>NC_046334.1:31804033-32159118 GCF_000738735.6 Corvus cornix cornix | reverse complement strand
CAGCAGTTAACATATACTCCCTGAAGAAAAGCCTGCCACAGTTTTCACACTGTGCAAGGGACTTCAGACAAACTGGCTAAGCTCCTTTTTTTTTTTTTTTGACAAACCTTACACCAAAATGTTCAGTCCAGAAGGGAGAATGCTTAGGCACACAACCTTAACAGACTTCAGACTTTTGTTCCAAAAAACACTGAACAGCAACTATCGGAATACTTTCTTTGCATATGAATGAATTGCAATAATCCCTGAATAAAAGCAGGTCTTTGGTTATTTTCGGAAATAAGTATTTTCCATGTGTAACACTGCCCAGTGGATCAAAAATAAAATGAAGTGCAAGCCTGTGCCTACATTATCTAAAGCTCCAGGATCCCAGGAACCACTGTCTTGCACAGCATCACATGTGCAGAGCATCATTAAGAAATGTCAAGGTCATATTTTACTCTGCTTCCTTCATGCATACAAGAGAAGAAGGATTTTGGTCACAAAAACATCTCCCTATTATACCAAAAAAATATGCAGTTTCCTTGGGAAAATTCATGAATTCTAATTTGGTTTTGAAGGAAGCAATCTTTTTTCTTGGAGGATCTGATAAAAGCAGCAGCCCATGATTACCTAATCTGAAGGTCATGTCACATACAAATAACTAACCTATCTACACAGTGGATGGAAACTCTGCTGTCACCACCCATCATGACAACTGTCAGCAAAATAAAAGCAGTGCTGGTCCCTGCCTTCCTGGCACATCCCAAATTGTCTGGATGATAAAGATAATTCCTAAGAACAAACAAAAATCTGTAATGTGTGGACATACTGGTAAACTTTCAGAGAGGGGATAAACAGAGGTCAGGAAGAAAAGGAGCTTCAGTAATAACCACATCTTTGCAACTGCAGGGATTTAGCCATGCTCGATTTAGGCAAGGAAGAGGGGAGGATGGTGTAGGTCTGAGAAGCCAACACACCACACTGTGAGCAGATGTGTTAGCAAAGCCTGGTCTTCCAAGGGCTTGAGTAGCTCCTCTTTCTCCTTTTCCCTACTCTTACAACGCTCTGATTTCCCTATTCTGACCCCTCCCCATGTGCTCCCAGCATATATTGTCCCTTATACCAGCACCACCTTCTGCCTGGGTGCCTCTCCTCAGCCCAGCTTTGAAATAGACACCCTGACCAGACAATGGGGAAGGCAAAGCACAGGTCAGCAGTGTCAATTTCCCTTACCAGAGACACGACCTGGGGATCTCCATCCTCTCTCCAGATGCCAGTTTTCATTTAATTCTTCAGGACTTCATGTCTCTGAGGCCTCTGCTCTTGCTGCCAGGTTTGGATGACCTTACCCTAGGCACTGCTGGGTGAAGAGGGCTCTGCAGCAGCTGGCATTCCATCGGCCTCTCCTTGGGAAACAAAACCACGAAGTAACTACGTTATGGAGAGTGACGCTTGTTAATAAATACCAACAGTGCTGAAACATTCCTTAGCAGCGGTGGAAGCTGTGAATAACCCGAAGTGCCCAGGCCCCTCTGCCTGTCCAGCTGTCCCAGGAGCCTGAGTGTGGAGTTGCTCCCTCCGGCCCTGCGCTGCCCGGGGAGGGAAAGGGAGGGAAGAGGGGACAGTGACCGCCCCGCGGGGTGACACACGATGGCTCTCAGACCGCAGGTTGATGCTCTTGGCTCCTCACAGCAGCTCGCAGGAAGAGTGCTGCCCGCGGGAGGATCCCTGCCACTTCCCCGGCCCTCACCAGGTGGCACCAGCATTCAGCCAGCATTCCAGCCACGATTCCAGCCGGGCTGCTTCTGCTCGCGCCGGCACTGAGCCCCACGATGAGGCCTTATGAAGTGAGCGCAACATAAAAAAACAAACCCCCAAAACATTCCTTGCCAGTACCTGAAAATCCTCTCTGTTTTTTATGCTACACGTTGCCTTCTCCCTTGCAATGTGAAGGGAGCCAAAGCCAGCAGCTGCGGCGACCAAACTCTGATTTCAGGTTTCATTTTCTGTGAACCTACTGCTCTTAGCTCCCTCTTGCTTAACGATCCAGTCTTATATTGTTAGTTTGATGCAAAAGGAAGGGCAAGACTTGATTCAGTCGAACCTTTTCAGAGCAAACCCAAGCAGTGTAATCGTTAATTAAATCACCTGAACTAATTAAACTAGTTGGAAAAATTAAAGAAATTGAAAAGCAAGTGAGAAAAAAACCCCTTCTCCCTTAGTATTGCTCTACTGAAGTGTGGACCTGGAATCATGGATGTATTTTCCTCCTCTGAGTTTTTGCAGGTTTAAAAACAATGTAGTCCCCAGATATTTTGTCTTTGCACTTGAAAACCTGGCAAGGAAATGGCAAATAAGAAATAAAAACTTCTCATGGTTAATACTTATGTAAACAGCAAGTGTTTGCCACACAGCTGCAGGAGCAGGGGCTTTGTGCAAGGGCCCAGTAAGTGACATGTCCAAGGCTGGACTTGGAAGTGTGCCAGAAAGCCAGTTTTCTTTCTATTACAGTGAAGACTGTGTGTGAAGTAAAGAGAGGAACATAGGTAGAAAATTAATTTTAAAAAATCACTTGATCCTCCCTTAGGTCCTCCTGCCAGACTGCTCACAGATCTTGGGAACCTGAGCCCAGCACCCTGAGCAAAGTCCTGGGAAGAAAAGGAGAAGAGAAGCTTCCCCCTCAGTGAGGATCCAAGTGGCTTCATCTCCACTGAAAGCTGCTGGTGCTCCCCAGCCCCTTTTGTTGATCAAGCCTTGTGTACTTGATATCAAAGCGCAGTGGTTTACATTTAAGCGGTATCTTTACACACAAACGCCTCCACATGTCTTTACAGTCTTTGTATCTAAATTACATCACCTCCTGCTGAAATGCGAACAGACATATTTGATATGCAAAATAGCTGTAGTCTAATTAAAAGCACTGCAGCTAGATTGCTCTGCATGCCACACTTGGATCCAAACAAGATTTTGTCCTGGATGTTTTATGAGTTAAACAGCAGTTCCTGTATGGAAGGACAACCACATCATCAGGACACAAATGCAAGGCAGAAAGGAAGATCATAATCTCATAGGAATAATAATAGTAATAATAATAGTCATAATAAATGTTAAAATCTTCATGACTTTGTAATTAATTATAATGTCCTGTTTGGAATGAGACCACAACAGTGCTATAACAGTTATGTGCCAATAAGAATTAAAGGTTCTGCTATGGTTTTGAATATTTTTCCTTAGTTGTCAAAGAAATTCTGGAATTACATTTGACATCCCATTCCGTCTACTTGGAATATATCTTCCCATAATCTGGTTAACTTTGCATCCTTCTCTTCGAAGGTCTTCATTACAGTTCTACTATTAGAAATTCCTTTTTATGTTAAATAAAGACTGTACAGTTGCATTCAGAATGCAGAACAGGAAACAATAAAGAAACTTTTTTAGTGACTGAACACAACCAATATTTCTTTCAAAAGGAACTTTTAGACTTTTGTAGTGTGTGCTTTGAAAAAGAGGGCAGGTTTCACACATGGTGAAGTTCATGCTAATAGATTGACTGAGATAACTGCAATGAAGAATTAAGAACTAATTACTGCCTCATAAATAAATTTGTCTTTGGAAAGAAACCATATCTTAGTGTTATGACCTGCCCCTGAAGGCAAGGGTAACTCAGCTTCTCCTTATTAGATCCCTTGGGGTGAATTAGGGTGAAACAACACTGAATGATCAGTATTTATAAATATATATATGTAGGGTTTAGTTTAGAACATTTTGGTTGCAATGGAAAGGAGATATGTAGCCCTTTTGGTTGTTATCTGTAGAAATACAGCAATATAAAAGCATAACAACAATAAGAAAATGTGCAAAAAAAGGAAGGAAAGAGAAAGGATGAGAGTAGAAGGATGTCACCGCACGTGGATCCTGTGACGAGCTGTTGGTCAAGGTGATGGTTGCAGTCCTGATTCATCAGAGGTGGAGATGAAAGGCCACAGAAAGAATTCTGTGGGCACTTCGAGGGTCTTTGATGGTTTATGACCCCTTCTAAGACACAAAAACTTCCTCTCAGGTCAGCGTAGGTGAGCCAATTACTCGCCTCCACAAATGGCTGATTGTTTTGAGTCATTAACCATTACTAACATTTCAGTCTCTCACGCAGAGTGAAGCAGGAATACTAGAAAAGATTATTCTTTCAATGCAATTAAGTCATGCTGGCTGGTTAGGGAAAACAAAGTTACCTTAATAGAGAATTTTTTTTTCCTCAAAAAAATCTTTGTGGGACATTGCAATGCTTTTTTAAGAGTTCGGTATCACTTATATGAAGACTATCATACAATTTGTATATGCTCATACTTGAATCAGGAAATGATCTAATATTTCATAGTTTACAGATAACTATAAACTATTGTTTATGTTTCCAGAGTTTTCCTATCTTATACTTTATATATTCTTTATATATTCCATAAAATTTATGGAATCTTTTCTTATGTCTACACACCTGAGCAGATCACAGAAAACTCTGCTCTCTAAGAGCAGAGTGCAAAACTGAAGCCAGCCATTTCTGTAAAGAGCCCTATAGTACATATATATGGTTTCAGTGAACAGAGGTATCTGACATATACTTGAATTAATAACACTCTGCATAGGTGAGCACAGGAGAGAGGGAAATAGAAGAGAAGGAGACAAGACTATAGCCCAAGACATGCCTAATAAACTAAGATGTCAGAAGAGTAGTGTTAGGAATGTAGGAGAAACTAAAGCAGTTAAAGTCACTCTGTGGTGAGCTTTGAGACACTCAGTGCAGAAGCCCACTGCTATCACAGGCCATCTGTTCTTCACAAAGTCAGGAGCCACTCAAGGCAGATGAAGATTATGTTCAAGTCCTGAAAAATATCTAATTTGGATGGATAGAAAAAGAGTTCTGGCTGCTCCTTGTAAGGGCAGGACCACAGAAGAAATACAATTTTGCATATAGTTAAGATTTTCTTCTATTTGCAGCTTCTGTGAAAAGGCTTTTTCCACTTTAATTTGCCAGGGCACGAGCTAAATACATATGTGGGTGGGGCAGTCCCTTTAATACTGGGGGCATGCCGGAAAATACTTTTTTTCAAAAAATACTCAGTGGAACAAAAAAAAAAAAATTGACTCACAGTTAAGGGGCCACAGAGTTCACTCACATTTGACCAACTTACTGAACGCTGATTCAAGCCTGCTGAAGACAATTTGTTGAAGTCCAGTAAATACCTGCCAAATGACAATGATGCAGGGTCACTGCTATATAAGAGCATTTTTCAGATTAATCCTCTGGTAGTCAGAAATTTTCCATTGTGAGTGCACCCTGGTCACCAACACTTTCACAAAACTTTGTGGCCATTGCACCTGATGGTCTAAGCTCCATTTAAACTAAGCGGGACTCGAGTGCTTTGGAAGTCCATGTTCAACTTTCATCTGACATCCAAAAGTCACAGAGAGTGCTGCCCTTCACAACACCGGGAGCTTTCTGAAGCTGAGCAGTGGTGTGAGTGCCTTTCAGGAGCAGCTGCAAGTTGCTGTTCTACAACAGGCAGTAGAAAATGGGAGCTTTAACAACCACCTGCCTATTGATCTTTCCAAAAGGAAGTCACCAGTGCCACAAAGATTGCAGAAGCCAGTGTGCCTAGCAAAGAGAGTGGCTCCTGTGCTCAGCCTAAAGCTGGAAATGGCTGAAGAAAACTTTATGCTGTTTTTCAACCATCCCCATGAATGACCCTTGGATATGAACTACACTGAGCTGGATAAAGAAAATAAGCACTTGGCATAAATGTAAAAGAAGAAGGAAAAGCTCCCTCTTCTCTGGTTTTCCTCTTCTGTTTTATTAATATATTGATGTTGTTACTTCACTGTCACCTGGTAGTGATTGCTCTTTTGCCTTGGCTCTATTTTAACATGCAACTTGTTGGCTCTCCTCAGAGCTCCTGGTTTTCACAATCTGCCTTCAGATTTTACCCAGCAAATTTCCCCTCCTCACAAAATCTCCTTTGTCATCTTTGCTATCTTTTCCTTTTCTCCATCTCTTCCCATCAGATTGTTTCCCAAACCTCCCACTCCAGGCTGCTTGGTGTATTGTACTGGTGCTGTGCTTTGTTTGCAATATGTCATTCGACTGCAGTCAGCCCCAGCCCAGAGAAGGCATCGCTACCTAGCAGAGAGCAGTTGCATTTTAGCTCTGGTGGAGGTTGCCCAAGCTCCCAGTTCTGCTCTATTTTCCACCCTCTAGCTGCACCTCTGCATTTAATCAAGAGGTGCCTCCTACACTGCGCTCCAGACTCAGTGGACAGGTCTGTGGGGAGAGGATCCACACCCTGCAGAGCTGCAAGCTGGGGGAAGCCCACAGGATACATCTATCAGGAGCAAATCCTTAAGCAATGCAGTCATGAGAACCAAGTCTCTGCTGAATGCAAGTGTGCTCTGCTTGTGCTTTAAGGGCTTAGTCTTACTATTTTTTTATTTTGGCTAAATGTGCCTGGTTTGCCATATGTTCAACAAACAGCCTTTTCACCTAAAGGCTACCACCATGCCAAATCTCAAAGCAAAGAATTTGCAGTGATCTTTTAATATAGAATAAAATATTGCCCCCCACCCCCTCACTTGGCTTTGATGTGGAAAAAATGACATAATTTTTTCTTTTTACTTATATTTCACTGGTGCAGGCCTGAGCCATCCCAGCATGGTCAGTCTCATCCTAAATGGTTAATGCTTGGCTAAAATGTAAGCATCTAAAAACAGGATATTACAGCAGAAAACCGGATAAGTTCAGTAACAGTAGGAGCTGCAAGGCTCTTCCCAGCTGTCCCCTCTCCCCCACCCATCAAAACAAGGAGAGATAACATCTCAGTGCATTTGTATCTAGTTAAAACCCTGCGCGAGCGAATCAACAAATTTAATTTCTGACTTGTGGCAACTTTTGTTTGTGATTACCAGTGCTACAGAAGTTGACACAGACATTCAGAACTGTTGTGGAAAGAGTGCTTCTCGAAGGAATTCGCATCAACACCACAAAAAACAGCATTTCCCTCCCTCTCCACAAAACACAGAACAGCCGTGATGGTACCAAGTAACTCCAGCCATGACGTGTCACCTCCTTTCCCACTCGCGTTTTTCTGGCCAACTGGTAGGCTCACCTTCGCTGTGCTCTGCAAGGCAGAAGGTAAACATGCATCCCAAGAGGGAACCAATCAAGGAGTGGGATGACAAGAAGTGACAAATTCTGCCTTCATTCCCTACCACACCATCATTTGTGAATGGAGGAGGAGAGGACCACATCTACCACTGGTCTGTGCAGATCGCCCTGCCTAGGTGAGCAGATTCACACCTGAGATGAAACCAGCCCGATACTTGCACAGTTGTGGAGTCAGGGACACAGTAGCTTTAACTCAAAGTTCAAATTGTCTGTTCCCTCTGTGCAATGATGCATATAGGAAAATGAAGGGGATTGTGTTTCTCCCTGACTCCTTTCCTAGCCTGAAAGGTGAGGCGCAATCTCATTTTCTGCCTTGATATCTTTCTGGACAGCAAGTTGTTTACACACGTGTTTAGAGCCAGAGACTCCTATGGTGGCATAGGAACTGCTGGGATGGCAGTGGATGGGAAAATATAAATGCCACACCAGAACGAAACTTTTTCTCCAGCAATATTTTTATTTTTTTAGCTCAAGTCATGTTGGCTTTTGCTGTTGAAATCTGTTTGTGTGTTCATAATGTCACCACAAGAAAGGGAGAAAATTTGTCATTCTCTAGAAATTTAATCTTTCCATGAGAATTCCTGAAGTTCCTCTCTTTATTAGATTTCCATTTAACTTTGTTGTTTGTTTTGTTTTAATGTAGATGTGCCTAGAGCTATCAAGCAAGAGGCTGATCTGCTTTTCCATTGCATTTAGCTGCTTCTATGCCAAATCTCAACATGTCCCAAGTCATGCGCACTTCTTCCTTGCTTTAAAGGAAGGAATCCATTTTTCCCAGAAAAGCCATGAAAAGAGGGGAACCACTACAATAAGCCACATTTCTTCCTGAAAGGGAGAAGTAGCAGAGAAGGGAAGAAGGAAAAACGCTGATGTAGGATGTGTTCATCCCATTAGCCTAGCAACAAAACACATTGGAAGGCAGCAGCGCTTTCGCATTAAACACACTGGAAGTCCTTGTGTCAACAAAACAAAAATGCATTTGTGATGGAGAAATTTCACCTTCACTTGATGTATGCAATTTTCCCAGTGCCACCACTAGGGAAATAAATCCTGCAATATCCATTTTATGTGAGGCTCTATTTACCATAACAAGATAGATTTGTTCTGGAAAAATTTTGTCAATATATCCTTTGTTAGGCATTACCTTCATCTCCTAGCAACAGTGTGGGGAAATCCATCAGAGACATGGAATTTAACTGCAAAATTGGATGGCTCAGTGTAGCTTGTACTCTTTTGGAAACCTGCACTGGCATGCAGATACTCTCATGCACTCACACTGTTTATGTCTGCTTACGGACTGACAAATCAAACTAGAGCATGGAAACCGGAAAAAAAAGAGAACAGAACAAAACAAAAAAACCCCCCTCTTTCTCTCATTAAAAACAAATTGACCAAGGCACATGAAATACTGAAATAACTGCTCTACCTCTTGCTCTTGAGAAGATTCTTCCACACCCGTACACATTGCCCACACTTTGTGGACATTGAATACATACATACACACCACATTTAAAGTTTTTGTGATGACACTTAAAATGTTTAAATGTCATCAAAACACAGTTTTTCCAGCCTTCAGAGATTTGTGGTGTAATTTTCCTAAAGGTACATCAGGAATAATAAACCTCTTGCAAACCAAACGGTCACTGAGCAGACGGGTACAGAAGATGGCAATACTCCTCAGGCGCCCGTGCATTTCAGGGCACGTACCAAACTCTGCTTGTCTTTTTCTGTCTGTCCCAGCCTGGCCACATCTGGAGCCTTGCAGCTGACGAATCTCAGCCATGTCTCGGACACTCCTTGAGGGTATGAACATCTTGGCTTCATTGGCTACTCGGCTCCAGAAACACACAGGCTGCAAGAACTGGTCTAGGGTGTGGAAATACTTTGCAGAAGGGACATTGCCAGAGACTTTGGGGGAATGACTGAGAGGAGTTCCCTTGCTCCCTAGTTCCTTGAGCACATTACCACACATGGAAGCCTCCACGTAAGTAAGGGTGTCTCATTCTAGTGATCCCTATGGGACAGCACTGTCTGAACCAGTCTGTCACCTACAAAAAGTTCTTATGGACACAGTTCAAAGCCCAATAAAGATTCCCGAAGTCTTTGTGGGTTTATATCCATACTCCATGAGAACCTGATTTTATTAGTAAATTACACAGTTTAATCTCCTACACTATCACAAAAGCAATTTGTTATTTGCCAACCAGATAAGAGGAATATTTCTGTGCCCTTTACCACATCTTCATAAAGGGGACACTACAGAAGGAGATTGCCTTTATATGTGTATAATGTCCTGCAGATTGGGAATATTCCAACATACATTGTAGAGGGTTTTTTTAATAAAAGAAGATGTGGCCCAGAGGTACAGTCAAGCATTCTGAGGGACTGAGGTAATGTGCTGTTCTCAGAGATCCTTATTAGTTCAGCTGGGAAGAGAGGAGGCAGCTGTGGGGACATCTCCACATGACTGAGCCAGCCTGAGACTGAGGCTGTTCCTAGGAGGACATTAACAGCATCACCAGATCAAAAGGACTTTAACTACACCTTATAGATGTGCAAGAGCTGTAGGGGAGGGTTATTGGCAACAAGGCAAATAAATAGCTCCCAATACAAAACCAGCTATTCAGATATCTGCTGAACTCTGAAAGGCAGCTGGGGAGAAAAACAGTTTTGACAAAAGTCTGTGTTTCCAAGGGAAAAATAGTACCCAATTATTGGGTATTGCTGCTGTATGAGGGAAACCTGAGCAGTGACCCAAACTCCCTTCTGCCCATCTCTGGAATGAAAAGACTTTGCTGCAAGGAAATGCCAAACCTCTGTTCACACTGCCTGACCCTCAAATATTGGCAGAAGACACAAGAACCATCCCAAGTAAAACTTCTATTTTAAAAAGACATTTATACTGTTGTTTGTGACTTGAGCATAATGATTTCAGTCAATGTGAATTTATTTCCATCTAAGCTGTGTTTGTTCTCTAACTTTTTGCTATTGACTCGCACACATGTTCAGTATACAGAGCAAATACTTTGGTGTGAAACAACATCGCACACAATGACTCATCTGTGCTCTGGTCCACAGCCATCCCACAGAGAGCTGGGCCTGTCAGTAACTCTGTCAATTGCAAACATATCTAAAATCACTCATTTTATCTTGTATAACACCTTATGGAGAATCTGCCTTAAGCAAACAGGAGCCATGTTAATGTATTTCTGGAAGAGCTAGAATAGAAAGATAGATTATTTGGTAAGGAAGAAGGCTTTGGACAAGTCCTGTCTACACTGATGCATGTGAGCAAGATGATTTTAAAAATAATTATAAATTAGCCTTTGACTTACAGAAGAACCTGTCCTGGTTTCTATGGTGATGTGCAGATATCATCAAGGGTTAGCTTCAAGTGTACAGGAAAAAATACATTTATTCATGCTGGGGAATAGCACCAAATAAATTAACAGTGTTAACTTCAGGTATCCTGATGACACAGGCAGGTGAAAAGGGGAAGAAAGGGGTGGAGAGTGGCACAGTAAGGCAGGGAACAGCAGAGAAGGTGGCAGAAAAGAAGGGAAGGGGAGTTGGGGGTAGGGCCTATAATTACGATTTTATAACACAGGGGAGAGCAGAGTAGAGGAGGTGAAGAAGGACAGAGAAGGGCAAAAAAGGGATGAGAGCAGTGTGCAGAGATGGACAGGCAGTTACCAAGGGGCCAAAAGGTGTGTAAAGGGGACAAAGAAGGGCAGGGAAAGTCAAAGAATGTCAGGGCAGAACAGTGCAGAGCAGGGGTGAGTGCTGCAGAGAAGAGAGAAGAAGGGCAAAAAATTGGCAAAAGAGGGTGAAAAAGGAAGAGAACAATAGCAGAAAGAAGAGTGGAGATGGGCAGAGGTTAAAGAAGGACAGAGAAAACAACAGAAGTGCAGAGAAGGTCAGAGAAGTTAAACGAATGTCAGAGATCAGAGAGAGCTGGGCAGATGGAACGGAACAGCGGAGAAAAGGGGTGGAGATGAAGGAGGAAGAAGGACAAAGGATCAGGGAAAAAAGAGAAGGTCAGAGCAGGCTGAAGAAGGGCAGAGATGGGCAGGCAGAGAGGGGAGAATAGGAGAGAAGATGGGAGAAGAAGAAAGACAAACGAGAAGAAAGGCAGAGACAGGAGGCAGGCAGAGAAGGAGGAAAAAGAAAAACAAAAAGGCAGAGAAGAAGGGCAGAGGAGAAGGAAGGGCAAAGGAAACAGGCAGAGACAGGTGGAAAGGGGTGGAATGGAGACTGAGAAAGGCAAAGAAGGGAAAAGGAGAAGGGTGACTAAAAGTGAAGAACTCTGAAAGATTGTAATTTCACTATACCAATATTGGCACTAAGGGTGTACGTAAGGAAATTCATCCTGTGATTGATCAGAGTTGCTTAAGGATCCATAATAAGCAGAGTGAACCTCATTTCCCTCAATAATATACACACATATACCTATACCTAAATCTTTATCTATGTGGATTTTTCAATCTAATGGGAAATGTGGGAGTTTTGCTCTCCACTTTCCCTACCCTATTCCTTCTGATCTGCAAACAGAGAATTCAAATTCTACTCAACCCTGTCACTGCAAACAATTTCCAAACCATCTGCTATCTAATAAAACAACTCATCTAGACAAACCCCAAGCGAGCCAACAATATGACCTCAATACTTGAAGTCATCACAAGTATTAATAAGCTGCCATTGCTAACCTGTCAAACTTCTTCACTGGGAAAAGGACTCACATTTACAATCTCAGGCACAAGGACTGGAAATGGGAAAGATTTTTCCATTGTTAGATACATGAAGCTGCTTAGAAGATGGGACAGGATCCAGTCAGCCCAGCCTGAGCACTGTTTGCACCCACGCAGTCCATGCCTGCGAAAGCAGTGAATGGAGAGAGGTGGGTGCTTTTGAAAGGTCCTGTCTGCTCACACTGGAGCTCCTGAAGCAGGTTTGGTGTTAGTCAGGCACGTTGCTGGGGGCCCATCAGCCTTGCCTCCAATAAGATGGAGAGCTCAGCGTATTCAGGATTTGCTAGGAAACTGTTTTTGATTCACTTCTTCTGAGACAGTGGAAACAGATTCCAGGTTTACTGACCTCAGACAAACTTGTGAGAAATAGATTAAAAATACTGTCCATCTCCAATGACATCAAAACTAATCTTTGTATTGTGTGAGCTGAGAGGTTATCTTTCCTGTTCCTCTTATGGTTTTTTTTTCCTCTGAGTTGATTTGAAAAGAAAGTTCTCATCTTGTCTTGATGATAGAGCTCCTTAATACTCAGAAGCACTGACCAAACCTGGCTCCAGTCTCTGAGCATTTCACTGTGCAATTCAGAGCCTAAGTCAGAGGGCAGCAGTCTTTCCAGGGAAGGGCCACAGGGGCAAGAGATAAGTTTAGTTCCAACTGCTTCAGAGAAGAGGTTTTGAAGCTCTGGTTTGCTTGTTTGTTTGTTTTTGTCAGGAAACCAGGGAGATCAAGTTATGGAAGTATGTAAGCTGTTAAAAGGCTTTTCTGAATCTTATTTTATTCTGTGCAGAAAGAGTCAGTCAGGAGATAAAAAAGGCAAGAAATAAAAAGCATAGTGTTATAACACTTAGATGAAGGTTACTTGTCTGGAAGCTCTTATTCCCTAGTCTTTATCAGTTTGGTCCAATAGAGCTACCTCCAGAAAGAAAATATCTGTGGTAGGGTTTGAGCCAACACCTTCTTTAATGCTTCTATCACTCCAGCTGAGCAGCTAGAGAAACTAAATTAGTAAGAATTAGGCATCTATTTTCAGTGAAAGCTTTTGCCTAGCCTACAGTGCTGGTCTCCCTCAGGATGCCATTTTACCTCTGAACAATGGAATGGTGTTTAAATCTACCCAAGGTTTTTCTCAAACACACAAGTCCAAAACTCCCTCGCATGCGATGGCTGTGAAGGCAACAGGGAGGGTTTGTGAGGGGGAGAGGAATTGGTTAAATCTCTTTTGGGTACACTTGAGCTGAGCACTGGCCAAGTCCCACGGTATGCCCAGAGAGTGCCTGGCAATTTCAATGAGCGATCTACCACAAAAATGTCCTGGTACCAGCTGGGTAAGTTTTCTTCCCACAGGAGAGCAAAGAGGGATCTATTGAGTAGGGATTGGTACCCTCTGATATGGGAGCAGTGCGTGCCTGAGGCACACTCAGAAACACTTGGGTCCTGGCCTGAAACATAGCTAAACACTGACCAAAAAATGATTATTCAAGGTGCAGACCACCAACTTCACCACTCTGAGAATGTGTGATCTTCATTCTAAGTACTGAGCTGAGTTTGAGCTGCAGCTCTTCCCAGTGAAATTGAGCTTGATTTTGAGAAAAATCATGGTGAACTGGTAGACACAAATCAGGAATAGAGAAGCATATCTGGACAAGTGTAGTGGAGTGAGGAGTTATCATCACCCTGAGTTATCACTCTAATGGGATGATAAAAAAAGTTTATGATCCTCAGGGGTTAAAGAAGGAATCACACAACTCTACTCACCAGCAGCATCTCCTCTGCAGTAGGCATGGATGTGTTATGATGATGATGGATTGAGTCATTAGATGTTTTGAGATTCTTTCATGATATAACACTGCTGCTCATTAAACCAAGCCTAGGTGAAGGAAAGGCACTGGGAAATGGAAAGAAAAGGAGCTAGTAATTAAATCTTGCTATGTTTGGTAGCTGGAATTAGAACGAAACAATCAACTGTTTGGAAACCGATTCTGCAGTAGCTGGATGACAAATTGCAGGACATCCATGTCACCTTTAGCAGCACGGGCAACATTTAAAAACCCATTTAAATTCCAAGATTTATAGCTATATTGATTAGGAATTACAGTCAATTTAGCAGTTTCCTTGTAGTAAAGTGGAAGTAAGCTGTTAATCTAAACTGTGGTGTTATAAACACATCCAATTTTGATTGAACTGTTACCGATGTAAACATATCATTATAATGTAATTTAAGTAGTAGCAAGAACTGCAGTACGAAGTTCTGGCCACATCTCAGTGATACCAAGATAACAGATAGAAGTGCAAAAAGTATTGATCTTATGTGACTAATAGGCTGCCTAATACAGGGAGAAGAACTTACACATTGAAGAATTGAAGATTAAAAAAAAATTAATAGCAAACCTGAAGTGCTGCTTCAGTGCATGCTTGAAATATCACAAGATGTTGGAAAAGCTCATTTACAAATTAATATTTCCTTCATATTTATGAAGTATGAGAATCTAGGGTACTATATCTGGTATTGGTACATAGAACATTGTAATGATATAAATTAGACATAACTATAATGTGAGGGTTATACACATAAATGAATATAAAGTAAAAATGTAATTCTGTTTAGAGAGAGTAAAAAATGTGTTTTTTCTTTCCTTTTTCACTTAACACCATAAATCATGTGTTTATGTTCTTCTATTTTTCCATTTGTAAGTTGGAGCTAATATTGCTGTGACATTTAAAAGGACTGTTCTGAGAAAAGAGTCATAAAAATAACAGAATTCAGATATTGGAGTACTGATTACCATCTTAATTATATAGTTTTTCTCATTACATCTAATAGGATGGAAACATTTGCTGTTTATTTTCCATCTGTGAAAGCTATGCCCAGTTCAAATTCAGATTTCTGCCCTGAGGATAACTCTGGGAGAAACGCTTCCAGCCTCTATATCCAGCAAGTGAGAGGTGAGGGGACCCTTACCCACTTGTAAATACTGATAAATGCTCTCCCAGGTTTCACAATGCCGGGTATGACCCAGCTGCAAGTCACTCAGCCACAGCAAGACAATAACTGTGCTCAGAGGAAGCCATCAAAGACTTCCAAAAGAAACCTGCTCTGAGATGAAAGACAAAATTATTATGGTAATCAACTGTGCTAAGAGAAAAGGAAAGCTGTTTCTCTTTGGGAAAATTTCCACCCTTGAGGAAAGGGGGGGAGAAGGCAAGGAGGGAAGATGATAAGGTCTCACACGTTCAATTGATTGTTCACATCTAACAAAAATAGCCCCAGCCTTTTCCCATTGTCCTGCAGCTGCTGGCTTCATCACACTCACTGTGTGTTTCCTCATGGCTGAGCAGAGCAGTTGCCCAGTTTCCTCTCCTTCATTTCCTAACCAGATCTGTGATGAACTGTAGGAAAAGCCAGCAGCCCTTCAGTGCAATGCCTTTCAAGTTTCCCTGGGTCCATCCATAAAGCCGGGCTACCGTCTTAGAGCAAAGCAAAGCAATTTCAGACAAGTCCCAGAGCAGGTACCTGGATCCTGTCCTGAATCAGGATCCTGTCACTTGCATATTTTTATTTTTTATTTCATTCCTGGGGTACATTTGCATTTATGTGGACTTCAAGCTTCCTGATAAAGTGACAGGAGAAGCTTCCTGCACTTGAGGCCAAAACATCTTGGGAAAAGAATGTGCACAAAGATGTGAACATTGTGTTTAAAAGGTCTCCCTTCCCCCTGTGTATTTAACAGCCAGTGTTAATTCTCCAAGGAGTCGTTCCTGTATATGGAAATGGGTTTCAGATACAGAGCAAGATGTGAGGGGTGTTCCTCCTCATTCCTTCAGTGGTCTTGGAGCCATTTAAACTGAAATATCAAATTCACTTGGTATGGCCAGATTGGTCACAAACCTGCTTAACCCTTGTGGAAATAAGCTACAGAAATCAAATATTCATTCTCAAGAAAGGTATTTTTTGCATAGAGAAATTAAACATCAGAGCATCATGACTGAACACCGTAAGATTGAAAGGTTGAAATCATTCCTACAAATATTTTAGAGTCTATTAAACCATCTTTAGTTGAATTTCTCTCTGCCTTTCATTCTATCCTCAGGAACACTTTTCTATAAAGAATTTACAGAGACCAGTATTTTGCATCTATACCCTCCTTCTGGCATGGACACCAAATGCAATCTCCTTTTCATACCATGTGACACTTTTTCTTTAAGAAATGTTTTCTTAATTGAAGAGTTCCACTTACGCAGAAATAACATCAGATGTTTCAAATAAAACCAGTTGAGGGAAAGATTTCCTCTTTCACAGAACTATAGAATGGTTTGGGTTGGAAGGGACCTTAAAGACTATCCAGTTCCCCCCCTCTGCCATGGGCAGGGACACCTTTTACTAGACCAGGTTGCTCAAGAGCCCATCCAACCTGGCCATGAACACTGCCAGGGATGGGGCACTTACAACTGCTCTGGGCAACCTGTGCTGGTGTCTCGCCACCCTTGCAGTAAAGAATTTCTTTCTAATGTCTAATCTAAACCTACTCTTGCGGTTTGAATCCATTCCCCCTTGTCCTATCACTACATGCCCTTGTAAGAAGTCCCTCTCAAGATTTCTTGTAGGCTCCCTGAATGGACACCATGAGGTCACCCCAGAGTCTTCTCTTTTCCAGGCTTTCAGTCAGTGCTTTGTTGTTATTCCTTACTACTTGTCAATATCTTAAATGTTCTGCATTAAATCAACTTGAACAAAATCCTGTAGGTGGAACAGAATTAATTTCTGGTGAGAAGTGCTGGATAAAATGTCCAGACAGCTACAGACTGATCTCAAGGCTATTGTGAAATTCCCTGCCCTGATATTTCATCAGGAAATGGCCCTTCACATGCAAATTTCGGACACCCAGGTGCAGGTGAGCCTTGCCTGCAGCTGAAGGAAAGAAGCTGCTTGGGAATAATTGTCAAAAGGGAAGAGCACCTGTAAAAGTATCCTCAGTGAAAAAATATTTTCCATCCCGGCTCCTCCCTCGGGAATCAGTACACTTCCTGGATGAGGGACTTGTTAGCCCTGGAAATCCAGCCAAACAGATAAGCTACACTTCAGTTCACCCTATTCGCTGCCAGATCTTCAGTCTCAAAAACACTCAGTGCTCAACAATTCTTAATCCAAATGTCAGCCTTCTCCTCTTTCCTCTGCTCAAATATTTTGCATAGCTTGGAGCAAGAAAAACCTTTGTAGACAATTTCAGAGCTGCTCACAGCCCTTGTTGCAGACCTTTCCTGCTCACACTCAATCCTTGAAACATTTATTTGTACTCTTAAACAGGGACTTAATGACACATCAAGCCTTTAAGAAAAACTGAGAGGATGAATAAATGCTTTTCTGGGTTTTAAACTAAAAAAAACCCACAAGGGATAATATAATGACCATCTGTGAATTATCCATGACTGCAGGCAACACCTCACACAAAACTCATTCAAGTACCTCAAACCCACAAACTAATCAGGGTCTTACAATTGCTCATAGCTCTATTCAGAGCCTCTTTTTACTGTAGTTTGACCTAAATTCTCTAATAGTCACCAAAAAAACCCCATTTGACTGGAGAGAACATAAAATAAGCTCACTTCAAATGCTGCTACTAATGCTCTGGCATGGATTTTAGCAGTCTTTCTAATACTTTAGTTCAACATCACAGCAATGGAATCATTCTAACTGTGTTAAGTCCCTTGAATTTGTATTCCAAAGGAAATAGGAAACTAGAAAAAAGAAGAAAAAGCATTAATTAAATAACAACAGGAAAAAAACCCCAACAAAGCAATTATCATATCTACCTCATCAGCTGTACGGTTGTTTCAAACATGTAATACTTCATTAAGTTGAACTAAGAACACTAGAGATCAATTAATATTGATTAAATGTGAGAAAAAAAGAGAGATGACATTAAATAAATGTCAGGTTCATTCCTACAGCATAAAAAGTGAACTGTGCTGACTGTTGAGGCAAGGCATTTTCTTCTGAGTTTGTCTAAGCCTAATTAAAGAAGGAAGCAAATTTGTTTAATAAACAATTCCTACTGATCTTGGGAGACGTAGATATAAGAGCAAAGAACAGGTGTGCAAATGGATAGGGACTGTGGTTATGTCCTGATGTGCACAGAGAAATACCATCCAGAGGAATAATCCAGTCTGATCTCCTCCTAATCACTTCTTTCTTGGATATTTCTTGGACTAAATTATGCATTTGTTGTCCCTAAAAATCTCTAAATCCTTACAGATATTTTTCATTACCATAGTAACTATTTAGAGAGGAGCTGGTGATACAATCAGAGACAACCACCACTAGACAAACTAAATCAATCATTGCTTTATTAGTTTTATTGGCTCCTTTATACTCACAGAGCTAAAATTGGAAAACAGAGCCTGCCTGCTCCCTGGCCTGAGGAAATTTGCACCTTAAGATGGACAGGCTGTGTCTAATGAGAGGAACTGGGCTTTATATCCCACCAAAATCAGTCACATCAACTGCCTAAAAATATTGAGTCCTCCAACAGAGCACAATTTATTTGGTTTTCCTGCTACATCTTACTCCTCAGGCATGCCAGGGTAAGCCTTCAGAGAGCTGTGCTTGAGATGCCCAGGTAACTCTGCCTGAGCTGAGCCAAGAACTGGAAGCAGGCTTTGTGCAAGGAGAGGCTCACATCTGGGCATGTGCACAGCTGCTGTATGTTAGCACTGTGTGCTTATGCCTCCATCAGGCTTAGGAAACTAAATAGGGGAGCTCCAGAATGAGTTTTGAGGAAGACATCAATTTTTCATGCTTACAGCTTTGCAATTACAAAACTCTTTGGAGATCACAAATATGACTTTAAAATTTCTTTGGCTGACAGGAGATTTGAATGACACAATTCTAGTATATCCAAAATGCCTTCAAGCAAGAGTTACCACAAGCCACCTTCATATTTTCCAAGACAAGACTGTAAGCCCTCTCTGATTTCTGACAGACCTGGGGGGAAAAGCCCCATACTCAAAAGAGGCAGGCAGCTGCTGTTGTTCCTCACAGCCCTGAGAAGACAGTCTGGAAGGAAAAGCGATACCAGATATTAAAACCAAACATTTGTTTTCCCCAAGGACTACCCTTTGCAGTGTTACTGTAATATTTTCCATCAGAATCAAAACTTGGGCATGCTGACATCTGATTGTTCACTTCTTACTTTAATTCTCCTGTTTGTTCCTTTCCTTGCTTGCATATATGAAAGTTCTAAAATAATTTTGCGGTTTTTAAACAGGATACCTCCTGATATCTTACAGAGTACCACCATCCATGGATCAAAGTCTGAGAAACACCTTGAGTAGGATTCCCTACTCTGGTATCTGTTTATTCATACCGAGATGAAAAGCACTTACCCTGTCCCAGATATCTAGGAGTCATGCATTGCAGTGCCTGAAGGCATTTAGGCTGTTTTTCGCTCAAGTTCTATGATCATCACAGGAGAGTTTTCAGCCCAAAAACCCTGCCAGTATTACTTCTGCTGCTCCCAGGAGCACCAGAACTTTATCAGGCATATTTTGGAAAGAATAAGTATGTCTGACTGGATAACAGTTTGATGATGTTTTGAAATACTATAAATGCGTTAGGGAACCCTGCTACTGATACTCCCTTGCCTGCAGCTTCTCGGTTTTACACATCCTATGATAACTCATAAAACTCCTGCACTACCATTTTGAGACTGAATTGAGAATTTTGGCTAGAGACAGGCTGTCTCCCATTCTTCTGCAGGCAGCTAAAAAACGCTAAAACACACATGAAGATCCTTTTTGGAAGATTTACACAACTGCAGCCATACTTTGTATCAGCAGAGAGGTTTTACCAGCCAGTTTTCTGTTTGGGTCTGCTGCAGATCCCTGCAATTATTAGTGCCACCTCCTGGTACAGAAACATACTGAGATCCAGCCACTCAGGAATGGTAGGATGAAGAAACACAAAATATCCCAACCCGTGCTTCCTGCTTAATGTTTGTTGTTCATTACAGCCTTTTATAAACAGCTACGTATTCTACAGATAATTAAAAAGTTAAATACTTTTGTAGCTATATGTACTGAATGAAAGGGCAGGAGAGCTGTCAAAGGGAAGAGGTTACTATGGATTTTCCTTTCCAGATATCCATTACAAAGCTAAACCCAAAACAGATACACACACACACACACACACACGTATATATATGCTCATCAAACCAGCTGAACAAGAGAATGCTTGGGAGTTTAAAGTTTTATTCAGAAAAGTCTGCATTCATTGCAGGACTGAGGAAATAATTCTTGCAGCATTTATGGACCTTGGATACAAAACCTGAGATTTTGACAGAAGATTTGAAACCTGGGGGGATTCCATGTCCCCACAACTTAGGTATAGAATTTCCACCTATTTATCCAGGCAAAGGAAAGTGAGAGAGGCAGGTTAGGAGGCAGCAGAACAGGACTCTACTCAGGGCTTTGCCAATTTAATTTCTAAAAATGACCAATGATGTGCTTTTTCTTACCACAGCAAGTCCAATGTTTTCCTTAATGCCTATCTACTTCACTAACCTAATCCTTAAGCAAAACACTTTCTTATTCCTGAGTCCCCCCCATGGACACTGCTTGCCACATGGGATGGGTCACACTTTTAGCAGCCTATTTACAAGAAACCAACTCCAAAAATGCAGGTGAAGGGGAAACATATATCCATTGAAAGCAAACATTCCCAAAAGTTGAAGCACAGGATGTGTTTTTTCAGGAATACTTCCCATCCTTTTTCCGTCTGTCCCACTCAGAGCCTCAGAGCAAGAGAAATCACAGCCTCAGGTCTGAAAAAGCAGCAGCCCTCTCCCTGTGCTCCCAGTACTAAATACATTTTTGCTAGTGCTGGGTACCAAAAAAGGCCTAGAAGGCAGCGGAGCAGGCAGCCTCTCGCTCCAGGAGAGGGCAGTGAAGCACTTGTCCAGGAAAGGGCAAACGCACCTTGAGATGCTCAGCAACGCCTGCTTAGTCAACCCAAACGCTGACCTTGGTGGCACAAACACGGGCAAATTCAACAGGAGGAGTCGTGAGTGGGGTTTCACGTGTCGCAAGCTCTGTAAATTGAATTGGGTCACTATTTCCTGGGAAAAAAATTACACAACCACTTGTTCATTCCCTGTCCACGGAGAGGAAAAAGTGTCACTAGGAGGCAGCGCTTTCTTGTGCTTAGGTTAATAGGTCTCATTTGTTCGGCCAGCATGGAGGGAGGCAGAGCCAATGGATGAACTTGTAATTCTCTTTTCTAATTAAGATAATGTGCCACACAGGCCTTCAATCATATTTTTGGATGCTGCAGTGTCCATGACACATCTCAGAGAGACTGCAGCTGTGATTAAAGAATTTTGATAACCCATAAATATAACATTAGTTGCCTCAGTTAGGTTTCTGATAACATCATTCATTTCAGATCATTCAATTAATGTAGACAAAAGGGCTCTTTCCAGGAGACATAATGTCATTGTCTCTGTAAAGGAACGTACTTCCCAATCACTGTTTATCACTCTGTAATTACAGTGCTGTAGCAGCCATGCTCTATATTACAAAGAGTCCTTTTTGTGCCCAAGGATCCAATAGTTCTTTGTTTTAATTTATTTTCCTCTTAAATACCTCCCGCCATTTAAGCAATAATTCCCTGTAAATCAATTGTTAGCAGCAGTTAATGACTGGTTGGTTAATTAATAGCTGAAAGCAAGTCTGAGGGTGTTTGCCACTCTAACAAACCAGCAGATATTAACTGTGGGGTTATTGCTCACGTACCCTATAATCAAGGACTTCTCACAGCCTATGTATCATTTAAAGAAGGGACTGTCTGGGTTGCAATAAGTGGTGGCATTACCGGTGTCTGTGTTCTGCTGGAGAGCTGCATTAAGATGTTGTTAATGCAACAGCCTGCTCTGCTGCTCTCTCCAAGGGACAGATTCTCAGATAATCTTTTTCACAAGATTGTCAATTAATATTTATATAAGCCTGTTTTGTCTCTTATCTTCCATGGAATAAGGTTTGGAGTGATGCTGCCATGGAGAAGGAAGGAGAGTCTAAAGCAGGCAGTAATTGATGTTCACAAAGAGGGTATGTGTAATGGACCAGCTGGCTTATTATGAACTAAAATACTGCAGTACCTTCAATACAGAGGATGGTAATAGGGAATAAATGTTGACATTTTCATGGTGAGCAATGTAAGACCATCAAATCAAACAATTTCTGGCATATAGTCAAAGCAATATTTAAATGGAAACTTGAGAGATAAGAACATTTTTACATATTTTTTTCTCTCTGAGTAGAAATGTGCAGCTGCAGAAGAAACTGCATGGCATGAGTTCCCCACACTGACACAAAGCCAGGAGGTCCCAACAGGGTCTGTCTGACTTACTCTAAGGAAAATAAAAAAAAAACAGCAGTAAGGAGCATCCTTGCATGACTGCACCAGCTCTTCTCACCCTGATATTTAATGGTAAATTTAGACAATTTCTACTTGCTATCCTCTCCACAGCCAAAGAGAACCATTGCTCACTCTTTCGTTCACAGCCCCACCTCTACACTGGACATCGGCTGCCATGTTACTGTCAGCCTTCCCTTCTCTAAAGTGAACAAACCCAATTCCCTCAGCATCTCTTCATAGTTTGTGCTTCTCAGTGCCCTATGTTCTGTCTGATTTCCCTGGATTTTTTCCACCTTCTCTTCATCTTCAGGGAAAGGGAGCACCCGGTTGCAGTACCCCAAGTGAAGTGAAGAGAAGAAAGCAAATATGGGCTGTATCTCAAGGATGGTGATCCTATACCTATAACCCAGAACATTTAATTCATGATTCTCTTCAATCCTCAAGTCTTCTACAGATATGCTGCTGCCTGGTTATGTATCTACATCTCTCTTTCCCAACAACAGCACTTTGGACTGTTCCTGAAGAAATTTCATTTAAATATTTGGGAGTAGTTTCTCCAAGCTCTGAAGATCATTTCAAATTCAGATCCTGACCTCCTAGAACTTCTATAATCTCCTAATTGTGACATCCACAGATTGACTTTGTTTGCTTGTTGTTCAGTTGACAACAAAAAACTATTCAAAAGAACTGAGTATAAGGAAACTGCTAAATGACCTTCTTGAAATATCTTCCCTGGCAGTGATCCAGTGATAGCTGTTGCTGTGGAGCTATTTTTCACCTACCCCATTGTAATTATATCTATACCGTATTCTTTAGTCTGTCATACATATCAAAAAGCATTACTAAAAATCAAGCATCAGTTCATTTGCTGCTTCCTCTTTATTCACTAGACATGCCACTGTGACAAAGAAGGAGATTAGATTGATTTGACATCAAACATTCTTGACAAGCCTATGTTTTCGTGTATCAGCTGGCTACTTCCAAATTGATTGTTTAATGATTTGTTCCTGAATCTTTCAAGGACTTAAGTTAGATTGACAGGTCTGTAATTTCCTGGGTCCTCCTTTTCCCTCTCTTTAAAGTATAATACACTGTGTTTGCCCTTCTCTTGCCTTCAGGGACCTCCTCTCTCCTCTGTGAGTTCTTAAAGATAATCACTAATGGCTCAGCAATTGCTTCAGATGGCACCTTAAGTACTCTGGGGTGAATTTCATCAGGCCCTGCTGACTGGAGTACATTCATCTTATCTAAATATTCTTTAATTTATTCTCCTCCTCTTCCAGTCTGTACTTCTGCCTCCTTGCAAAAAGTAAGTTTAAACAACTGGCTGTATACCCCGATGGCTGATACACTTCATAATTCAAAGCAATTGAACATTCTTCAGTATATTTTAATTTTTTAATATTTACCAAGCTTTTTATTCCTGTTCTCCACATTACAAATTCTAAAAACCCAAACTCATCAACCCTTATTCACTGGATGCCAAACTGACACACCACTCTTAAGGACAGATTCATTGCTGAGGATGGAGTAGAAAGAGGATACGTGACTAAAACACTGTGTTTTGTCACGCAGAACTTCAACATCCACTGACAGAACTATGCTGATTGCAACAACACGTTCCCATTTCTGCCCAAGCTGCTCCTAAAATATAACATGCACCTTCATATCTGAGAGAGCACCTGCAGCAGTGTCCATGAGCCAAGCAATCTCCTCAATGGACAACTGTGATACTCTGAATTTGTGAAACTGCTAGGGCTGTTGTCTAGATTTGCTCTAAATTACAAATATTAAGGCCATGTGTTGTTTGGGGTTTTTTAAATTAAACATGAAAATCTGCCAGAAGTCAGAGTGGGTTTTCCATGTAAGTACTACATGGAGATCTACTTCCTGTGCTCTATCAGACACCTGATGCTTTAGTACTCAGTAGGAAAATAATTCAGGTTACTGCCTATGATAGTCAGAACAATCTTCATTGCTGTCTTTAATAAAATCTTCTTTTGTCCACCTTTCCCCTCAGTAGTTCACTATCATTACAGACCTGAGCAAGTGTTTGCATACCAAGGCTCTCTCTAAAGCAGGGCATTTGTACAGTCAACACTCTGAGGTTTGTTTTCACTATCAGTTCAAGGGCTTTCTGCTAGAATAAAAGGCATTTCACAAGAGCAATTAACTTTTTAGACGTCTGTAGGCTTAAGTCCCATCCCATCCCATCCCGAACAAGTCAAAATGATTGCAAAATGTCAGCTTTTAAATGAAAAGCACTTGGCTCAAGTGAGTTTGTTGACAAGCCAGCCATCAAAGGAGGAGGAGAAAACTGGAGAACAACTGAAGTAAGACATTAACTTGTCCTCTGCACATGGCTGAGTCTTGCAATGCACATTTTGTATTCGACCCTGAAAAGCCTGAATGACCAGGCAGCTTTTTTTTGTGTCTTGATACCATGATCAAACTCTCATTTGAAAATTTACCCACAGTGACCCTGATCTGTGTGACTCATTTGCAAACATCCTCTTTACCTGGTGCTGCATGTCAAGAGTATATGAGGGTGCCAGTTGGGAGAGGGTACAGGGTTGCTCACTTCCTTGCCTTCTCTGTGTCTAGAGGAATACAAGAGATTTGTCCTGAAGCACTTCTATTTCTTAGTTTTATGCGTGGTTAATACTTTAAACTCAGGGTTCAGCTATGCCAAAGTCTGAAGTTTAATGTATCATTATCAGCAGCTACTGCGTGTTTCCAAAACAAGGCAGTCATAAAAATCTAGGACGAAGTTTGTGACGGCTCAGAATAAGTATTTTCATTTGAAGGGATCTGTCCCTGAGAATGCTTATTTGGAGGAAATAGGTAAAACAAAAACGTAATCCTGCTTCCACAAAGCACTTCCTTTACAGAAAGAATGACACTGACATTTGAGATAAGAGCTGGTTTGAGAATTGCCTATCAAAAATTTTTCATAAAACAAAAAAAGCACGACAAGTCAAAACTGACCCTTTTTGCAGTAACGTGTTGGTTTTGATGAAACTCTCACTGGCAACACTGCATATAGAAATTATATGACATTCAAGAAGGGGAGAGGCAAATCACAGAGGTGGCAATTGCCAGTTGGAAGGGCATTCACCCAAGACACAGGATACTCTCCCATTTGCACTTCTCATTATCCACATGCTGTATGAATTCTATCCTGGTGTTCTGTCATCAGACCTACCTACCTTCTGACAGACAAGATTTTACAGACCCCCACAAACAGACTAGTTCACTGCCTCCTAAAATACATTTGAAATTCTCATGTCTGGGATATTGTCCTATGGAAAACAACTTTTGAGCCATATTTGAAAGAATTAACTGCCAGATACAACTCTCCCATAATGCCTTAGACTTCCTTTGTCATTTCCTTCCTGGAAACAGTACTGTTGGCTTCCTCAGCTGGGACAGCTGGCTGGTGTCTGTTCTCTGCTACTTGTGTAGAATCATCACCATGTTCACCTCTGTTTCCCAATTTGGAAAAATCATATAAAGGGAATAATTTTTTTCTCATGAATCTTCTATACCTTATCTGATATAAAAACATAAACGCTGCTTAAATGGCCCTTTTTTCTGAGCTTTACTGCCATCCTCCTTTCTTAACCCATCCTCATTCTTTCCACTGTTTTTCCAGATACTTTATTTTGAAGGACCCTTAACAGTCTAAAAATGTTCTTTTTTTTTAGATTGAAGAATCTGTCCAACCTACACTCAGGTTATTATCTCGAATTTTTCATTTTTATAATATATTTGCATTTTCATGCCTAATTTTAAACTCCTACTTGTAATTTTGACTTCTGTTATAAAATCCCCTGCATAACTCCTTGAGTGAGAAGATGATAAGCAATACAGTCTCCACTGCCATCTTCCTCAAAGTTCAGTAATTCAGCAGGCTAGATTCAGCAGCAAGCTTCAAGTTCTGAATTTTCCAGTTCTCCAAGCACTGGAAAAGCCAAGACTATAAATCAGTCTAAGAATCACTTGATAATGACCTATCAAAGCTTGACAGGTTGTTGGCTGACAGGTTGGCCTTAACCAAATATTGAGTCAATTTAGAAGCATTCATGAACTTTTTCCCTTGTCCGGAATGGCACTGAACCTTTGAATCAAGGTTTTCACAGTAGGTATCAGTAACAAAACATAATAAACCTCACCAGAATGAGGAACTTCTCCCTGTTTATTAATATCTTCAGAGAGCAACATTATTTTTGGGAAAGTAGTTGTCCGTAGGGCTTTGCTCCCCACTGAAGACTCCCTAGACAGGCTTCTTATCTCCTCTGCATGAATTTTCTCATCAGCAGGAGAAGGTAAAACTTGACTACACTCATTGTCTTGAGTAAACAGCACTACTTTAGTGATTTTTAATGCTACACTTCTGATCCTTAGGAATGGTAAATTTTCCACTAGAATAAATTCCCTAATACTGCATGAAGGATTCAAAACTTCCCACTGAGCAGCTCAATAAAAGATTTTTTAAAAAGGAGGGGATTCACTGTTACCTTTATTGGGAGGAAGAAAATATAGCTCTTGGATCAAGCTGTTGTCCATGGCATCCAATTATTTGTTTTCACTGCACAAAAGGAAAAAAAAAAAGAAAAAAAGAGTGAAAAGAAAATTAGCTACATTGATTGCTGGCTGGGGTTTCATTTTGGGTTTCCCCTGGGACTGCAGCATCAGCAGGAATGGTTACTTAGTCATGAATGTGCTACACAGCAAGAAATCAGATTGCTCCATGTGAGGAGCATGGCTTTTTTCTGGTCTCTTAGTTGTGTGAGGAGGAAATCCAGCTCCCCTTAATCACATCCTGCCACCACAGAAGACACATAACTCACTGCTACAGCCTTTGTTATATGGTTATATTAAACAAAAAGAGCCTGTAGATCTTGGCTGTGGGATATTGGAAATTAGTATTATCCAAAATAAAATTCTAGCAGATCACTATAACTCTGTTTTTTAAGCTTTTTTTTGAAATCAGGACATTTTTAACTGTAGCTTGATAAAATCCCACCTCTACCTATAATGGGTTCCTGCTTATAAAACCCTTATTATAATATGAACACATATTTAAGCTGCAATTATTCTTAGCTTCCCCTTGTGCCAGAAGCCCTACAATAGAGGGATAGTGCCCCTTCACAGGTAGTAATTGCACAAAAACATAATTTAAAAAATCCAATGTAGTAAGTCATTGGGAGGAAAGGGACAATTCTGGGTCAAGCCAGAAGAAAACATGAGAGCAGGTCAGAAAGCCAAAGTTAACTTGTACTCTGGTCCCTGTTTTCAGCTAGAAAATGGCACTAAAAAAAACCAAGTCTCTACTCATTTAAAGTTTACCTCCCCAAAAGTGAGTTTGCTGCTATTTGTAAAACATATTTCGCTTAGCCACTGATACAGAAAAACAGTGATTGGCAGAACCTAATGTCCCAAACTAATCATCAATGATTACAGTGCACCTGAGCAAAAATCTGAAATCCTATGCAAAAAGGAATTTCCGTATGTTGGGATTAAAATTACTTCAAAATACAAAGTCTAATGCAAAGATGACATTTTTTAGCATGTTACTTTTGACTGAAGCAGAAATGTTTCAGTTGAGTGCTTTGAGGCAAATCAAAATACCTTGCTTTGGCTCAGTGCAAAGTGAAACAGTATCTCTGCATGGCCTAACCTGAGTTGTGGTTATAGTGTCACAGAATGGCTTGGGCTGGAAGGTACCGTAGAGATCATCCAGTTCCAACCCTGCTGCCATGGGCAGGAACACCTCCCACTAGACCAGGTTGCTCAAAGCCCCATCCAGCCCTGGAAGTCTTCCAAGGATGTGGCACCAGTGTACTCGTCCACAGAAAAGCTTTCCAGGCAAAACGTATTTCCTATGGTTCAGTTGACATCTCAGATAAAGAAATGTATGGTAGGCCAGTCATCACCAGGAGGCTGCCCAGTCCCCAAAAAATGAGGGCACTGCTGAGACAGCAGGATCCAGCAAAACCAGCCTGCTACATGCACCACTTTCTCTCAGGATGGACAGGTCCAGCATGGTTTGGGGACCTGCAGTAGGGGGACAATGGGAACACAGCATGCATCACCCAGAAAGCATCTTTGGGGTGATACAGGTCAATGCTGAACTCGCTCAAAATAAAGTATTTTGTTTCTATGCCACAAACATGAAATTTCAGTCGGTGCTAACCCTACAGCAAATGAAAAATTTAATTTGTATTTTCCTTTCTGGAAAACCAAAACTCTTTCTTTGTAGAAGTTTGACTGTGGAATAGCTACGTTTCAACATCAAATTCCTAATGAACAGCACTTACAAGCAAATGACAGGACTGCAATGAGCCTAACAGGGGCTACTCAGCTATTAAAATATCCAGTAACAGATTAACAGTTTTTCATAATAGAACAGCAATATCTAGTGCAAGAGGGTTAAATAGATGGCAAACTGCAGAGTGAGGCGGCACTGGCTCCTAGTCCCTTACACAGCCCCTCCAACAAAGATTTTTTTTTTTTTTGCCATTCCCTTGAAATATTCATGCTCCTTAAACCCTCCCTGGTATTCCCAGTGACATCCCACTCTCTGGTTCCTCTTACAAAGGACCTCACAGCCGGCATGCTGAGGCTAAATAGAACCATCATCTTTTCTAAGGTAGCCTCCATCCTGCAGTGTGAAGCAGTAATTTTCCACTTTACGAGCTGCACACAGTGCATTGCCTGCAGCAGCTTGTTTGAACATCCTGTCCCTCGGAAGAGAGATGCTCAGAGGGTAACTCCTTGTGCCGCACCACCAGTTCCTCCTCCTCACTCGGCTGAGTGGAGCCAAGGGACCATCAGAGCGAAACGGGGAGGCTGCAGTACAGGCACTGCACCACTGTGCCTCAGCACCACATTCTCTTCCAAACCGAAAGGAAAATAAACACAAGTAGCACAGCACATCTTAATTTTCACTGCTGGTAGCAACAGTTTTACTCAATTTTAGTCAGCTATCAAGTAATCAGAATGAATTAAGCAGCAGAAGGAAGGGCTGTGCCAGGATCCAATAAAGCAGTGGGCACTGGAGTGCTTCAGGAGTCACTGCACATCTCCCTCTTATCATTATCCCCCCCAGTTCCCCACCACTGCCATGAGACAGCATCTCTGAGCAGCTCCAGTACACCAGGAAACCAGCACCTCCTGCCACTCCTATCACCAGCTTTCAGAGACAGCTGTAAGTCCATCTTGTGTCTGTGGGATGGTTCCTCACGTACACCTGCTTGTCTTTATGTGCTCTGAAGAGCCTAATAAGAAGGCTTGAAATTGCTATTAACTCCCAGCAAGCCCCACTCACACCTTAACTGAGAACAGTGCTTGACTTGGTCAGCACTCACGATCCCCCATGTTCCTACCAGCTGAGATGGACATAGTGGGTTGAAAGGGTTCTTTGGAAGGCCAAAGGCAATTTGTCCTTTATACATTCCAAGGAAAGGAGTAGCCTTGGAGACACTTCACTCCATGTTTGCACGTCTCTAAATACTCCTATCTGCTTTCAAAGGCTTTGGTCTCAAAGGCCACCTCAGTTGCAACTTTCCCATTGTAGGGATTGGATATTGTTGGCTGTAATAAGGAGGGGAATTTTTATTATCTCCCTGTGGTCAGAGATTGACTTTCAATCCCCAGTTCCGTGTTTCTCACATTGTGCCAGCCACAAGGGTATTTACAAATGCAAACTTCCAAGGATGTCTTTAGGGCACAAACGACTCTGGTGAAATCTCTGACTTGAGCTGTGTTTTACTACTGCCATTAAGCTGTCACACAGGGTCTGTAATCTGCAGTGATTCCATATATAACTGCACATACAAGGCAAATGGTTAATGGCTCCTTCTTAATCCTGACAGTCAAGCAGTAAGGAGGCTATGGACACAGCCTCTGTGAATTCAGTCAAGCACAAACCTTCTCTTTACAACACTAATAAATAACTATTACCCTTTGGGACAAAACTGAAGGCACACAATGGAAAAATGTCCCAGCAGGCTAGAAAAGGACATCTAAAGAAAAGTGAGTTTCGGCGCAAGATGGTCATTCCTCATGGCTGTGGTACCTTCCCTGATGCAGGGCAATCCTAGCCCACATTACCTCTGGTTAGAAAATAGATTTAGCCAGATAATGATCAAATTTAAATTGAAAGGGGACGGAAAACACTTCTTGTTGTGAAGAAACACTTGTTGTGTTTCTTCAGAACATACAAACAGTCTTTAATTATGGAACATTACAAAACTACGCTGATCCAAGACCCTAATTATTTTTTTTCTCCAACAGTTATTTGCCTCCTCCCACGTGAAACACCCCCACCTCTCGGCAGCTCCTTCTTCAAGATCTTTGCAGCATCTTGAGAAATTCAAATGCCTGCTCTTAGAGGAAAATAGTTTCTAATTAAACATAGAGTGTGGGTGTGAATGAAGCTGGGCCCACTCCTTGCCTTGCTGAAATCAACAGAAAAATGTTTTTCTTTTTTACCATGAGCGTCAGCAAAGGCAGGGGGGCTGGGTCATTGCTCCCAGGCACACTCTTGAGGAAACACAGGGTCACTGGTACCGACAACTAACACGGCTTTTCTTTAGGTTTGGTAAAAGAGCCTGAAGTTTCCTAAATTTCAGACTTAGGGTGCAGTCTTGGCTGGAAACACGTACACTAGAGATCAGAGCATGCCCAATGGGCAATAGTAAGCCAAGAAGATGGAATCTTCATGTAAAAGCTACTTATAGGTTCACTCCAGGTGTGAGCCTCAGAGACAATAATCTTACAAACCTTCCTCTGCACCACATCAGAGCACGATTTTGTGAGTTTTGAATCAAATTTAAATACTTAGGAAATGTTACTCATCACTTTCATGGAAAAATAAGGTATTTTGCAGACTCAAAATCTACTTACATAATTTTCAAATATATTCTTTCATCGATCTGAGGTCTAAGTTTAAAAGAAAATCTTCTAGTTCATAATTTTTCCTCTATTATAATTCATCCACAGAAACATCCAAAAAATAAAAGAAAGTGTTGAAAATGGAGACAAACAAATCTTGCCAGCATCACAATACAGAAAGGCAAAGACAGAACATGGTTTCTTTTCATTTAGGTGGCAATCCTCTCCAGGGTAGCTGGAGATGGTGTTCAGGCTCCTGATGATTCGGTCTCCATCTCCCCAGTTCCTCCACTAATCTTCCTCCACACCATGTACACAGCTCTCTGCTGCTCAAGCAGCACAACAGCATTTTGACTAATGTGGCTGTGGGTTTGGTAGTGACTCCACAGAAAATACCCACTTGGAAAATTGGAGGGGAAAAGATAAGAAGCTGAAAGTTTTTCCTGACACCAGTAGGACCCCCGTAGTTTGTTTGAGATAATTTAGCTTACAACAGCACAACGGATCCTGGCTTAGAAGAGAGGTTCTGCCTCTACTCCAGATAACACTCCTGCACTGTGTGCAAGAAAAGCTGAGTGTGCTGACGGATTATAGCACCTCATATTCCATTTAAATTCTCGGTTATGAACACTCCAGTTATTTTTGTAACAGTAGCTGGTAAAGTTAGGGCCTGTGTGAAGTGGGAAGAAATGAGAAATTGATTTTATTTCAGTAACACAAAATTACATTTTCCTTGTAAAGCTACTCTTACTCTCCGGGTAAAAAAATCAGTAGTTGATCTCCAGAGGTCCATCCAGCCCTACATGCTCATCAAAACTCATATTCCTGCAGCTAACGATGTATTTTCCTTCAGAGCTTAGCTTGTCTGGAGATGGGAAGAAGAGATCTGTTTTTTTTATTTTGATGAGGCTAGCACTTTTCAAAGTTCACCTATGCATAATCTTGGCAGGGAGACATGCATCTAGCTGATTTAGAAGACACATTTGTGTCAAAATCCATCTCTCCTGATTTTCACTGAAGTGCTTCTATATGCTATGGTACTTCACAAGATTGAAATAAATGCATTTCATAGCTCTTATCTCCCCCAACTCACACCTTCCCTATAACTGCATTTCCATTCTTTTCTAGCAGAAATACCTGAGGCTGCTTTTGTTTTTCTTAACACCAGATTCAAACTCAGGGTGATTTGAAGACTTCTCCCTTGGACTTGTTTCCCCACAAGTCATAGTTCATCAGCATGGCAGCATCTCTCCTGCATGAGAGTGGCTCCAGGGCTTTTCAGGTGCTGAGTTTCCCAGCAGAAGAGAGCAGTACAAAGACAATCTTTTCTTGCATTAATTATGCTTCCTCCCTCCCACCCCCCAAATGTAAACATGTCACAATGCTTGCTCTGATTTAAGGCTTAGATAGGCTTTTGGGGTTGGGGGGGGAAGTGTTTTCCCTTGTCTGTAACAGACACCATGGTAAGGTTTTTGAATTTTCACAGGATATATTTATACCCTTTTAAAAATCCTGCAGAAGACTAATCAACTTCAGGAACACCACTGAAATTGTGACTCTGGCTGTTTTAACTTCCTACTCAGCCTCTTGGAGGTGTGATTAAAGCCCAAGTCTAAAAGATTTAGATGCAAGGCTTAAAGGTATTCCCACCCTCAGCTGCATCCCAGCAAGCATTATTTTTCTTGCAGGGAAGGCAGGAGACCAAGCTGTGTGACCACCCTTTAGCCACCCTGGTTCACAGTCTTACTGTGACGCAAAATCAGTGGTTTTACGCTATGTTGTCAGTGTCTGAAATGTGGGAACATTTTCTTCCCCCACCCCTGGGAGAGGGGCACAGTCAGTGCAGAGAAACAGAAGGTGCTGAAAGGAAATCTGCTACAGGTTCTGGTAAAACCTTGGGTGGAAAGCACAAGCCCTGAACTGCAGGTTCTCATTCAGCTGAACAGGGAAGCCCTTCTCCTTTCTGTCCCCTGTGCAGCACGAGGGGACCTCCAGAAGGGCTGAGTGTTGGGGGCAAAGCATCCTCCTACCTCAGGTTCTCAGCAGCCACCACTGGGTTGTCAGTGCACTTGACCCACGCTTAGGTGGCATTTCACACTGACTGCTTAAACACCACAGCATACAATGTTAATGACTTTCATACTTCTTATTAGAGTAAGTTGAAGGATAGAAGTGGAATACAATAAAATTTTTACCCAAATAATATTTTTTCCATGTGTAAGGGTGAGCCTTTACATACAGCACAGAAATGCTATAATGATTTATAGAAAGGGACAAAGATATTGATAGCAAAAGACAAAAGTTTTTTTATGTTAACTGAACAGCATTATTCCTCAGACTTATTTAAAACTGAACCAGTTCCATCTGGCTTAAAGAATTTTCCAATACTATGGTTCAGTATCATGGCAGGAAAGATTTGCTGTGCCCCTGGGATAGTAGCTGGACTCCTACATATGTTGTGCAGGAAAGCAGAATAAGGAGCATAATGGGATGAGCAAGAGAGAGAAAAAGAACAGAGGATTCTCCAATCCTTGCACTTTTTAAAACCCAAATTTGAATTTTACTTATGTAAAAGCATGGAACAGATCTTGTTTCATCTTGGATTGCTGTAACCTTGTCACAGCAGAATGCCTGGCTTTGTCTATTTGCTGTGTTCCATCAGTAAAGGACATAATGAGTATCAGAAATCCTAGGCATGAACTTGGGGGTCTGGAGGTTGAAATATCAGAATAATCTTGCCAGTTCAAGAATTTCAAATAATGACTAGAGCTGCTGAATTCTTACTCAGCTTAAACTTCAAGAGGATGACTCCTGGCTTGCCACACTAACACCAGCCTTGTAGGGTTACAGGCACACTGCATGGAAAACAGCTCCCCATCCCGTTCCCCATATGTCTGAGCTGCTCCCAACCTGAGATGCAATCTGTCATGCTGATCTGAGAGGAGAAATTTGCCCTGAGCACAGAAGATATTACTTTGTCCTTCAGTAGAAGAGAATTTTTTTCTTTCTGAAGACAGTTGCATTTCCTCAAAAAATGTGGAGATCTGGGGTTGGGATGTTATGGAGCCTGAGTAATACAGATCTCCCATGCAATAGCATCCAGGCCCCTCAGGAGGTTTTGAAGAGATCAGGCTTTCTGTCTTTTTTAGCCCATAAAAAAACACACAACGTGTTTCTGAAGAACTTGAGGTTTCTTTGGTCCTGCAGTAAAGTGGAAGGATCTAGGGAAAGGAAAAAATTGACAAAATGGGGGAAGCTTGTCAGCTGTGAGAGTCCTACCTGCAGATGCTTGAGTGACCCTCAGATAAGCAGGATTTCCTGAAAGAAAAGAAGGGCATGGAGCCAGAGAGGCTGTAAGGAACCATCAGAGGAACAAGGGCTAGTCCCTGTTTTTGCTCCAGTATCCCAAGAAAACACAAGGATATCTTTCACCAGGATTCAGTACTATGTCTCATTATTTCTCATTCTAGCAAAAGTTTTGGCATGTGAGTAAAATGATTGATGACATGCAGTGCCCAGAATTTTGGTCTGATAAAATAGCCAAAATGATACAATGGTGATTTGATCTAAAGTAGCATAAAACAGAGACAACCCATGCATGAGTCTGCTCATTTTCCTTTACACATAGCACCTTTTTTTCACTGCCCTGATTTTTCCAGAGGATGCAGCACACATTACTGTCCTTGTCATTATACCCCCCCTTGCCAAGGGTCAGCTTTGTAAGATGATTTTTACCACCCTACATAGCTAACCGATACAAAACTACTGTATCACATATGGTCCTCCACTTAAGCCTTCTAGGACTAAACCTATTCATAGGTTTTCCATTGAAATGATGGAGTGGAACGAAATTCAATTCTGGCATAGGGTCTCTTTTGGCATTAGTCTTTCCCAGTTTGTTACCTCCTGCTCTCGCTTTTCCCCTCTCTATGGGGGAAAAATAGCCCAATCAATCTACACAGAAGTGTAGCTGTTGAGTGAAATTTCACAGCTTGCTATGGGTTTCAAGAATGAGTCAAAGAGCCTATTAATTTGCTTTTCAGATTTTGTAGGTTTAAAAAAGAAATGTCTAGCAAGTCCTGAAATCCTTCTACAGAGCCTGGCTGGTTATGTTCCTCTTGGAGGCAAGTCTTTCTGTTCCTCTCGTCAGCTGGAAACCCACCACCTCCACCATCTTAATTTAGATTTTACTTCTAACAGAGCAATATGAGTTGCACCACAGCTTCCTCAAGGGACTGCGTGCCGATCTCCATGAAAAGTGGCACAGAATGAAATCTTCAGGGCTCAGGGAGAGTGTGGGATGAGCTCTATGCCACATGGGATGGAGATGTGCTCTCTCCCTTGCACAGATCCTTTAGGCCTCTCAATTTCCTTGGTTCGAGCTCAGGACCAGCACAGCCTTATTTTAACTTAGATTTCCCAGTCAAAACTAGACTAATCAAACACAGAAGGTTCATCCAGTTCTGAAATTAACTTAATTTTACTTTGGTGAGAGAAGGGAAGGGGGAAAAACCAGTCTGTGAGTCTCTGAAAAATGCAACTTGGCAACAAATCATCATGGAACATCTCTTGACAAACATGATCTGGTACTTGCAACTTCCACTGAATTTCATTCCCATTGTAGCTGAACTTGGGGGAAGTGACAGGGGAAGGATATTAATATATTAGGCACTGAGAGAGAGCTGTTTTTCAAGTGAGACAGGAGCAACGAGTGTTTCGAACCCCTCATACTTCAGTGAAATCCAATTTTCTGTCACAAATGTCGCACTGAAGAAAGAATGCGCTTGGAAGTCAAAACCTGGGATGCTAAGCAGCATCTATAAACTGCCTAGGAGATGAATGCTTTCTGTGCCCCTTTGCTTGCAAATGTACCCTTTGGTCTGCAACAGGAGCAAATATTAGCCACTGGTGCAAGGCTTTGTACTCAGAGGACTTTGCAGAGAATCCAAATTGCAGCTTACAATTCCCTGCAAAGGCTGAAGAAAATGGCTGTGAATTCCTATGCCCAGGAGTAATGTGTACCTTTAAACATTTCATAAAAGTAAAGACCTCTGCTGAGGCAACAGCTCACGAAGGCAGGCTCAGCCTTCAGCTGATACAAGCTCTGGCCAGCAAATTTCTGTGTTTAATCCTTGGAGAGTCCCCTGTGTCATGCCTGCTGGCTAGCTCCAGTTGGCTCTGAGTGAGACCCAAAGGGTAGATGGAGGGAGTTCATATGATGGGTTACAAACTTGGATTGTTTGGGATGGGATGGTAATCTGTACTCTTCTGACCAAATTTGTCCTGCCAAAGAACATGAGAACAATAACAGCCCTCTTTAAGGATAAAGGCAAATCCCAGCACTGAGATTGGTGGGATCTCTAAATTCTTTGCAGCTTAATCACAGGAAAGCAGTCAACCATGAGGTTAGTTCTTAAGGGGTATGTGACAAATGTGCTGGCCTTGAAATACAGCAAACCTACAGCTATTTATTATTTCCTGGCTATTCTGCAGGCAAGAGACCACAGAGGCAACAGCCAGATGCTGCTGCCCCTGCTCTTTAAATCTGAGGCCCTGAAAGCAGTGGAAATACTGCCATTGCCTCTCCACTGAGTGCAGTTCCTTAAGTCAGAGCCTTCTTGAGCTGAAATATTTCATTAGCTTTGGGTGAATTGGATATAGCTAAGCCTTCAGAGTGTGTCCAGAAGAAGTAATATGCATTTTACCTCCTGCCCAATTCACCACTATAAACAAATTAGAGATACACTTTAAGCATGTCATAAACCACTCCTGGCTTAAATTTATGCAGTCTTAATAGCATTGCATTCAGAATAAACTTCCAAGTGAGATAAACGCAGTTTGAAAATAAGACTTTTGCTCTCCTGGAAACAAAATACGTTCTTTTGTCACTACTAAATAATGAGAATATTAGTTCAAAACATCAGGAAACATTTCATAGGACTAGGAGAAGGATTTAGTAAAAAAGAGCATATAATGGCACTTTTTTTCTGTCTGGGGAAGAACCACCTGGGTGAAGCCATACCACGCCAGAGACCAGCATGTGGCCCTAGCTGTCACTTCTGTCTTTCCATCCTAGGAATGGGAGCCATGGACAAGCCATGTGACAGAAACAAGAGCCTGTTTCTTAAAATAGGGTCAGTGACCTGAATGCAGGAGCCGCTGGAGCTTGAAGCTTTGTTTTATTAATAAGTCTTCATGCATTTACTTGAGGATTAGCATAGGCTGCCAGCTTTATCAGTGTTAATTTAGAGTACCTTGAGGTATTGAGGACAGAGCTGTCTGCTGCTCATACAGTGTCAGCACACCACCCCTGCTCCCCTCCTGCTCAAGATTAAGAAACCATTAGAGCAAAGTGAGTACTTCAGATACACACTGCTTGCTACATCTTTGCACTGTGACACAGCACAGGGGAAAGAGAACATGCCAGAGGCAGCACTTGCAGGTTATTTTGCAGCCAGAGGACGGCTGGGGCTGTGAGGCTGAACAAGCAGCAATCCCTGTGTGCTGCTGTTCCCCCAAAGCAAATCTGATGCCTCCACAAGAGAGCACAACTTTCCAACAGCACGGAGGCCCCCAGGCCTCAGTACCTGAAGCATCACATCTTTAAAGCACAGGACTCAAAAAAATAGAACACGAGATATGGCCTCTAGGCTGGGGTACAGAGGCTCAGCGGGCACTCCTGCAGCTCACCCCACTTTGGGCTGCCTAAACACCTCTTGCCAAAGCCAGTTCAGCAAGCCTGGAGGGGCACTCACTCCCCTTCTATCCTACCTGTACTTTCAGAGGATCTTCTGCCATGGCAAAGGTTTCTGTGCTGCAGCAATCAACATGCAGAAACCATCTTGGGGGTGGAAGGTACTGCGGCACAGTCTGCTTACAGCCTCAACTAATCAGCTGTAGCTGTAACAACATAGCACTTAACGCCTCCCTAGCTGAGCAGTTAATTGTTCTCTACTTCAGATGGACACCTGGACATAGATTTGCTAGAAGAACTGCACCTCTCTAGTCATTACCTAAATCCAAAGGCCCTGAATCTAGGATCACCACCCACACTAGCAAACATCTTCTCCTGACTGAACCCAGGCAGCAGGTCAGGTGTTAGTAAAAAGTCTACAGCAAACCTCCGACACTATTTAAGCAGCTCATACACCTGCGGAGTCCAACTACCTAGTCTTAATCTAAAGCACCTGTCTGGCACAGGCCAGAAATACAGTCTGGGGTCTTCAAGCAGAAGGACTGGGAACTGTGACCAGATCAGAGGGACAATTTGGGCTCTGGGAATGCTGAGCATCCACAGAGGCCTCTTCATGCCAGACCTGAAAGAGCAACTGTACTCTTGTGTTTGTCCACTGACCATTTCCTCTGGGATGCAATTATGAGATGAGAACAAATTAAATTCAGAGGCAGCTGCACCAACTGCACAGCAACACTGACACCCTATCATAAAATAGAAGACACAAATCTCTAGAAAGTCACAACAGGAGAATCTAATGAAATAGTAGCTATGAATTGTCCAAACCAAGTTTCTTTAGACCCAAGCCTCCCTTGATCCAAGAGGTTGTTTTGCCAACACTGACGAAAAGAATGAAAGGCTGCCTTGGGTGAGGTACATTTCTTGGCTGAAAACCACAGTCCCAAAACCACCAGAGTTTTACCTCAGGCATCCACATAGTTTGGGATCTCTCCTACAAGAGCTGTGCTCCCCACTGATCTCTGTCAGATGCTACAGCCCTCTCAGATCAGTAGCCCTTTATCAGATCTCAGTTACAACCAGCTGCAACTGTTTTCTCAGTTCCTTTGAATGGAAAGAGGTTTGAGAGGACCTACCTGATCCCTCACACTGTCAGGCTGGAGGTGGTAGTCACAGCATGTGAGGGACAGCAGCTTCAGCCAGTACCACAGCATCTGGAAAAAACTCATGAGATAAAGTTATAAACCAGGAAACATTTTCCCATGGTGAGGTACCTTCTTGGCTGGTCACACCCAGGGCCAGCATATCTGGGCTGCCTACTTCCTAAGGACTTTATACAAGATGGTGACATGTCACTTGTAGATTTTGGCATGTGTCAGTCAGAGAAATTGCTTCTAGAGGCGTGATTGTGACTGTGTACTGATCATATAAGTGAGGGAAAATCTACTGATTTACTGTTTGTGTCTAAGACAAAAGCTCCCTTGAAAAAACAGCTTGTGACCTATGGAAAGAATATGTTATGCAGTCAGTGCTGGTTAGCCTGCTCCTTTGCAGGAGGGGGCTGCTCCCAAAAGAAATGAATCAGCAGGTACTTACCAGTGTTCTGTACAGGCTGGTGGGACTGTAGATATCTGCCTCCATCAGTGTCTGAACAATGGAAATGAGAAGTCACACAAAGACACTGAACTTCTCCAGGAGCAGCTGTTGCAGAGATGTACAGAGCACTAAGGCACAAGCCCTCTGACCACGTAAGGAAGATGGTTGTGGTCCTGAAAAACAGCTGGCCAACAAACCAGGTACTGTATGGGGCTGGGACCCAAGTTAATACAGGTTCTGAATTGCAGTTGGCTCCACTTTGTCTGGCTCAGGACACAGGCCCACACCCAACCACATCACCATGCCCTGGGAGAGTGCCCATTGACTAGCGTAGTGACATTGGCTGATGCTCAGCAGCAAATAAAGCCCTCTCAGGGGCAAGCTTCCCATTAATCGTTTCTTTGAAACAATCAATCAATCCCCACTTCTGTCTAGGAGGGCTGCCATGAAATCCAGCAAAAGAGTAAGATGATTGCTCTCATGCTACCTTGTGTGACTCATGTGCCGGTTTGGCACTCAACAGAGAGAAAGGAGCACAGCAGTACAGGGAAGATAATTACTCTTTTGTGAGTCGGTGCCTGGTTTCAATGTGTTTAAGTGTTGTTTAAATGTCTAGTTCTTGGCCATTGTATTCAATCTTATTTTTATTAGGGTTTTAAAACTTTTACAGCATGGAAAAGTTTGTACCTCAATGGGAGCTTTCATGATGCAGTGAAAAATACAACCATAAAAGACAAAAGTACAGGTTGCTCCCTGGCATTTACCTAGAGTGCTCTTCTCCTGCCTCATTAATTGTATAAGCATTCAGGTTTAGAGAAATCATTGTGATTTATACTAAATCAGTAAAGCAAGCAAGCTAAAATGTAAACATGCCAAAGCCACCCTTCCACCATGCAGAGAAAAAACTGGTTGCTTGAGGAAGGGACAGCTGGCAAGGCCACCAGACCTGGGCTATTTTACTGACAAACATCTCACTGGACATGTACCAAGGGGAGCTGTGGGTAGGGATACGACCAAAAAAATGCTGTGGGCAGGAGTACTGCCACTCAGAGTCTGGGATGTCTACTGACCCGTGGATCCAGGTGTGCAATATCCTGTCTTGGGTGCACTTGATCAAGTGGTTCAAATCTGAGGAAGGAAAAAGGCCAGCCGGTTTTGCTTTGTGGGTTATGTTTCTATGGGATGCTGCTCCTTAAAGAGCACAGCTGCATCGCTGCCAGGCAAACACGCCCATCCACCAGGGCTGAAGTTTGTTCTCTATGGGTGGCCAGACTATATTCTCTAAAAAACATCCAAAAAACCCCTTAACCCCCCACAAAAAAAAAAAAAAAAATTAGCAACAGGCACATAAGTACTTCCACATTTTCCTCTTGCTTGTTCTGCATAAACAGCAGAATTTTATTTTTCTCTCTGCCATGTGCATTTTTAACCAGCTGTTTATCATTCCTGTTTTAGAAAACATTGCTTGGAAAAAAGAGGGTGCAAAGAGACTTTGTTTTTATTGATGGAGAATTACATTATCAGGTGTGGTTCACAGGGCTAGTCTCCCTGCTCCACCAAGAAGGACATTTCAAGACTTTGCAGATTTGTTTTCATATTTCCTTTGACCAAATAGGTCACTAAGATTGATACATATTGATGAGGTCCATCCAGCCCACTATCCACTATTCCCTGGGAAGGACAGCAATGAATCTTAGGAAATAAGGAAGAGCACACCTGTAAGAAATCCTACCTGTTCAGCTTCCTCATATGTGGGTTGCTGTTCCTGTTACTGTTTGCTTCCAATGGGCAGTCAATTCAACACCACTTCTAAGCAGGGAAAGTAGATTTCGGAAATAAAATTGTTCAGCACTCTTGAGCACAGACTTCCTTCCTCTCCCCCTCAACCCCTTTTTACAAAAAAAAGCTCATCTTAAAGGGAGCAGGGTCTTCACCTTTCTTAGCTAGAGGACACAGGTGGGTTCCTCTGCACCACAGGTCGGGAGTGCTGGGTAGCACTGACAGGATCTGCAAAGAACTATCAGGACATCACAAGTCAGTTTTACTGAGTTTCACTCTGCATTACTCTCTGATAATACCTATTTTCTCTATTTCTAAAAGCAGGACGGGATAACAATGCCATAATTACCTTGGAAGAGTATCAAAAAGCTTAATTAAGTAATATTTGTTAAGCACAGGAGGATCCTTGAGTACTGTGAGTGCTTCTGTGGCTTTACTTTGTCCCGTGGTCGTTCACAAAAGTACTGAAATGAAGGGCAGAATTTAAAAATCACTATTTCCACAGACCTCAGCATCCCCTAAACCCGCTTGTCTGAGCCTGCTCTGAGGTAGTTAATATTTGCCAGGTGTTGAAATGCTCAGACACATTTCTCCCCAAGGTATTTAGAACTGCAATCTGCGGAGGCAAATGTAAGGGACATACTAGGAAACACACTAGAGTTCTTCCTGTGATCTTGTGATTCTTTCCCTTAACATTTTTGCACAGTTTCAAACCAATGATTAACTCTGCATTTGCAAAATCAGGGCTATAAATGAGCGGGGGAACTTGCTAGATGTGCTCTTGCATTCACGGTTTGGGCTGAGCCAGCTCCTGTGTTGCTCTGGCACTGATGCGGACTGGGAGTGCGCAGGGCAGAAAGCGTGCTGTTACTACAAGCAAAAGCCAGGAGAAACTTTAGCTGCAGAGAGACTAAAGACTGGGTCTTTTTACCTCCACAGTAATTGATCAACCAGATTAGGCAAGGCTGGAGTCAGCTGCCTGTGCAGTGGGCTGGCTGCCCACAGGGCACAGGCCTCCCCGAGGTGCAAGATACTCAGATGACATTCTGCAGGGTCCCTTCAAGACAAGCAAGAACAAGGATCCTCAGGGGGAAGAGGAGGGGACTTTTGTGAAACAATCTCTCCAACACAACCAAGAAAACACCCAAAATAAAACAGCAACAACAACAACAACAAATCAGGCAGGGCAATAAGACCTACCGCAGATCTTGAAATGGTGGTGGCTGTGGTGGATCACCGTGGGTGGAAGTGGGGGGAAGCCTCCAGGGGCAGCAGGGCATTGAGCCAGTGGTGTGGCATGGTGGGTAGGGGGTAACAGGAGTCAGCAGAGCAGAAAGCTGAAAGCCCATCCACCATGGGTTTAACCACCATGAGTGGTTTACACCCTCTGTTGATGCTGACTGTGGTGGCCTTGCAGCCTCCAGGACGCTGAGCACCACAGAGGGGTGATACACACAGTGTGTCACCAGGGCACAATGGTTTGCTCACCAGCTGATCTCAGCTCTCAGCAGGTGCTAAAATATGGGGAGCAGCAGTATGCATGATAAAGCTCAGTGTTTTTCCACTTGTGTTCAGCCACACTGGAGCTCAGCTTCTGTGTTAGGCCCCTGCATGCAATGGGTGGTACTCAAATAAAATTGCTCACAGGAGAAAATTCTACTAGGTGAGGGTAAGAGTGGCAGAATGAGGTTCTTAACAATCTTGATAGAGTCTGTAAGCAGTCTAAAGAGAAGCCTAATTCAGATGCCTCGGTATGCAGCCTTTTTGATTACACCCACAAACCACCCACAACCTCCAAATTGCTATTCTTTAGAAACACCCTGCAGCATTTTCTGGTTTCCAATATACAGCAGTGCTCTAGGCTTAGCTGCTGGATTTGTGCATGCACATGCAAAAATAACTAATGGAGAGCTTGATCAGACAGCAGGATCTTTTCTCAAATGGCACATTTTAGTAATAAAGGAAATGTATTCTGTTATCCTGCTAGCATGGAATAATGAAACCATAGCTTTCCCTTCCCAGCTTTTTTCCCCTTCCTCTCCTTTGAGTCTTGTAAGGCAGAAATGATCCTTGGCTTGTAGGCTGCAGCAGCCCACAGGAGCTTTAAGAATAGTGTCAGAAACCCACAAAGCCACACTGTTAATTGGGGACTGGATCATTGGTGACGTGTTGGAGAGCAGTGCTGTCATTCCAAAGCAGCAAGATACCCTGCGGGTGCCAAAGCTTGACATTTCTGTGCAGAGGGAGAAGGGTCCCATGCTGCTGAGACATGTTAGTTTGGCAGCTTTGTCAAGCACACCATAGTCTGGGAGATCAAATCCTTCTTCCTGCAGGTCTGTGCCCATAATCTCTGTCCCTCCACACCTCTGAGAGGTGGAGCTGTCACAAGGACCAGTGAACATGTTGTTTCCATGTTTTCCTTGCAAGACATGCGTGCTGTTATTCAAATCCCTGTCTTGACACTGCTGCCTGTGTTGCCCAGCTGCTGTAACTCCCAGAGCAGAAGGCTAAAGAAAACAAGATGAGGCTGATATTTAGGCTGCCCTGTGAATTTCTGGTTTGTTTCTTGGGAACCTGGGGTTTTGTTTTAATTGCAATCTCAATTTAAAACACGGGACAGTAGGTGATTGAAGGGGAAAAAGAAAACCGCAACTTATTTTCTTCCCTTTCTTGCCATTCAGTGTGGCGTAAGAACGAAGTCTTCCCAGAGAGCTTCTGTAATCATAAATAAATCTAAAAGGGACAAGAAAATAAAAGTCCTGCTCCTCCTAACACTCTTGGCTTTTAAATACATTTTAAAAATATTTCAGTGTTCTTCTCATGTTCTTATTAATTTCAGACCTCCATATTACCTCTTGTAACCACCATCCACACACAGATCTAATAAGGCAGAAGACTCCAGAATCTGCAAAGCATTAAAACCCTTGGGATATCAGAGGTAGAGAAGCATTGCTGGTAAGGAGTCGGCTTACGTTGTAATGTCAGAAGCAACTGGGGAGGTATAACTACACATTTATTGGCCTTTTCATCAAAGGAAACTGATAGCATGAAATGCAACTTGTACTCTGTAATGCAAACTCATCAAAACAAGAGCACAGGAAGCTCATCGACTTAAGCTAACTCTCAAATGAAGCTCCCTCCAAGGCTGCCCCTCAGACTTCTGCCTCCTTGGTTCCCAGCTCTTCGAAAAGAGCGTCTGTAGTGGTTTGGTCCAAAATACTCATTACTGTTTATCTGCTGTGAGATAAGAATTTGGAGAAATGCAAAGCAGGCACCAAACTTGAAAGAAGATAAAGAAGTTTATTAACAGACCTAAAAGAAGGGAAAAAAAATTATACCACCTTCAGAACTCTCCTCCTCCCCCCACCTTCCTCCCTTCTCCCACTGACAATGTAAAAAGACAACCCTTAAGATGTTCAGTCTGTTTACCACTTCCATAATAACCTTGTTCAGCCCATTTAGAAAGAGAAGTCTCTTCCTGCTCGTGCTATGAAAACATTATCACAACGAGCCACCCGCCCACTTCCAAATTAGGAAGAGGTCTCTCTGCTCGCATGCGAGTCCCTTCCCCCAACTTGCAGCTTTTCCCGCAACTGCTTTCGAGGGTCCACTCTTGAAGTTTTTTTTGGGGGTACAATTTTAAGGTTGAGCCGTTCAGAAACAAAAACAGAGGCCCTTCTCCTTCCCTTGGAGCAAAACGTCTTCCTCATCTTCATCGTTAGGACTATCTCTGGGAGCATCTCTAGGAACTGAGGTTTTCTCCTTTCCCATTTGGAGCAAAAGTCCTCATCTGGTCCATCTCTCTCTGTCCAAACTTCTCATGAAATTACAGCTGCGTCAGCATCTGCCTATCTCAGCGCAGGTGCTTCTGCTCACGAGTTGAACACTCCACCCCCCATATCTTCATGAAATTACAACAGGATACTCTGATATATCATAGCTTTACAACAGAATTTCAGCTTTAAGCATCTCCTCTTTCTCTTCCCTCAGGTTTTCAGCTCTTCACAGCAATAAAAGGGTAAAACTCACCTCGGCCTTGCAGCTGGAATGTTGCTTATCGCTATTGGTCACCAGACAGCGGTGCCGCTTTTTGCTGAAATCTTGGCCGCAGTGGAGGCGGGGCGGGGTGGGTGGTACCGAGCTGCTCTGGCTGCCCACAGCCCTGCTGGGGGGGGCCATCCTGGAGCCGTGGACCGGCCCGGCCTGGCCCGAGCAGGAGCCGGGCCCACTGGCCCCCGCTCGGGCCCCGCAGCCACCTGTCCCAGCAGCAGAAATGAGAGAGAGCTTGAGGGGGCAGTTTGTCTATTCTTAAGTGTGTATCACAGAGACGATCGCAACTTTAAGTGGCTTAAAGAATTGTCCATATTCAAACTGGCCAGCTGATAGGTTCTCTCAGGTCCCAGAGGAAGCTGTAAGCACCCCTTAGCAAGGACATGCCTTCCAGGACTATGCTGGCTAAGCTATGACAGCGTCCCCTGCCAGCCCTGTGGCAGGAGAAAATCCCATCCATCATCTCACAGAGTTTTTCCAGTGCAACTCACGCCTACACGTATAAGTCAGTTTCTTGCCTTGCTAATGATTCTATAAGCTATCTCAGAGGCCAGCTGCCAGAAGCTGATGTCTCTGCAAAGAGAGAATTGTTTGGAGTATGCAGGAAGGTACTGTGTTCTCCTAGCAACTGAAGTTGTAAAATATGTAATCATATCCAAGATAATGTGATAAAAGATTATATGATGCTTGTATCAGGTTGTTATGGAAACTGAAATAAGCTTAAATGCATGTATCCAGCATTTCAAACAAATAATGTAATTGTCTGCAAAATTACCTTCCTAATTAACCCCATTCAGTTTGCCATCATCTCCATTCATATATGCCTACTATGGGGCTGTTGTTAAACCTTACTTTCACAGAATCATAGAATGGTTTGGGTTGACAGACACCTTAAAGATCATCTAGTTCCAACCCCTTATGCCATGGGTAGTGATACCTTTGACTAGACCAGGTTGCTCAGAGCTCCATCCAGCCTGGCTTGAAGACCTCCAGGGATGAGGCATCCACAGCTTCTCTGGGCAGACTGTTCCAGTGCCCCACCACCCTCACAAGTAAAGAATTTTTTTCTTATACTTAATCGAAACCTACTCTTTTCTAGTTTGAATCCATTCACCCTTGACCTGTCACTACAGGCTCCTGTAAAAAGACCCTCTCCATCTTTCTCATGATCTGTCCAGCCCCTCACCCACCAGCATCCCAATTCCTTCTGGGCAGGGCTGCTCTTGATCTGTTCATTCCCAGCCTGTGTTGATACCGGGGGTTGCCCTGACCCAGGTGCAGCACCTTGCACTTGGTCTTGTTAAACATCAGGAGATTCTCATGGGCCCACTGCTTAACCTTGTCCAGGTCCCTCTGGATGGCATCCCATCCTTTGGGTGTGTCAGCAGCACCTCTCATCTTGGTGTCATCTGTGGATTTGCTGAGGGTGCACTCAATCCCCCTGTCTATGCCATTAATGAAGATATTAAATAACACTGGTCCCACTACAGACACCTGATACCTGTCACTGACATCCACTGACTACTCAGAGCCATTGACCACTGCCCTCTTGATGTGACCATCCAACCACTTTTGTATCCATCTAACAGTAAACTCATAAAATCCATCTCTCTCCAATTTAGAGAGAAGGATGTTCTGTGGGACCCTGTCAAAGGCTTTACAGAAGTTCAGATAAATGGCATCGGCAACCCTCCTCTTGTCCACTGATACAGTCACTCAATAGAAGACCACTGGGTTGATGAGGTAGGACTTTCTCTTGGTGAATTTTGCTGGCTGTCCCAAATCACCTCCCTGTTTTCCATGTGCTTTAGCGTACCTTCTAGAAGGATCTGTTCCATGGTCTTCGCAGGCACAGAGGTGAGGCTGACAGGCCGGTAGTTCCTAGGGTCCTCCTTTTTACCCTTTTAAAAGATGGGTACAGTGTTTCCCATTTTCCAGTCACCAGGGACTTCACCTGTCTGCCATGACTTTTCAAATATCATGGAGAGTGGCTTGGCAACTTCGTCAGCCATTCCCTCAGGACTCTGAGATGCATCTCATCAGATCCCATAGACTTAAGTACATTCAGGTTCCTCAGATTGTCACGAACCACATCTTTATTTACAGTGGGATGGACTTTGCTCCCCAGTTCCTGTCCTGCTGTCCATCCACTAGAGAGGTGTGGGAAGAGAGCTTGCCATTGAAGACTGAGGCAAAAAATTCTTGAGTACCTCAGCCTTCTCCTTTATCCATCTTAATAATTTTTCCAGCATTGTTTGCTTGGGGGGGAGTGGGGAGCATTACACCTTCTCTGACCATTTTCAGGGCCTTTACCCTGCCTCTGCCCAACCTTGTTTCTATTTTGTTTGCAACCTTCTTTTTTTTACCCTGCTGACACAAAATTTGTTATTTCATCCCTGCATGTTTGAGTCAACAGCTATTTGCATTTCAGTGCATCATCTAATATGGGCTTATTTTATTTTCCTTTCTAAACAACTTTGTTGCTTAGGGAAATGTCCTTAGGTGGTAGGATTTACTTAACTCCTCCCCCTTCCTGTGTCTTGACGAATAACCAAAACAGAACTTCCAAGAAGAGAAAATACCAAGCCAAAGCCCAAGTGAAGATGACCCATCATCTCAGCCAGGCTGACATCAGCCAGGAAAAGAAAGACATCCAAGAGAGGACATGCTGCAGCTTCATCCACGCTGGCAGAATCTGGCATCCTCTCCTAGATTTCAGTTTCCCCTACCAAAATAGTAACTAATTTCTCAAGAAAAATCAATTGCCTTGCTCCAAAATTTCCAGTTCTTATCACAAGATGCACTTTTAAAAAACATGTTCCACGTCTTTTGATTCTTTCTCTTTGAGACTGCATCAAAGTCTAATTTCCACAGAGTGCCATTCTGAAATCAACCTATCTTCTGTAATAGTCCCAGTAGGCTGATGTGGGGAGATAATTGTTTTCTGGATCAGAGTTTTAGTCTATGGTTCATTTCTGAGCTGTGGTTTTTAAAGTGATTCTAAAAGATACAATATTTAAACTGATACCTCTGTCAAAATTTTGGGGTTTTTGCATTTTCTCTCTTTCCCACCTCCCCAGCCTTGCTGCACATGGTGACAGTGATGATGGGTGGAGGCTGGGTCTTGTGCCACAGCTGTGGTAGGAGGGTACAAACTGCCCTGCAAGCCCACTGGAGCTGTGCCCTCCACAGGCTGCTCCTGCTAAAGATGCCAAGGCAGCTCAGCCGGAGGCGGCTGCACAGGTGCAGTAGGAACAGCCCTTTCCCCCCACCCCGAGCCCGACGCAGATGATCTTTTCCCTCTGTTCTTCCATTACCTGCCTTTGTGCTGACAGCACAACCTGCACTCCAGGTGCTTCCCCTGAACTTCGTTGTTTCTAACCTGCTAACCACTTACCTGAAGCAGCACTAACGTACCAGCGAAAGCTTTGTCACTTTCAATACCTCAAAGAGGAAAAAACCCCATAAAAAAACCAAAACAGCAGTAAAGAAGGTGGAAAGAAGGAAACAGGGTTGATGAATAACCTCAGCTGCCCCTGCAGAAGTGTATCAGACAGGCACCACCTGCCTGGCCAGCACTGTGCCCGCCTGCCAGGAGAGCCCAGCTACACTCCCAGACAAAACCTGCTCCCTGCACCCACCTTCCCGTCTGCTGGAATATTTGGGGCAAACACCCTGTGCTTCATGGGCTGGCTCCAGGCTCTTCCCCATGTGATTGCAGTATCAGCCAAAAGCAAAGATAACCCAGCCCAGCAGGTGCTATGTGGAAACCAGCCTTGACAAAGGGCTAAGCTTAAAAGCATCAGAGCCATTTGCCGCTTAAGCCTGACATGCTGCTTGTTTTTTAGCCCTACCAGCAGGTTCATTTCTGGGTGTTGGGGTTTTAGGAGTTCTCCTGGGTTTTTTTCTGTTAAAGGAATTTTCCCCCCATCCTGTTGCTAGGAGGACAAATTGCGGGGTACTTTTAAGGAAAACAAAAGAGCTACCCACTAAGGGTGGGGTGCACCTGGCTACTCTTTTGTTTCACCTGGGTGTATGGGCAGTTCGGTCCCCGAACGCCGGAGAGGGAAGCTGTTTTTTCGTCGGCTGTTTTTTTTTCCTTCTATGGATAAAATCCCCAGGATCCCTGGCCCACCTTCCATGCCCCGCTGGAGGCCGGCCCGTGGCCGCCCTGCCTCGCTGCTGCTTCAAGCCTTTGCTACGTTGTAGCCCTGCTCACCCTGCCTGCCCTCACCTCTGGGGGGGGTTCCCCGTTTGGATACACCTCGTCTGCCATCCGGGATTTGTGCTCGTCTCTGCTGCTCCAGCCTGCTGTTTCAGCCTGCCGTTCCTGAGGGCCCGGCCGGACACCGGGATCGGCTGCCCAGGGGTTTGTGAAGCCTTTGTCCCATCCCTTCCCGGGATCCCAGGGCACCGGTGCCGCGCGCTCCCCGAGCTCGCTCCGGAGCGCCCCCTGCAGCCGCGGGGGAACCATCGCACCTGCCCTGCTCACCGGGAGCCGCCAGCGCCCCTGCCGGCTGCGAGCGGAACTGCACCCGAGGGGAAAGGGCCTGACAGCCGAGAAGGCCGGCACTGGGTTTGTGATTGTTTGCTGCTACTGCCATAGTTATTGGTGTTTGTTTGACTGGTTATACACATATAGATATATAATAGTAAAGAACTGTTATTCGTGTTTTCCACATCTTTGCCTAAAAGCCCCCTTGATTTCAAAATTATAATAACTCGGAGGGAAGGGGGTTGTATCTGCCATTCCAAGGGAGGCTTCTGCCTTCCTTAGCAGACACCTGTCTTTCAAACAAAGACACTGGGCTGCAGAAAATTCCCCAGAGGGCATATGCAAAAGGAGGGAAACAAACTTGATGAAAATATAATTTATCTAGCTTTTATTTCTTCTTTTTTGCACGACGATGAAAACAAGACAGGTAATGTCCTCTCTGTAAAGGCACAAGTAGCTCTTTGGATGCACTAAAAATGCTTTTTGAAATAGTAACGTAAGGGCTTTTAAAGTAGTATGCTCTATAACCAAATTACAGTAGCATCATGTGTAATATTCCTTACATTTACTGATAACTTCCCAGCTTCCAGTTCTTGGGAATGGGAACTAGATTAATTTAACTTTGATACTGCACTAAGACCCAGGGAAATGCCTGACTGAGTGACATTGTGTACATCATACATTTCACACCAACCGCACCATCCTTCTGCACTTGCAGTTGCTACCAATTAATCCTGGGCTCCAATACCTTTCCTCCATCTGAGCATGATCCAAAGAGCCACCCCATTGGATTCAACAGGAGCAGCCAATACACGATGGGAACTCTGAAAGACATAAACTCTATTGCAAGGTAGGCACTGCAACACACAGGTGCCTGTTTTGAAACCACAAACCAGGAGCTCTAATTCTCTGAGCACTTGCTGAAGGACAGTATGTGCAGCAGGATCGCATTTTATTATTTTATAACTTGTTCAAGTGCCTCCAAACAGTTAGGCTTAGGATTCATATTTATTAGGAATTTACCTAAAGGGGGATATCTGGACATGAATTTAATCTTTTAATAGGTCTGTTTGCAGACAAGAAAATATCAAAAATCAGCCCATCATTTTGTTTGCTCACATATAAACACTGAAGTGAAAAAAAGGAAGAAGATCTGTTATTTTTGCCTCCTTAGAGCTAAAAAACTTAATTTGAAACTCCAGCATCTCTGAGAACTTGATAATAATCCTAGTGGTGATATGTAAAGGGTTGGAGGAGTTTCATACAAAATGCTCTTACTTTAGCTACTAATTTCTGTGAGGCTCTTTGCATGACTTCATCAGAATGAGTTATGCCAGCTTTAGGAGAGTGGATCACTTATAAAGCACATATAAATGATGTATTCAGAGAGTGTTTTGTGTTCCAGCTGATAAGCATTAATTGTATGCAAAATGGCATACAGCAACTAATCACACCTCTTTCTCGCAAGGTAGTAATGGCCATTTGGGTAGGAAGCCCATAGTTTTGGATATTTCTAAGCTAGTCTTACAAGCATTTTAAGATCTTTAAGAAATGAGCAAGGTAAAATTTGTCCAATTGTTATAAATTAATAAAAGATGCAAATCTAGCCATCTGCATGAAGAAAATGGGAAGGTAGGAAAGGCTGTTTCTAATCCAAATCCCCATGCTGACTCCCTCTGCAGCAGCGAGGAAATTATTTTCTCTGCTCTCAGCCCCAGCTTTCCCCCTCAAGCGCTAGTGCTAATTATACCTGCCTCACTGAGGTTTTGTAACAAACAGCCTGTGTGTGAAAACTACTTTGATGCAAACAAGCTCCAAGTTTTAGTAATAAACATATGGTGAATGACATTTTGCCTGGATTTACGCACTGGAAGAGTTTATTTAGATCAGATTTGGAAACTGATAGCGAGTCGGAGAAACACTGCACCATTTCTCAATCAATAAATAAATACTTGCGTGTACCCTTTGCTCTAAATGCATGGCAACCTGGCTCTGCGCCAGGCATTAGACAGACGGTGTGCTCGGATTTTTTGCCCTTATCTTCATTTTTGTGGAGCTCATCATCCTCTCTTCCAATGCTTGGTTTAAGGGCAGAGGGGGAAGGTGGGAAGGTGGTGAGACCATCCAGGGCAGTGTTCCAGCACCCGTGAGGCAAATCTGAAATGATTTTCATATTAAGGCTCTCAATTACTCCTTCTCAAATAAGTGTTTCCATATGGACAATTGTATGACAAGTGGGACAGAGTGGTTTCTGCATCCTTCAACTGCAGCTGCTGATAATTTTTGTAGAACAGGACGGATTCCTTCACTTCAGACCCAAATTAACTTTCTAAGATACGTGCATCTTCTTCTCCTCTCCCTCCCCCCCCAGTCTTAAATTACCAATACCACAATTCCACTGGGGAACTGGGAAAATTAGGGTATAAAAATGTTTATTTTTTTTAATAGTTTTAATTACCATATATTTTTAAAACCCTGTGATTTCTCACATCGCTGTGGGATAGCTATTCTAATTTGAGTTGTGACAATGTATGTGGGTATGGAATTAAATTTAAATCTGCCATGGTTACTAACAGCTATTGTTACCACCCTGCACAGGATAACCCTGATGTTTTGCTCTGGGGCCTCCCTTTCCACGGCCATTTTCCACTCTCAAGATTTAAAAGGGATCTCAGCGCCTGAACCTCACCAGTTCTAGCCATGCTCTGGAAACCACAGTCACTTACATATCACCCTGGGACTTGTAGATCTGGCGATGGGACTGCTCTTGATGATGATGAGATGACGAGAGATCTTGATGAGAAGACAAGTTCAGAGCGCCCAACTGAGCCACACTGTGGGCCTTTTTGACATTTTTCTTCTGTGCCTACTTCTTCGGTCCTGTTATCTGAAGTTTGAGACACACAGACATGAGAGATGGGGTTTGGAGTTACTCAGGATGGGGCATGTCCTGGAGAACAGTTCTACCAGATAGAGAAGGGGAAATAAACCACCAGCGGCGTTCATCACAGAGGCCCCTCTCTGGATTTTGTAAGTCTCAGACAAGGAAGGACTTTAGGGTAGTTTACCCAGTGTGGCAAAATTTGAAAGCCCCAGTGATTGCAGAAGGGATCTGAGGGTACCAAGGGTCTGGGTGGTAGAAGTAGAAAGATCTCCCTTGAGAAAAGTCATGCTGGCAAAACAGCCTTGCTCCTTGCAGCCTAAAAACACTTGGAAGAACAACCAAACAGCTTTCCTTCAGTAAACACTATGATCACATTGCCTTGCCTCCTTTTTTGGTCTAATTTTAACATTTATGAATGCACTCAAGACTATGGGAGCAACTGGGATCATCCCAAAGCACAGACCAGGGAGTCCCACCCACAGCATGCACAAGTGTCCTGGCTTTTGCGCAGGCAGCTGAGTAGCCTGTCTATGCAAAGAAGACCAACAAGTAAAAATAAAAGCCAAACAACAACAAGAAAAGTGGCAAAACAACAGAATAAATTACGATGTAACATGAACATTTTAATAAATGACAGGGATAATGATTTTTAAATTATCACTTCATAGCTGATGTATTTCTGCATTAGAGGCAGCATTTCATAATCTATATGAATTGTGCTGCTTTACAGATGTTACCTTTTATAATTCCCATTGAAAAACTAAAATGCTGATCCAGATGACACAGCTGGTTAACATAAGTATTGTATTTTCAGATTTCCAAGAAAACTGTCAGGATGACTTGAAAAAAATATTTGGTTTATTATTTATAAGAAATGCTAGCTTTCCAATGCCAGCTAATTCACTTAAGATGCTATACCAGTGTGCTAGGTTCAGCTGAGCAAGGGATTTCCAGCTTTGCACAATTATGGCTTTGGCAGCTAATACTGCTTGCAGCTGGGGTTTTTTCCCTTTGGTTTTTGTTTGGTTTTGGTTTTTTTTTTTTCCCATGCAAGTTCACTAAATCCCTGAGTTTCTTCATATGCCCTAGAATATAAATCTGCTGGTTTCAAGGCAAATTAGTTTCATTTTAAATCATGTTAATTTGCTTTTGAGGGTAAACCAATGATTATTTAACTGCTTGGAAATTCTCAGATCTCACTTCTGGATATGTGTGTGTGTTGTCTGTCCAGCACGTTGAGACCTGTGGGACCAGAAGATCAGTGATAGGAGGATAGGCACGAGAGTGGGGAAGAGATGATGGGGTTTGCAGGGCATATGACTGCATGGAAACTTTTCAAACCAGGTCCTGTAGTGGCACAGCTGAGGTGAGGGCAACTCAAATGAGAAAAAACAGGCCTGGAAAATGAGAAGTGACTTTTTTTTGTGTCAGACACTGCAGAAGGGTAAGCCTTGAGTGCATTTTTAATACCTAGTGGAAGACGAGTAATTAGTAACAACATTAATGATCATAAGCATTGGTAGTTTCAGTCCTCCAAGATTTTATGATATCGAAAGAATAACTGTACATGTCAAAGGCTGGAGGGATTTGAACTCCTTGCTCTTCCACTGAAAAGCACAAATACTGACTTCCATTTCTCTCCTCTAACACCTTTCTTCTCTGAAAAGACAAAGGCTGATGGAGGAGCAATGATCTAATACTCCCAGTGCTCTGCCTTCTGAAGATTAAAAAAAATACCTTCATTTTCAAAAGCAGGATGAGGGGTTTTTTCTCTCTTCATATTTCATTCATTGCATGGCAGTGAGAAACTTCACTTTCGGCTTCACTTTGGGCTGTCAGGGCAGCAGCACCACCGTCTCCAGGAGGGCTCTCGTGCAGGTCCACCAGCACCGCACCAGGGGCTGCGGCGTGGAGAGGCTGGCACAGGGACAGAGCAGTGGTGGGAACACTGCTCTCACGAAACAAACAGATGAACTGAGGGCAACGGGTTCCCCTTCCCATGCAGATCGATGGGAAAGCTGTCTTAGGGCTATGAGCTGGCAGGCATCACATCTCTCTGTTTCCTGCAGGGAGATAAACCCAAGGAAAACTTAGAGACAGTTGATGGGAAGGGTCAGCTCCATGCACCAGTGTGCCAGGTGGTCCCTGGTGATTACTGAAACACAGACTGTGGTGAAAACTTCTGGGAATAGATTAATCCCTATGCAGATCAGTTTATACACCCATCAGGAGCCATCAGGTCTCAGAGGGCATCAGAGGCACTGGGACCAGCCAGGTACCAGCTCCCAGGCTGCCTCTGGAGGCAGAAATGGAAATGGGCATCACCAGCACACCCCTAAGGAGCATAGCTTTTGCAGAGCTCCTTGCCAAAGAAATGGACAGTCTCTACAAGAGCTACCAGGCATGGGGGAAGGAGTGTGTGGAAAAAGCTCCATTATCCCCAGAACCCTTGTGAGTTCTGTGCTCCCTGACAGAGGGAAGTGAGCAGATGCTGTCCCACAGAAAGTGCCTCCCCACTGTCCCACAGAAAGTGCATGTTCTCCCCTCCTCCACCAGCCACTTGTGCCAATGTGACCTCATGAAAATCAACCAGAAGTCCGCTAACCCCCCAAATCCTGAAACAAAGCAAAAGAACCCTACCCAAGGAGGAAAAAACCCTACTGGCAGCTGACCACTGCACAACTGCTCTGAATTATCCCAAGGTGATGGGCTCAAGGAGATGATGTCCAGAGAGCTCAGCTGAACTTGCAAGGCAGAGCACTGGGCAGGGGAAACACTCACCACACCCATTTTGAGAACAATTTGCCTGATTTTTTTGCTGGGCTGAGGCAGCCTGCTAAGGGACCTGCAGCCAGAAAGAAAAGTGAATAAAAACAGTCATGGATTACTTACTGCAGGGAGCCTAAACTGACTGAATTGTGGATCTGATAAGGTGCCAGAAAGCTTTATTAATTAATTGACTGGCAGTGGGAACCATGCGGGCAGCAGCAGCCCCTGCCTGCATCCGCTGACAGCTCCCTCTTGCCAGCCCCACCAGCCAAGACACCAGGAGTTTGTGGGGAGGAAGCAAAAGGAGCATCCTGGGGATGCACATGTCCACCACTGCTCCCTCCCTCATTCCTCATGCTCCTGTTACCAAGGCTTGACTCCTTGCCCAGAGGCAGCTCAGGTGCCTTCACATTTGTTTTTAATGAAGGATACAACTGTGCAATCCAACAGCACACAGATGCAAAGAGAGCCTGGAAGTTTAAACATAAGCTCTTGAGATATGCCTGCCATAAAAGCAAACCCTGCCAGTACACGCAGTGTGCAGCACATGGTGCTTCCCTGGGCATCACAGCAGCAGCTACCTGTCCCACCCTGCAACTGGCAACTGCCCCAAAAAGCTCCTTCTGCCCCTGCAGAGCTGGGGCTGATGCACCCCCTGGCCATGCAGCTGTCCCCAAACAAGACCCCTGACACTGACACATTTTATCTTGTCTCAGCAGTGCAAACGATGGAGACCAAATGTTGCCACCAGTCCAACACTGAGCCAGCCAGACTCCGGACAAATTGCTACCAATAACTTCCAATCTCCCTGGAACCCACTGTGGGCTTTGCAAAGAGTGGGACCCATATTCTCAGATGATGATGGGACTTTTAATTTACTTATTTATTTCTCTTTGCCTCCCTCCCCTCTGTCCAAACAGCCTTGGGTTGTAATTAGCGGTGTGCTGCTTTCCTGCTGCTTTCCCACCGCTTTCCCAAAAGTACAGAGAAAAACCAGAACGTGGTGGGTAGGGAAACACAAGCGGGATTAAATACCAACAGAAATCATTCCGAGGGTGTAGGACCAGGAACAATTTTATTTTTCACATTTCACTCAGTATTTAAAAAGTACAACCACCTCCAACCTCCGAAAGACACCTCCTCGCCTCCATTGTGAAATGGAAATGAGGGTGATATGTGATTTCCATCCTCCAGGCTCCCTCCCTGGTTCCCACCAAATTCTTCTCTGCCCCCTTAGATGCTACCAGCCACAGCACAGCCCCAGCCCCATGTACCCCACACTTGGCCAAGTGCCCTGGACCAACCTGGAGACCAGACCCAGCACAGAAGCCACCAGCCCTGTGCTGGGGCAGCTGTCGAGGGTGGATGTCCCCGATGGCTTTCATACCATCTGAGTAAATCCTGTTTCTGACCTCTCTTTACGGATACGTGTTTTTTACCTGCAAAACTGGTGTGCCTGGCTCCCCTTTCCTCTCTCTCGTTTTCTAGCAAGCAGCTGCCCATTGCAGGGCTGCCTCACGTCTTCTTCCCTCCCTCTCTGCCTTTGCTTCTAGGTTTGTTATGTATCAACTGCAATGGCTTCTGGAAGTTTTGCAGCATCAGATTTCTCACTCCTTGCCCTTTTTCTCCCAATGCCTCATACCTCAAGAATGAGCTATTTATCATTTTTCAGGAAATCTGTCTTAGGAAAGTTTTGGCTGCTCCAAGAAGCTGGGAAGCTCTGAGAGACAGCTCAAGCAGGAGCTGTAACCACTGATGTATTCCCTTCTCCTTTGCATGTATCGAGGCATAGGGGATCCTCACCTTGCACTTCTTCCCTACATGCTCCAGCTCCATCTCATCCCACATGCATCTCCCACAGCTGGCAGAGATGAGTGTGTGGCTCCTGCTGGGCTGCCTTGCTGGCTCCAAAACCTGAGGGGAGCCTTTTGTCAGTGGGGGCTGGACCCCCGTATCCTGCCCCACACTGTGGGAAGCCTTGCACCGAGATCTGTTGGTGCAAGGGAAGGGAGGGGAGGGAAGCGCAGAAGCTGCCCAGGCTGTCGCAGGGAGCTGGGGGCACTGTGGACTCACGTCCTACTGCTCCTACAACCCCCAGCTCAGCGTGAGAGCTGCGCAGATGGTCAGACAGCACCGAACAGCTCCCAGGTCCTGCGAGCAAACGCCGCCCCCGCGCCTGGGAGGGACGAGCATCGTGGGGACGCAAGCGTGTGACCCTCCTGCCTCTCCTCAGCGGGACACTGCCGAGCGGAGCCGGATGGACACACGCACGGCCAGCCCTCCAGCTTCACGCACATCGCTGCGTTTCACACCACAGCTCTCGCCGAAAGCTGCAGGAAAAGGCCTGGGAAACACAGTTCACCTTAGCCTGTAACACTCCCACGCCTGAGTCTTACTAGATTCGTACAGTAAATCCAGGAGGGTGTCTGGGGCTGCTGCCTGTAATTACAAGACTGATAATTGTATCAGGTGTAATCTCGCCCTCCCTCCATGCAGCCCTTTACAGCTAAGCACGGGAATAACTACGTCGCTTTAAGCAAGGAAGCCTGCCACGTCAAGGAGTAAAAGGCTGCAAATCCCCCCTAAGATAAATCTACTGCAGCCTCTTATCAGCCGCAGCGCAAGGGCCCCGAGCCGGTCTGCACGATCTGGGGAGCACCGGGGGCGCTGCGGAAGGTAAAAATCAGCAACCCACGATTAACACCAGCAGCAGAGCAGGGGCTTCGTTCACTCACCAGTGCAAACACTTTCCCCTGTGGTGAGCCCCACCAACAGGTTTCTGGCGTCGGCAGGGACGCTGCGCGCACCTCCGCTGTTGCCACCCACGAGATTTTGGGTATCACAGGCCATATTTAGTAAGCCCCGCTGTCACCATGGCAACGGGTTTCGCTTAAACGTAGGGATGCACAGGCCCGGATGCTCCGAACCTCGCATGGCAGGGGGGCCGGCACCGCCAGCTCCTCACTGGGGCCGTGCTGCTGCTTGCTGTGCAGCAGCACAAGAGGGTGGACGTAAATGGTCTTGCCTCTCTGAGTGCTTGCTTTTACTGGGTGTGCGAATGAATTGCTTGCCATGAAAAAAGGAAAAGGAGAAAGGAATTACAGTTCTTTTTTCCCAGGAGGTGCAATTCAGTTCAGGGAAGGCTTTGCAAGGACCCCCTTGAAGGATGTACCTTGCAAGTGTTTGTTGTTCTGAGCTACACTCTGTGAAATTGCAGCTCCAGGAGAAGGTTGTGGAAGGCATCAGGCAGCCACCAACGGCCCTGCACATCACTAGGGATGGCGGCAGCTTTTGAGGAGGACAAGGTCCTCACCAAAGGCCTGGAAGTCTGGGTGACCAGCAGGAATTATTAAGGTTGGAAAAGACCTCTAAGACCATCGAGTCTAACTGCTAACCCAGCACCACTGCATTCACCCCTAAACCACATCCCTAAGTGCCACATCTACACGGCTTTTGAACCCTTCCAGGGATGGTGATTTCCAAGCCATTGCATCCCTCAGTTCTCAGCAGCCACTGTGGGTGCATTCACTGTGATCCACTGATGGAGCAGCAGCTTGCCTGTGACCAGGCAAGCCCATTCTGCAACAGCCATCCCAAAGACTTTAGTATCCAAGCCTTTTACAAAACCCCAGGGTTTTATTCCAGTGATGTTCAAATGCTCACACAAGCATGACTTAATTTAATTTTCAGTGCTCAGCAGAATGCATTTTTTGTTGCACCTCAGCTGTGTTGCAGAGATAAATTATGTCTTTAGTCTTTTGACAATTTTGCTAAAGCTTCATTCCCAGCTGATCTCTTTCAAATGATGTGTATTTCAGGGGGTTTTATCCTTAATTAATCTTTGTTATTAAAAAAAATAGGAGTTTTGGAAGAATGCATTTTCTGCTATTAAATTCATATTAGAGCCTCTCAATCCTCTCTTATTTCCTTCCATTCCCTGAGCCTTGGCCTTTCACTGCCCTCACAAACAGGCAATCCCTGAGACCTCTCCAGTACATGTCATACTGCAGGAGACTGGAAATATTTCAGAGCCAGGAAATAATGACAGTTATTCCATTAGATAGAAAGATATTCCTCCACAAGCTTCACTAAAAAAAGCATTACACCATTAATAATATTACCCAAAACTCCATTCCAGCTCTAAGTAGCCCAGATATCCCTTTGTCTTGCTGCTGTGCACTGTATCACTCTCTTCTCCTGAGAACACTTTGGCAAAGTTTGCTCAACTGCACAGGATATTTTTGCCATAACACATGTGCTCTCATCATCCTGATGTGAATCCCAGGGACTGACCAGGAAGCCCCCTGAGCTCCCACAGGCTCAGGTTTTCTGCAAACACATGCAGTGTGCTCTGAGCAGGCGAGCTCCTGACCTGGCTGCTGGCTTTGGTTCCTCGGCAGCACATCCTCACCTTACAGGGTCATCTCTGGCCTCCTGCTTCAGTTGAAGGAAGTGCACTGAGGGCAGGTAAGGTTGCCAGGCCAGCAACAGTGAGAAAAGAAACAATAATGTTACCCACACATATACTTTTCAGCTCTGAAGTGCTGTTTCCTGGGCTGTGCTCTGATTCCTGAGAAATTCTGGCTTAGCGAGCTGCAGTTATCTCTCCCAGCCCCAGTCCCCTGGGACCCAGTGCTGTGGGGTTTGCTCCCACAAGCAGGGATGGGCTGCAGGTGCTCTTGGTGCTGGTGCTATTGCCACACAGGCTGAGAGGCTTTAAGCCATCACTGGGTCATCTCTGTGCTTCAGAGGAACTAGAAAATCCCTCGGTCTTTCTAGAAAAAGGCAGTGAAGAAACCCAGAGGAAAGGCCAGATTAGACATGTGGACACAGGAAGGGGGGGTAAAAGGCAGACATGGCAATGTCATTATTACAGCTGGTGAGGGGTCCAAGGCTGTGACCCAGGAAGAGGTGACCGGTCCGGGGAGATGGTCCCGAAAGGAATCGCCTTCCCGGGGTCTGGTGTCTTCCTCTCAGCTGCTGGCAGAGGGGCCCTTGGAGAGGCTGTCAGCTCTTTAGTGATTATCAGCTCGTGATTCCAGCTCAGCTCTGCAGGGCAGCCTCTAGGCCAAACCAGACCGGAGAGAGAGACGAGAGGACCCGTATGGCTGGTTCCGCACGAAGGTAGCTTTATTGTGGGTTCCCTCCGGCGAAGGGAAGGCCAGGGACGAGTTCTCTCTCTCTACAGAGGCGAACTGGTCTTTTATAGGGATACAGGGGATCAGCAAGGGGACCAATGGATTACAGAGGGTCTGGGACAGACCAATGGGTTACAGAACGATCTGCATAGGGTCTCCCAAAGGATTGTGGGTCTACCTTTCCTCTCCATGACCCAAAAGTAGTTGCCTTTCCAGGGAGTCCTGCTGGGAGATTGCTCAATCTCCTTATCTCAGCAGACATCCCTCCAGGGCAGTGGCTGGGCATATCCCACATGTCCCACTTTTATATCTTGTCTCTTGATAACTGTGATACTGAGACAATCTAAATGCTGAAAAAATATCATATTCTCTCCCCAAAACACCTGTGCTAGCTAACATATATATATGTGTGTGTATATATATATATACATATACACACACATCTATCTATGTAACTTCTTGGAGGCAGAGCCTGTGCTGACGCTACGTTCACACTCCTGATGAAGCTGTGAGGAGCTAGGAGTAATTTTGCTCCATTACATACAAAGGTGAACTTGGGTTAGCTGTGTTTAAAAACAATAATAAAAGCACAATCCACAGGAAGTGGAGAAAGTTAAATATTCCCATAGACAGTTTTACTTAAATCTTCATACTCTTGGACTGGCAAAGGAGCAAAAATGCCAAAGACCAGCCCAGTAAGAAATTTCAGACAGTGCAGAGCAACTGTGCATTCTGTAAGTACTGAATGGATATCTTTATCTTAGTGGCTATCTCAGTCTTAGTAGAATAATCGCTGTAGATCATAGAATCATAGAATGGCCTGCATTGGAAGAGAACTCAATAGTTCCAACCCCCCTGCCGTGGAGGGGGGGAGGTTGGAATTAGATTCCAGTAGATGCCATAGCACATATTCTCAGTCATTATAGAAATGAGCACCACCCCAGAGGTGCTCATTCACAAGGATGAACCCCTTGAGTTCCAGACAAGCCCCCTAATGGCTTTGGTGGTTTTAACAGAAAATATCATTTAGGAACCACCAGCAGAGCCACAGTGAGAGCCGTGGCTGGGAAGTTGGGTGAATCAGGACCACGAGTACTGACATCGTTCCCCCCATTCCCTGTTGGGAAGCTGCAGACACACATCCCCAGGGAGCCTGGGCCATGGCATGCCTGCTTTTATACCCCTTTGGGTGTAAAGCTCTTGGTCCCCACAGAAGCAATTTGCTCTGACTTGATGGGCTGGATGTCATCTCCTGGTGCAGGCTCTGCCAGGAGCTGCTTCCCTGGCAGTGAGCTCTCCCCGAGCCCCCAGCAGCAGCAGTGGGGCTTTCTGGGGATGGGAATCCCTGCACCCCTCCAAAGCCTGCGTGAGTCATCAAGCTGTTAGAGATGGAAGGTTATTTCTGGATTTTACTTTCTGGACTGAGGGAAACACTGCGGTGTCAGCACCCAGCTGTGCTTTTAGGAGGTGCGTTGTTTGGCAAGTCTTGCAAATCTATTTCCATAAGCAAGCACATGCATGAATCACTCCTTACAAGAAAAAGCTGTAGGGGTGAAAGGGCCAAGACGAACTTTGCTGGGAGATAATGAAGGCAAACCCATTATTTTTTTTCTCCACTATAACTAAAATAGCCACAGAGAGGCAGAGAAGCCAGAAGCCCCCTTTCTCCCCCTATCCAGGGCTGATCACTCTGCTTGTTTTCCCCACCAGCTCCTCAGCAAGGATCAGTACCATCACCGACTGATGCCAACCCACTTCTGCAGCAACATCAGCACTTCTCACAATGTATCTATAAGCTTGTTACCAATATTATTTTCCCATCTGCTAAGAAAAAAATTATCATCTTCTCCTGTCCAGTCACCCTTTCCCCACAAATATCAGTGTTTTCCTAACACCACCTATTCCCAAGGTAACAATTCTGTGTTAATAAAAAAAAAGCTTGAGCCCAGCAGGCAGACAGCAGCAGTGTCCCAGGGGATCTGGAAAATGGAACCAGAGGCAAAATGGTGGCTGTGATAAAGCAAAAGAATAAGGGACAGAAAAGGAAAAGGGACAAGACGGGAAGAAAGTAAGGAACAGGAAGAGAAATATGTGGAAGAATTTCCCTCCAGCAGCGATCCCTCCTAGGAATCCTGATGCCCCTCAGTAATCCCAGTCTCCCAAGGAAAGCTGAAAGTGTATGGGGAAGCAGATGAAAAAGGGAAGCATGAAACAACTTATAGTGCCACTAGCATTTCTTGCTTTGCTAAATATCTATCTGCTACGTCTGAGGAACCTTTTCGGCATCCATAACTTCCTCTCCCAACATCCACAGTTGTGACCTTCCCTCCACCTGACTCCTTTCCGCTTTAGCTTTCACGTACATGTTCCTAGCATTCATAACTTGTTTCTGTTTGCCACATAGTACGGCAGCAAACAGCCCCTCACACACGTTGTGCTCAGTAGTTCCTTCAAGATTTAAATCATTGCATATGATTACACTCAGACCACTGGCATGCTGTTACTCCTGATTTATATAAACTTCTGTACTTGCATATTCTCCAAGTATATTTTCAAAACGTACCACCCATTAGAGAGCTGTTAAAGAGCACTGCTATTTGACAAGCAAGCAAATGTGGTATTTTCTGTTGTGACTAGGAAAGAAGCTTTTGCAATTTCCTGGAATAAGTGCTTTAAACTCTTAACTTGCTTCTGTCTCGACTCCTGTAGTCCTTGTTTCCACACCCTAAATCTCATTCTTGGCTTTCCTTCCACAGTCCTTTAGCCAATACTTTAAACCTCTCCTTTATCCTCATTGCATCATTTCCCACTTATTTCACCTTGCTTTTTCTATTAAAGTGTCTGGAAAAGTTTTCTGCTGCTTTTCAACCACGATCAGCAAAGGTAACTTGGACTCATGCTGGTTTTCACTGTATTCCTAGACTTTACTGGCCATGTCCAACTTACTCGGCTAACAGGTCATTTTTCCATTCCTTGTTAGCTTTTTAATTTTCTCTGAGGTGGTTAGTTGCAAGCCCTACCTTACAAGGCCAGTTGAGATTTAAGGTCCTCATAATTCCTGCCCTCTTATCCTGCAGAGATCCCAGGCTTTAGCCAGTCATCCCAGCTGACTTCATGGCAACTCCCTTGTACCAGGTCCAAACCCCTTAGTAACAGGCTTCCTTGCACTAAGGCTGAACTGACTCAACTCTTCAGCATGTAATAAATGTATCATCCTGTCCTGCAATCTGTGCTTCTTCCTCTGCCAGGACTCTGAATCCCAGCTCGTTCCTTATCACAGGTCTGTCCTCCAAAACTTTATTTGCCATGCCATTGCCTAATCTCTTTTTCTACATGACTGCCTTCAGGTCACAGCCTGAACTCCACTGTAATTTTTAAGTGCACATCTAGTCTAAGGAGAATTTTATCAGCCTAGTTTCTGTCATGGCCTACCCAAAGCCCTGGAAGCTTGGCACAGCTTCCTTATCTCATCATCTCAGACTTGCCGTGTAGCACTGCTACCACCATCTCTTCTCCTAGCTACCTTGAAAAAGGAATGAAATAAATAATCCAGTCTCTCCTCCCTGTTCCACTACTCTTTCCTTTCCTTTCTCTGGCACTCTGGTCCATGGCTGCAGGGTTTTCTCAGTCCGTCAGCTCTGCAGCTTTATTTAAGCTCAGCCAGAGTGTCAGACCCATATTCCCTTCAGAGTGCTCTTTCTTCTTAGAAAAATGCAGTCTGAGTACAAAGCTTATTAAATATGTACTGAAAACAATAAACCAGCAGGTGACAGATGAACAAATTACCTCCCCCTCAGGTAACCTTGTTGGAAGGTTACTTATCCCTCCCCAGGGAGGCACAAGATCTCTCATTTACGTGATGTCCGGATAACATGCAGACCTGCACCACGATAATGACTTTATACACATCACATGCTTCAGGGCTTCAGCCACTCACTTGCTGAATACAAGAAGGGACTATTCCCCTCTGTACAAATTCGGTGAGATTTTTTTCATGAGTACTTCACTTTCTGAAGGATCAGCAGTAGCGCACAAAGAGTGAAAAGGGTCCTCCCTCTTGTAAGTGATACCCACCTGAATAATTTGGTTGTAGTGGTGCAGGCGGCTGCAGCTACTCTTTCTCCTGAGGAGAACTCAGACAACCAGCTGTGGCGGTCAGCAACCCAAGTTTAGCATGTAACTTTCAGTCATGGTGAGAACACATGATTCCCTTGTTTTATCTTTTGCATGTTTTCCCCTGATTGGTTAATATTTTGTGACCTTGTTTTACATATTAAGTTATGTATATTCATTTTCCTTCTTTAATATGTATTAGTTCTAGAAAGTTCTTTGTTCCTCAACGCCCCATTGGATCCTTCCCTGAGTCCCGCCTATATGTTGTTCCCATTGGTTCCCTTCCTGTCAATCCCACCTGCTTTTCTCTATCCCATTGGCTGAGATCCCTTTCCCCACCTATTCTGTACCCAGTATAAGATCCCTGGACCCTGCCACCAATTGGCCTCTTCGTCCCTGTCTTTTCATGGGAATAAACCTGTGTGGAACACATACGGAGAGTCCTCTCTCTTTTCTTCTTTGCCTTCGCCTGCGTGCCTGCTGAACAGCGACAGAAGGATGCAGCCCCTTGTGGGTGAGGAGCTCTAACCCCTTTTCATTGTGTGATGGACACTGAGTGCCGCCTTCCAGAGGGGTTTCAGCGTTGACCTCTGGGCTTCTTTGTGTCGGCATGTGAGGGGTAAAACCCCCTTCTGCCAGCTCCCAGTGGCTGAAAACCCCTCCATTTGGCAATCAAATTTATTACCAAACGTGGCAAACAAATATTATTCCAGTCTTTCACTGTACTCTCAGTCTGGCAAAGCATTCGTTTTCTCCTACCTTCTTGGACGTGTACCTTAGTACATCTCAGCTCTGCACTTGCAATGTCACTCTGCTTCTTCCACTTCCTGAGGTAGGGCTCCCACCTGTTTGATTTACAATGCCAGAAATGTCTTCACTTGTCTTAAATTACTGGCATCAGTTAGTATATGTTGTAGAAATTTATTGGCACATACGGGGAACCAGGTGAAGTCTTTTCCCTCCCTCACTCTTCATAGGTGAGACACATCTGGAGAGCTGTATCCAAGTCTGGGCTCCCCAGTACAAGACAGGAGTGAGTTCAGCAAAGAACCATGAAGGTGATTAAGGGACTGGAACACGTGGAGAGATGGAGAGAGCTGGGACTGCTCAGCCTGGAGAAGATGGGGGGAGTAAAAGGAATGAGCTAGGTTGGTCTTGGTGAGGCCTGGCAACAGGACAAAAGCCATTGGACACTAACTGAAACACAGCACATTTTTAAATGTAAGAAAAAGTATTTTCTACTCTCAGAGCTGTCAAGCACTGGCACAGCTTGCCAAGACAGGTTGCAGAGTCTACATCCTTGCAGACACTCAAAACCTGACTGTACATGGCCCCAGTCAACCTGCTCCAGCTGATCCTGTGTGAGCCGTTGGGGAGGTTGGAGCAGCCAATCTCAGCAGTGCCTGCTGGCCTCAATGACTCTCAATGCTGTGACATAACAGCAGTTATGTCCTATGCCAGTCTCCTCTGGCATAGAATACTGTGGCTTTGTCGAGACGGACATAACAGCACGATGCTTGTTGTAATCCAAAGCCGTGAAAGATTTTTTATTTTCTCTGCTGCTATTCTTATACCTCTTGACAATTGCTGTGGCTTATTGAGATTGGCTACTTAGCAAACAATGACAAGGCTGTCTAACAAACAATGACCATTCAAGCAGTAAAATAATTAGCTCTACAAGCAAAAGTACAGTTGTTACATATAATCTGCAAGTTCTTCCATGTAAATGCTAAAGCTCCCATGCAAGCAATATTCTCCTTATGTCCAGATCATCTTCCCTCACAGATAATCTTCAGGGATTTCCCTGTGGGTTTCACTGAAGCTGCAAAATTTCAACAAAAAAAATCTCACAGGAAAATTATGACTGTCTATACATTAGACTTTCTGAGGACCCCAGAGAAGCTGTCAGCCTCATCACACCTTTGCAAGTCTTTTGCATTGTCAGTGTCCCAGGAGCTCCTGGCTTTGTGGTTTTTTCAACCCGAACACTGGGAGAAACACTAACCCTAACCCTAGTTTGGGGCAGAAATTGCTCATTGGGCTGTGGCGAGTTCCAAGCAGGAAGAAGAAGATGAGGGAGCAAGGTTTTGGCTGTGCCCTGCTCACCTTGGCATGCCTTTCGCATGGTCAGTGTCCCTGGAGCTCCTGGCTTTGTGGTTTTCTCAACCCTAACCCTAGTTGGAGGCTAAGGAAGAGCATTGTGCTGAGGTGACTTTCAATCAGGAAGACAAGAAGTACAGAAGGTTGGGGCAGAGTCACGCTGCCTTTGGCATGCCTTTTGTGTGGTCAGTGTCCCTGGAGCTCTGCGATTTGCAGTTTTCTGAACCCTAACCATGGGCGTAAACCTAACCCTAAACCTAGGCAGAGCTGGAAATAGGGCATTGGGCTTGGTGAGTTCCAAGTGGAAGGAAGATGAGGGGGTAAGGTTTGGGCTGTGCTGCGCTCATCTTGGCCTGCCTTTCGCATGGTCAGTGTACCTGGAGCTCCTGGCTTTGTGGTTTCTTCAACACTAGCCCTAGGCGAAACCCCAACACTAACCCTTACCCTTAACGCTAACCGTAACCCTAACCCTAGGTGGAGCCTAAGAAAACGCACTGGGCTGAGGCAAGTGCCAATCAGGAAGACAAGAAGACTGCAAGTTTGGGGCAGTGTTGCCCTCCCCTTGGCATGCCTTTCGCATGGTCACTCTCTCTGGATATCTGGGGTTTGTGGTTTTCTGAACCCTAACCCTAGATGTAAACCTAACCCTAACCCTAGCTGGAGCTGGTAATACGGCACTGGGCTAATGCGAGTTCCACGCAGGAAGATGAGAACAGAACCATGTTGGGGCAGCGCCGTTCTCCCCTTGCCATGCCTTTTGTAGTTTCAGTGTGTCTGGACCTCTGGGCGTTGTGGTTATCTCAACCCTAAACCGAAATGGATGCCCAATTCTAAGCGGATCATCAAAAGCAGCTTCTTGCCTAGGTGCCCAGCACATGGATTGTGCCAAGAAGAAAGTTGTGGAGGGAAGAATAATTTGGCCGAGGTCTGTTCTTCTGTCTAAATGAAATGGACCGAAACCTGCCAAAATGATACTCACCGAAATCTCAAAATCAGGGAACAAAGTGAAACAAAAAGACAGGCCAAGAAAATGATGAACTGTAATGCTGAAAAAAAAAATAGAAAATTCTGAACAAAGCGAAACTGATAAAATGGCATGAGATGACATAAAGTGCAGGGAAATGGACAAAATCTTGCTGAATTTCTACTCATTATAATCACAATATTTCATTTCCTTTCACGTTCCTTTCATGAAAGGAAATGATATATTGTGATTTCAATGAGGATCAGTTCGGTAAGCTTTGCTTCATTTCACTGCACTTCTTGTCACCCCATTTGCTTTTACCGGTTTCACTTTGCTTAAGAATTTTCTCTTTTTATTTTTGGCATTTCATTTCTCCAATTTCTTCTCCTGTCATTTTGTTTACCTTTCTTCCCTGATTTCAGGATTTTAATGGGAATAAATGTTTCAGGTTTCAATCCTTTTCACTGCACCCCATTTCATCTCCATACATTTCGTTGTAGTCACTCTATTTCCAAATCCTTTTTTTTTTGGTTGCATTTTATCGTATTTCCTTTCCAGAGTGTTAGTTAGACATCCTTCTTCCATTTTAATATTCTCCACCGGCAGAGCCCTAACCCTAAATGGCATCATTAGTGGTGGTGCCCAGGGTGTGGTTAGGGGTGTCACTGGGGGCAGCGTGTGGAGGCCACCACAGGCCACCGGTGGACATTTGCAGCACTCCACAGGAACACAGTTCCCAGGAGCCTCAAAATCCTCCTGCCTGACAAAATCCTGGCCCTAGCACGGTCTGCACCCAAACCTTGGAGATGAACATCGCCTCACACACCGTCTGGAACGGAGGGTAAGCCCTGCTGGGGGAAAAAGAAATCCCCCAACTACGCTTTTTTTATTCTTAACTTAAAAATTAGTTGAAAAACCTTGAAAGACAAAAAAACCAAACACAGTGTTAGAACCAGTTGACACATGCTCTCTCTCAGGGAGACACAGGCACATACAGGCAGACAAAGACCAACACAGTCAGACACAAGCAGTCACACAGACATAAGCCACAAAAATTCTTTTCATGAAAGGAAACGAAATCTTGTGACTTCAGTGAGTATGAATTCGACAAGGTTTGGTCCATTTCCGTTCATGTCATACACTTCATGTCAACCCGTTCCATTTTATTGTTTTCACTTAGTTTCAGAATTTTATTTTTTTAAATTGGATTTCATTTAATCAATTTCTTCCCCTGTCCCTTCACTTCACTCCATTTCCTGACCTCAAAATGTCGATGAGTATAATTTTGGCAACTTTCAGTCCTTGTCACTTCACTTCACGTCACCCCAATCCATTTCCTTGTATTCACTCAACTTCCAAATTTCCTTTTTTTTCCATTGTACTTTATTTGATCATATATCCTTTTCAGAGTCTTTGTTACAGTTTGTTCTCTGATTTTAAGATTTCATTTCCTTTCAGGAAAGGAAATGAAATCTTAATGTTTCAATGAGGATCAACTGGGCAAGCTTCAGTCCATTTCACTGCACTTCATGTCATCCCATTTGCTTTTACTGGTTTCACTTTGCTTAAGAATTTACTTTTTTTTTTAGCATTTCATTTCTTCAATTTCTTCTCCTGTCTTTTTGTTTACCTTTCTTCCCTGATTTCAGGATTTCAATGGGAATAATTTTCACAAGTTTGGGTCCTTTTCACTGCACCTCATTTCATCTCAGTACATTTCATTGTAGTCACTCCTTTTCAAAATTTTATTTTCAATCGCATTTTATTTTATCATATATCCTTTTCATGTAACAAACATCCTGGAGATAGGATGAAATCAAATGCAATTGAAAAAAAAAAAGAAAATTTGGAAGGGGAACGAATACAATGAAATGGATTTGGATGAAATGAGGGTCAGTGTAAAGGACTGAAACTTGCCAAAATTATACTCACTGAAATTCTGAAATCAGGGAATGAAGTGAAACAAGCGGACGGGAGAAAAAAAGATGAAATAAAATGTAAAAGAAAAAAAAGAGAAAATTCTGAAACAAAGTGAAAACAATAAAATGGACTGGGATGACATGAAGTGCAGAGAAATGAACAGAAGCTTGCCCAATTGATCCTCATTGAAATCGTAAGATTTCATTTCCTTTCATGAAGGAAAGGAATTCTTCATTTCATGAAAGGAAATGAAATCTTGAAATCAGAGAAGAAAGTGAAACAATCAGACTACGGTAGACTTACAATAAAATGAAATTCAATTTAAAGAAATAAAAGAATATTCTGAAATGAAGTGACTTGAAGTAATCAAGCATAATGAGATGACATGAAGTTCTCCCCTTGGCATGCCTTTTATAGTTTCAGTGTGTCTGGACCTCTGGGCTTTGTGGTTTTCTCAACCCTAAAACAAAGTGTATGCTTAATCCAAAGTGGAGCAGTAAAAGCAGCTTCTTGCCTAGGTGCCCAGCACATGGATTGTGCCAAGAAGAAAGGTGTGGAGGGAACAATATTTGGGCAGTAGGGTGTTCTTTGTTCTAAATGAAATGGACCGAAACCTGCCAAAATGATACTCACCGAAATCTCAAAATCAGGGAACAAAGTGAAACAAAAAGAGAGGCAAAGAAAGTGATTAAATGTAATGCTAAAAAGAAAAATGAGAAAATTCTGAACAAAGTGAAACTAATAAAATGGCATGGGATGACATAAAGTGCAGGGAAATGGACCAAACCTTGCTGAATTGGTATTCATTGAAATCACAAGATTTCATTTCCTTTCATGAAATGAAGAATTTGCTTTCATGAAAGGAAATGAAATCTCAAAATCAGAGAACAGTATCAATCAAGTATCACTTTGGCAAGGTTTGGTCTACTGCGCTTTTGACGTGGTACCCTTCCTTCTTGGACCAGGGTAAGAGAGCAGAGGAGGCTGCTGTTCTGCTAAGTTCTTTATTTCATAGTCTCATAGCTTTCTTGAAGGCAGAGTTCAAAGGGGGTTTACATGATAAAGCCAAGCAGCAACAGCAAACAGCAGGCAGAAAACAGCTTCTTCTTCTTCTTCTATATGCTCTATATTTTTTCTTATAGAAGTGTGGATTATATTTGCTAATTGACCAATAAGAATAACACACAATTCTAGTTTTCCTTTTCTTAACCTATCCTGGTCTAATTCTAACAGTCGTAAGCCTTACACAAGTGTTACATAGGTATTACACAGATTTGTGTATATAGTTTCTATCAGTTCTTATTGTTTATGTGAACACTCTAAAAAATGTGAACAGTATAGTTCTATCTATATTTTGTCTAAAGTAAAGAATTTTGTGAAAAGGTAACACTGCTGCAGCAAGAACTGTGTTTAAGGTCTCTGCTGCAGCTTTTTAATGTTTAAGGCACTTAGCATATATTTCTACTAAAAGTTAAAAAATCTGTGTTTCTATTTCACTTTGGTGTAACTTCATGTATCTCAACTTATGTCAGCTTAAAGGCTTTAATTCAACCCCTGTGCTTTGGCTTCCTTCTGGGCCTGAGTCCAGAGGAGCTTTCACTCCCAACATCCCTGCACTTCTTATAATGCCATGCCATTTTATTGTTTCCACTTAGTTTCAGAAATTTTTTTAAATGACATTTTATTTCATCATTTTTTTTTGCCTCTCTCTTCATTTCACTTCATTCCCTAATTTTGAGATTTCAATGAATATAATTTTGGCCAGTTTCAGTCCTTTTCACTCCACCTCATTTCATCCCAATCCATGTTTTTGCATTCACTTCATTTCCAAAGTTTTTATTTTTTTCCAACTGCATTTGATTTCATCATATCTCCTTTCCAGAATGTTAGACTTTTTTCTCTCATTTCAAGATTTCATTTCCTTTCATAAGAGGAACCTATAAATTTAACTATTTATAAGCATCAGCCAATCAAAGTGCTGCAATTTACATAGAGATAGTGCAGTTACTTTTCACTGTATCAAAAATTCTGTTTATTCTGGTGATGCATGCTGCCCATACCAGCCAGGCCACTGCCTGACTTCAATTCACCCTGCCAGATACACAGAATTAACTCGCTCTGTTGCAGTGGCTAAGTCCACTTTACACGCCCCAAGTTACCCTAAAAGTGATCTCTCCCTACAACGCTGTGCTAGAAGGTTCTTTGTCTAGATTCTGCTGGTCACTGGCCCTCTCCCCCCTCCCATCCCTTTTCCCATTGGCCCTGTTATGTCACTCAACCTTGCCTCTGTCCCCTAGCCCTCAGACTATTGGTGTTGGATGCTCTGCCCACCTTTGGGAACTCTGAGGATAAAACCCGCACAGGCTTTCAGTTCTGGGTTCTTCTCGCCTCTGCCCCCTTCGGGTGTGTTGTGATTAAACGCCTCGGAATCGCATGCAGAGAACCCCTCTCGCCTCCATCTCTGGTTCCTGCATAAACTGTGGGTGTGAGCGGCTGTTCGCGACTGCTTGCGAAGGTGAGATTGTGTGCACGTGTAGGTGCTGGCAGAGTGCCACCGCCTGAGCGTCTCCACGAGGGACCCTGCAGGAATAAAGGCAGCATCAATCCACTGAAGCTCTCATTCAATACTGCTCCTCCATTAAATCGGCAGTGAATCTCCTCCATACTACAGAGGAGCCAACACTTCACCCCAGGTTTCACCTTCAGTCTTAGGTGACAAAAGGTAGTCTGACCAAAAGGGCCATGAGACAGATGAAATGCAGACCTTCTAGGCTGAGGCTCTGACGTACTTTTACTGAACTCTTCTAGTGGCGTTGACTTGTTTCAAAGTAAATTCCCTTCATCTAGTTTTAAAGCTTGTTTAAAACAGTCTCTCTTTGGGCAGTCAGTGGCCATCAGTCCTATCACCTTCTTGACCCCAGGCATGGCAGATGAGCAGTTGGGTGACCTGAGGGCTGCTCCCCTTTAGTCCAGTTCTACCAGATGAAAAATATTATTGGTCAGAGGGAAAGCCAAAGCAGTTCCTAAATAAAACTAACTTGACTATCTTTTCTTTCGTGTGCTGGCATCTGGAAACAGTGTGAGAGTGAGCAGAGCTGTTCTGGAGCAGCCAAGTGATCAGATTTTTGTACACAAACTGTGGTGTTCCCCACTTAACTTGGTTTCATGGTATCCAGAGCTAAAAAATGCCAAGGATGAAGAAATTTATTCCCTATAAAAATTTCAGCCTTCCGGTTCCAAACTTATTTAGTTCAAGATGTGGTAATTACCAGCTCATAAACAGGAAGTATGCCCTCCAGTACCCATCTACTTAATAGAAGTTTATTGGATGACATTGACCATAATGATAACTAAAACAGATATACAGCCCCATTAAATGAGGTTTAGTCTTCAACAGCTGTGAATCTATCTAGTAGCTTTAGTCTAAGCTTTATCCCCCCTATTCAGTACTTTACAGTCTTTTGTTCTTTCTTGTCTCTTCTCCAGATTCTGTGCTTTCTGTGGTGACATTAAAACAGCACTTTAGCTATCTGAAAATACAGCACTAATAAAAGGGAACATAAGGTCTCACATCATCATTCTAGTTTCTTGCCTTGCTCTCTCTATCCACTTCACATTCCCCTTGCTGGGTATGCTTTTGCTTAGCAATCATCCTTCTCTTCCAAAGCAAATAAAAAATACTTTTCTTGTTGTTAGACACAAAAAATTATAGCTATAAAAGTCAATTTGGACCACCTACTCTTAAAAAGAGCAGCAGTGAAAAGGGAAATAGAGCTTGGGAATAAAGATCAGTTCCTTATTAGTGCAGCTTTGTGTGAAACCAGAGTAACTAGGTGCTTAAATAATTCTGAGGATCACGGCCTTAGTTTCTTTCCACTCAGTTCCTCATTTTTAAAACACAAATTATTTTCCCACTTTCACAACAGGATTGTGAGGATAAATACATGGAGATCATGAGATATTTGGATACCACAGTTAAGAGGATCAAGTGATTGCTATGTGTGTTTTCTTATACTCTTCTGGGTTTTTTCAGTGGCCAATATCGTATCTTCAGCCAAGCTATGTAAAAGGAAAATGTATTTCTATTTCTATGAAAGCTTCATCCTAATTTTTTGTTGCTGTTTCACAACTTGAAATATATTTTTGGACCCTTTACAGTGTTCTCACTATTGTACCTAGGTGTTTTCTGAAGTTGTATGGGTAACCACTTCTCTCTTTAATTTCATCAGTTCCCATTAACATCCTGTGGCAATGAGATCTGTCAATCAGTTTGTTGTTTTGCAGGAAAACGATTGGAGGTTTAGCAGTTTTAAATATTTGGCCTTCCATATTTGCAAACTATCCTTTTATCTTTCTACACAGACCTACCTTCGTATCTTCTTTAATTGACATCTTGGTATTTCGTTTAATCTAGTCCAATTCATTTTGTGAAGACAACCTTTCCTTTGTTTAACTTATATTTGCTTGGCTAATTTTATTTACAAATATGATATTACTGCAAATTTTGAGCAAGGCTCTACTTTTATTCTGCATACTCTGAGGAACTCCAGCCTTCCACTTGCTTAGAAACATCATTAGTTTCTGAGACAAGTAGTACCTAAGGTCTCAATACATCGTTTTAAATAGAGCTACTAGAACCAAACCACTTGCAGCGGGGATACGCCATGTGTGCAAAGAGCACTGTAATAGCTCCCATAATGCTTCCTAGCCCATACTTCACACCCCCTCATGTCCAGCTCAGCTTTTATAAATCACTGCTCTATTAGGAACAGAATTCTTCACTGGATCATCCACATCGACACTCAAACACTCTCAGTTAGGTGGTTTTATTTTAATTATCCAGCAGCCTCTTCTGACTATCTGTGGGTTATCTGGCTCTGATGCTGAGTGAACATATCCTCTCCTCTCTTCAGTTTCCATCTGCATCAGGAGAGGATGAGCAGGAGATCCTTGCTCAGAATGCACATGGTGCTCTTTTCTCCCTCTGCAGAATTACAGCAAGAGGCAGTTACTGCTGGAGATTGTCAGCTGTAGATTCTGGAACCAGAAAATCAGCTAATTCCATTGTTTGCACTAAGACCACCAAAGGAAAAAAACCTAAAACCACCCAACAACACAAACCTGAACTCCTGCTCAAAAGGAGCACTAAGAGTCAAAAAATAGAGTTCATTAAAGTAATATCCTAAATAAAGCTAATGTACTCTCTCCTGTTCCAATGTGCTTCATTAATAATGGATAAACAAAGCTTCATCTACTTTAATTAATCTGGTTTCAAAATTAATTTGACCCAACACAAAATTAGCAGTCAATTTAAAACTTTGGTTAGTAAACAGAGAGTGTGTTAGCAGAAAGTGCTGTAAACAGCAAAGGGCAATATTTTATTCCCTGAAGTAAAAGGCCTGGTTAATTAATACACAGCTAAGGTAGGGAATGCATTTCCCTTGCCAAAAGCTAACTTTACTCTGATGTTTTATTTGCAAATTTAGACTGGCACAGATCTTCCTGCCTGTTCCAGAAAATTCCTGAATTGCCTTTAATGGGCATCTATCCTCTTTTGGAGAGTCTTGCACTGATGCAGAACTGATGCTGCTGCTTTTTTTTAACGCAGTCCCTTCTGTCATCAGAGAATGTGGCTTGGATCAGCCTTGGAGCTCTCCTCAGTCTCCACACCACTCCGCAAAATTCTTACAGCTGTCCCTCCCAGCAGCTGAGGGGTCCTCTGGTGGAAAGGTGGATCAGCTTTTTCCCCAGCTATGTCCATGGCATGGATGATCTAAGAAAACTGTAAATCCCCCACTTTTTTTCATGTGTTTAAAGGATTCTCCAGCCAAAGAAGACTCACAGTTTGCCATTTGATTAGCTTTGCCCCACAACACATGTATAGAACTGTTTCTGTGGAATAAGATTCTGTGGAATTAGGAGTTAGAAAAAATTATTTCTATGTTCTTGTGTCATGTTCCAGTTATCAGATGCAAAGCTCTGTTTTGCTTTGTGGTTTTATGCAGTGTAACTGTTACTATTTGAGCTGTTGCTGTGTGGTGTCCTTCAGGTAAAGGGACTGATTGCATCCTTTACATGCCTGCATGCAGTCAATCTCAATCTTTGGTAATAAAGTCTAGAGAAAAGCTGAAATTCACAGAAATTAATTGCTTTAGATTATTGGTGTCTTAAGTAAGCACACATAAATTACTTACTATTGCAGATCTAAAAGAAATACATGAAGGTGATGAACCCTTGTTTACTCTGATGCTTTTGGGAAAGAATTTAAATGAGTGAGATAGTATTATACTGGGGCCAGTGGACTGCAGTAATAAGTTCATACTTCTTCAAAATTATTTGAAATTAGTCTCTTACAAGGAAACAAAAGTGAAATTTTTCAATTTTTAAGGTTGTCACACATGCGTATTTTACGCATGACCCTTCTTGCCTCAAGTGCAGCAGGGGATGACAGTGCAGAACAGAGCAACAGCATTGCAATCTGAAGAGGTGTCTAGCTCCAGTACTCCTCAAAAATCCCTTTATAATGGGCAATTCCATAGGCCTTACTGTCAACTCAGCTATGCAGCCTCGAACCATTGTCTCATATGTGCGGAGGCTGCACTTATAATTAGATTTTGCTGAAAACAGATCATGAAGAAAAATAAATCACCTGCCAAAGACCTTGTGCTTGGTGAAAACATCCTGAATGCATCTGAAGCCTTGGTTGGGCTTGCTGGATGAAGAAAACAGCAACAGGACTGGAGGAAAGCTACTAAACTGTGCAAAGTGTCAATGTTCAAGGGATCCATTTCCCTACTGATTCATTGCTGCCACCAAAAAAATGGGATTGATAGGGAAAGAAAAACTGATGGTTTCTCCTCCATAGATTTATGGAGCAGAAGATGTTGTTCAATCCTGATGTGTTCCTCTACACAGACACACACACACACGCACAGAGGTTTGCTTCTAGTAGAAATGATACTCCACACTATATAATGTTTGCTTGCTGATTTATGTGCTTACAGCTGGTCCCTGCAGATATTCCACAGCACATTCAGAAAAGGAGGTTGCTGTAAGGCTCCCCAGGTAGATCCCCTTATCTTGTGTTTCAGACCTCGATCTGTCCTAAATAACTTTTCTAAATCTTTGTTGTTCGCTTACCTACGCCTAACTTGCACCTCTGTGTAGGCATCTTCCTCTGGGTTTTTATGCTTTTTGCCAGTCTGTTAAGGGCACTCCCTCTAAACTTACCTGAATGAATTAGAAACAGTCCTTGCTGAGTTTTTTCAGGATAATCCTTCTCCTAATGGCAAGTGTGGCTTCCAAGGCTTATCAAAGTTTTCCTTGCAAATTTTAAATAGCACTGATATGAACACTGTAGCTTAGGTAAAACTCACAGGAAGGCAGCAGTCTGAGGTTGTATGGGGTTTTTCTGAGGACATTTTGGGTACATAAGGAAAAAGACAGTGCTGAAGTAAAGGGCTAGGTTTAAAGAACTAGGCCAAGGCTTTTTGGTGCCAAGGGGGAGATGCTACTTCGTGTTTCACAGACAGGGAGGATTTTGTTGAGGGAGTCACTCAAGCTGTTCATAAACTCCACAATGGACTGAAGAAAAAAATTCCCTGATGTTCTATCCACCAAAACTGACAACTTTTGTTATGTTTTTTTATTAGCCTATTTAAGCAGAAGAATCCCATGGAAGTAAGGTGGCAAAGCAATAAAGGTGCAGAAAAGCTAGGTAAATAGGAAAAATAAAACTAAAATGCATAGAAGGTTAGTGCATTAGAGGAAATATTATGCATCATTTTTACTTATACCACACTTGAGGACATGTCAAGTGTTTGTGCAGTTCTGCAGACATGTCCAGCTGAACAGTCTGGCAACTTCTCCTTGTCTAGGACAGACAAGAGTTTCAAAAGTAGTATGTTCTTGGACTTATGCCACCTTACTCTGATGCCTCCTGGGAGAACAAAGCAGGTGACTGACAAGGTTGATAAGACTTTGATATTAGATTTTTGCAATTTCCAGACTTTTCCTGCTAATACAGCACTGTGTTTGCTCTCCTATTGAGCTTCTATGTCAATCTCTGGGTCTTAACACTGTTACCAATAATTTGCCAGGCTTTTTGAATTTTTGATGCTATCATTAAGCTGAGAGCCACAGAATATTGTCTAGTCCTAACTGGTGAAGATGGGGGAAGAACTGTGCATGCTGATACATCAGCAGATCCAGGATATTGTATCTCTGGGCAAGAACCTCCAGCAAATGAACAGATCTTATGCTCTCCTGAATTATATCAGCAATGCTTTCTTGTTCATGATCTGAAAACTCCTCCTAGCATTAAAACAAGAACAAAATTAAAATGCCACATGCACTTATTGTAGTTAATGCAGTTAGTTGTTATTAATGGACATTTCCCAGGATGGCCTAATATACATCTCTGACTCTGTAGTTTGTTATAGTGGTTGGATGTGGTGTTATTTCAGATCCAAGACCTGCACCCCATATCCTGCAATGAAGTATCACCCACTATACTCCTCTGGGCCTAGCACTATAATTTTTGGTTTAGGACTGAAAATGTTAAGACTTTGTTCCTCACTAGCTCCTATTGACAGCTACAATTTCTGTGGTTCTCTCCTTATTTCCCCTGCTTGGTATTGTCTTATGAATCCATGTGTACCGGGTCTGGCTGGGATGGAGTGAACTTTCTTCATAGCAGGCTTAGAGTGCTGGGTTTTGGATTTGTGATTAAAAAGGTGCTGATAATACACCAGCCTTCAGCTATTTCTGCAGTGCTTGCACCATGTCAAGAATACATCTTTTTCCCACTCTGTCTCCTTTGGAGAGTAGGCTGGGTAGTTAATAAATTGGGAGGGGACACAGGCAGGACATCTGACCAAGACTGACTAAGCAGATACTCATTGCAACATCATGCCATGCTCAGCAATCAAAACTCAAGGAGAGGAGGAGGAAAAGAAAAATACTCTTACGGCACTTGTCATCCAAAACAACCATTAGCATTCAAAGGCCCTGATTTCCAGGAAGCAACTAAACATCTGGCTGCTGCTGAGAAGGAAGTAGTGAATAAATTCCTCCTTTGCTTTGCTTGCATGCACACCTTTGCTTCACCTACTAAACTATTTTTATCTTGATCCACAAGTCTCCTCAGCTCCTTTCTATTTTCTTTCCATCCCACAGAAGACAGGAGGGAGGGAGTGGCTGTAGGAGTTCTTGGCTGCTGGCCACGGTCCACCTACACCACATGCAAATACTAGGCTTCCATAGGGATCAGCAAATTTGTTGCTCAAAGGCCACAGTCCACAGCTGTTGATTGCAGTGAGCTGCCACAAGTGCAAGCTGATAGGGCCATCTCTTGACCTCCCTTTGTATTTTACACCTAAGAAGATTTTTCTTTCACATTTATGTGTCCTGCCAGGACTGTGACTAATGAACACAGGGGGCAGTTCAAGCTTCTAGAACTATCTAAAAAAAGACTTTTACTTCTGTTAAACCAAGTGTCTACTCATGGGTACAACCTGATTTTGGTAGTCCAAACTATGTACTCCTAAATGTTTCTCATATTTAAAGGCTTTTAAAGGCTCTTCACAAATATGGATTACAGATTGCACCTGAAAAAATCCAAACAGAAGCACCCTGGAAATATTTGGGATTAAAAATATTTGAACATACCATATGCCCTCAAACTGTTCAATTTGACACTACAGTACGTACTCTAAATGATGCACAGAAATTGTTAGCAACCATTAATTGGCTGCATCCCTATTCAGGACTCACCACTGCACAACTTTCTCCTTTGTTTACAATATATTAGCAGGAGATTCAGATTTAAACTCACCAAGACAGATTACCCCTGAAGCTCAACAAGCCTTAGATAAGGTACAACAAACTATTTCCAATCACCATGTGTACCGTGTGGACCCTGACATTGATGTCGTTGTTTTTGTTGTAATTTCAGAATTTCATCCAACAGGTATTATTGCACAATGGTCTAATCATTGGTCCCCTGACCCACTGCATATTTTAGAATAGATGTTTTTACCTCACAGGCCTAAAAAAACAGTCACTACAATTTTTGAATTGATTGCTCAGTTAATTACTAAGTGTCGACACCGATGCCTGCAAATTGCTGCCCAAGATCCTGCTAAATTTACTATTCCTATTCAGCAAGATTATTTTGAGTGGTCATTGGCCAATAGTTCTGCACTGCAGAGCGCGCTGCAGAGCTACACAGGACAAATTGATTACCATTTTCCCAGTCATAAGTTACTACAATCACTGAATACCACCCCATTATCAGCAAAACCTAAAATAAGTTTTACTCCTGTAAATGGGCCTACAGTACTTACAGATGGGTCAGGAAAAACAGGTAAAGCAATTGTTGCCTGTGATGCCTCTTAAGGCATCACCTGGAAAAATGAGGATGGATGGCAGACTTTGCAGGGTCAGGGTACTGGATCTGCACAACTGGTCGAATTAAAAGCAGTTACTGTGGCCTTTCATCATTTTAACGAGCCTTTTAACCTAATTGTTGGTTCAGCTTATGTTGCAGATGTTGTACAACGAGTAGACTGTTCCCTTTTGAAAGAAGTTAATAATGCTGATTTGTTTCTTTTGCTAAAGGCTTTGTGGACAGCTGTTTTGCAATGCATTTATCCTTTTTATGTTTTGCATATTAGAAGCCATACAAACCTACTAGGATTTCTTGCAGAAAGTAGTGCTCGTGCTGATGCATTAGCTAATCCAGTTTGGGCAGTTCCTCAGCCAGATAAACTAGCCCAGGCTAAAACATCTCACACCTTTTTTCATCAAAATGCACGCATATTGTGTAAACAGTTTTCGCTAACGCCTACAGAAGCTCGTGCCATTGTTAGTGCTTGCCCAGGTTGTCATAACTTTAACGGACCTTTACCCTTAGGAGTAAATCCCCGTGGTCTTTTGGCCCTACAGCTTTGGCAGACTGATATTATACACATTCCAGATTTTGGTCGTTTTAAATATGTACATGTATCTATTGACACCTTTGCCTCTGTTATATGGGCTTCTGCTCATGTTGGAGAAAAGGCCCGTGATGCAATTTTGCACTGGCAGCAAGCCTTTCCTGCTTTGGGCATACCTGCCTTTGTGAAAACTGACAATGGGCCAGCCTACGCCTCTCAGAAAGTTAGGAATTTTTACATCCGTGGGGTATCTCTCACAAATTTGGTATTCCTCATTCTCCCACTGGTCAGGCTGTCGTTGAACGTGCTCATCACACACTTAAAACTGTTTCAGAAAAGCAAAAAGGGAGAATGCAAGGGGAAACCCCACAGTCCAGACTTTTGAAAGCTGTATATACAATAAATCACTTGACCATACCGGCTCATTCAAACAATCCCTCAATTTTAAATCATTTTTATTCCTTGCAGTCCACCAGTGAAACACATTTACCTCGAGCTAAAGTATGGGTAAGGAATTTGCTTACCAGCCAACGGGAAGGCCCCTGGGACCTTGTCACCTGGGGGCGTGGACACGCTTGTGTTTCCACAGATCCTGGACAACGGTGGGTGCCAGCAAGATGTGTGTGTCCCGATTTGCAGCAGAATATCCCACCTCCTGTTCAGCCAGATCCTGAGGGTAACAGCAACACAGGTTGATGACCTTGGCAGTGTAGTTCGAGCTACCTCCGACCAGAGAGAGCATCGAGCACCGGTGACCAAGGAGGACTGCATTGCACTGTATATCCCTGTGATCAAGGGATATTGGCTTGCATTGGGATGTACTAGAGTGCAAATGGCAATGAATAACAGAAAAATGCCGGTGCCAGTATGGTCCTTGTCAGTTTTGCTGAGCTTAGTGCCTGCTGTTTCTGCTTGGCCTGTCAGTCAGCCGAGAACCAATGTGTGGGTTACCCTGGCCAATGCGACGGGGCAAGATACTCTGTGCTTAGACACTGCTACTCCTGACAATCCTTTTTCTACCTGCCTTGTTGGCTTGCCGTTAGATGACTGGCCAAAGCCTAAGACAGTTAGCAAGCTTTTACAATCACACAATCATGCTGATGCTTGGGATCAATGGGTTTCATACCTTCCCCATGCAACTCTTGAGCCGCAGGAAATAGAGCTTTTAGGATCCATGAAAATGGACCTTTGTGTTAAGTTTAATTACTCTGGATCTAATCAGTCCAAAGTACGGGATGTTTCTCCTAACCAACCCATATTTGCAAATGAAAGTGCTGGTGCAATTACAGTTCACCACATATTTCACACTCTACTACTGTTCCTCTAGCTTTGCCATCAGGGGTATTTTTCATTTGTGGAGACCGAGCATGGGCTGCGATTCCATCACACATCAAGGGAGGTCCTTGCAGCTTAGGACAACTCTCACTGTTAACACCTAACACATCTATGATTTTACAGCATAAACCACGGAGAGGAAAACGCAGCACCCATGTGCTTGCCCCTGATTGTGATGGCAGCACCAAATTTTGGCCACCAGGTACTTGATGGGCTGTTTCCTTCTTTTCTCCACAAGTAGCAGCTGCTAAAGCATTGGGACTGTTAAACAAGTTAGGATGTTGGTTAGCTCGGCAGACTAACGCCACTTCACTTGCTTTAGCCGGATTATTAACAGATGTTGGTTCAGTAAGGCATGCTACACTGCAAAATAGAGCTGCTGTTGATTTTTTGCTGCTAGCACATGGACACGGATGTGAAGATTTTGATGGAACGTGTTGTATGAATTTGTCTGATCATCCAAAATCTATTCATGCCCACATTAAAGAATTACAAACAAGCGTGTCAAAATTGTGTGAAGAATCAGAATCTGATTGGCTTACTAATTTGTTTGGCAATTGGCAAATTGTGGGATGGATCAAAAATCGACTTAAAATTGGATGCCCGATCATATTGGTTATTTTTTGCATCCTGCTCATTGTGCTGTGTTTATTGTCTTTTTTGCAAAGGGCCCTGCAAAAGTCAATAAACACTGCCTTTGTAGTACAAAAACAAAAGGGGGGACCTGATGAGGCTGACAGCTGGTCTGGGGGCCTCACAGAGTCAGACCTAAAGACAGTCAGAATTTACCTGTGAGATTTTTTAAAGTGAAATTTTGCAGCTTCAGTGAAACCCACAGAGAAAGCCAAGAAGATTATTAGTGAGAGATGTTCTGGACATAAGGAGAAGATGTTCTTATTATGGGACGTTAAGTGTGTACAAGGAAGAACTTGAGGATAATATGTAACAACTATACTTTTGCTTGTATAGCTAATTGTTTTACTGCCTGAATGGTCATTGTTTGTTAGACAGCCTTGTCATTGTTTGCTAAGTAGCCAATCTCAATAAGCCACAGCAACTGTGAAGAGGTATAAGAATAGAAGTAGAGAAAATAAAAAATCTTTTACGGCTTTGGATTACAACAAGCATCGTGCTGTTATGTCCGTCTCGACAAAGTCACAGAACACTGGGAAATTAGCCCAGGTCACAGTGCTCAACTACTCATTTAAAGCAAAAGAGATTATTAAATACCCAAATGTTGAGAGCAATGGACTTGCTCAATCACAGCATGGTCATCGGCATAAACTACCTCAGGAATGCAAAAGCTAAAATATGAAACAAGTGCTTCTTGCTCAAGCCTTACTGCTGTAAGAATTGCCTAACTGGGTGTCCAGACCCAAATTTCCAGCAAACAACCATGCCAGGCTTTGCCCAAAAGGGAAAGGGGGCCTTGGGGAACCCCAGAGCAACTAGTGATGGCCACTACTAGGGCTTTACAAAGGAGCAGACACTGTCATGTCTGTCACCATGCCTGCAGGCTTCCCACTGGCAGCAAAATCAGTCCTTTAGCACATTCTTTGCCAAGTTACTTTACCTAAAACAAGCTTCTGACAGGGATGACAGAGCCAAGGCAGCCCTCTCCTTAGCAATCATTGCCCAGAGCACACAGCTGTCAGCCTGATGAAACCTGGTGTCACATGTAAAACTGATACTGCTCTCAAGTTATTTAAAAAATACATTTAAAAAAAAGTATCAGGGCCTCATGAAACATTTATTTTATAATGTTCAGCAGGCCTGATACTGCAGTGTCAGCTCAGCAAGACACAAAACCCCAACCCCGATCTCTAGCTCCATCAGCTCATCTTTTTTTACTGCCATGGAAGTGCCTACAAGTATGAACATTTACATATGAAAACGTGAATGTAGATATATTTTTTCCTAAAGCACTGAACACCAAGAAAGTTCATCCTTTTGCATGCCCAAAATGGCCACTTTTAAGGGGATTAAACATCATTCCAAAAGCAACTAAGAAAGCAAACTGCAAGCTATTTTTCAAATGGTTGTTTTGGTGCTTGTGGTTTTTTAACATTTTGAATAGCTGATTCTCACATCCCTCTCCTAGTCAAAGAAGTGCGAAGACTCATCAATCTGACTAATCTGAGCAACAGTATCTTAAAAAAAGAAGGGAAACTGATTTCTAAGGACTAGAATTGCAAATTCAGCTTGCACCCAAAAGATGTCCCCAAATTTTCATTATTTCACACTCTGAATGCCACTTCACTAAAAATGAAAGCTAGGGAGGAGAGAGATCAGGACTCCTCTAGAGGCTTCAGAAGAGGAAAATGCTGAAAGAATTTCTATCTGTACCCAACAGTTGGCAACACTGGCACAAGCTTAAGCAGGGTTAGATCTACCACAGTTTTGGAGGAAAACCCAGACAAAATTTGAATGTTGTCTTCTGCAGAAAATGTACACTAAGAGCTAATGCACTTCCTCCTTAATAGCTGAAAAGCGAAATTACGATAGTGCATAAAATATAAGACATGTATCAAACACTATCTCACAGAGCAGGATTCAAGTGGTTAAAAAATACAGTAAGTCTTGACGCAGGCACCAATGACAGTTTGGGCATTAAGGTGGGGTATTCAGGAAGAAGGAAGAAATCTGTACTGGGAGACACAGTCCAGTGCATGACACATCACTGCTGAGGCCACAGAATCCAAAGCTCAGCCTTCAGTGGTACCAGGGTTCTTCTTCAAGTTCACCCAGAGTTTCTTCTGCATGAGGAAAAAAGAAGGAAAGTTAGAAGAGATTGGATGCCCTGAAACAAGATAAGCTTTGGAAATTGTTTTTGGTCCTTCCAGGAACATTTGAGTACAGCTTAGACTATCCCTTGGAACCATTCAGAAACTGCCCCATGGTAGGATGATGGAGCTTGCTCCAGGAAGGAGCCAGACCATCTTACCTGGATACACAGGACACTGCTATTTTGCATGCTCTGGACACTTCTAATTCTTCTGAGATATAAAAAGTTCCAAAATCACCTTTGTGACCAAACACTCTGTAAATTCCCTAGTGGATCACTCAGCCTGGGCTGACTTGCTTATCTATTAAACTCTTCAGCAACTACAACAGACATTTCTAGCCCCACCTCTGATTTGTAGCATGGATCTTTTGTGTTAAATCTACCAACTGAGAGGCCTATGCAGTCACTACTGAGCAAAAAACCCCCTTTCTTACTGTCAGGTTGGTTGGTGGAACTGCCAGGGCCCAAGTGAAATGCAAGCAGACAGCACACGCTGCTGTATTGCCCAGCAGTGCTGCCGGGTGTGGCACAGGACGTCTACACAGGAGAGCTTACCTCAGGTGACTGGTGGTGTTCAGTGAGCACACACACTGGGCTCAGCCGGCAGCACAGTGGTCACGCAAAATGTCACCATTCCTCTCTGCACACACCGTGCCCGTTAACCAGAGGGACAAACAGCTTCACCCGCCAGATGAACACACAGACTCTATGTGTCTGTGCTGTACCTCTGCACAATCTGAAATGAAAAATTACATCTGAAATACTCCCAGATATTATGAAGCCTCTTTATTTTTGCCACCTGTCATATTTTACAAAATTAGGGAGAGCTAAAGTGGGAAAAACATATAAGAAAGCAGGCACTGAGCCTATATTTAATAATGATACCTGAAAGGAGGACTAAGGCAATACCCACATCATTGCACCACTTGGCATCATCTGTCAGTGCTTCGCAGGATGATGGACTGGGGAAGGATGCTGAGCACAGTTAGGGAGAAAGTGAGAAGGCAGAGCTTTGAAAGTTCTTCTCTGACTAAAAGAGAGAGCATTTGACATGTGAAATTGTAATCATTGTAAATTATACTCATTGACCTTTTCAAGCACTCCAGATAAGGGGAAAGCACATAGAGGGCACTTGTTTTCTTGTGCACTCTACTTGTGGGTTACATCCTACTCATTTCAGTGAAAATCCAATGTTCTAACCAGACCTTGGAGGAAGTCTGCGGACATTCAGTAGTCTAGAACAGCTGGGTAATATACAGGTTTATTTCTTAGTAAAGAACTGACCTTGAATCGTGAAACAAGTCCCTCATCTCTTACACTGGCGGTCTTCTCCTGTCCAAAGCAAAAAGAGAGCAAGAAGCACACGCACGCAGTGCCTGTGTGCTTCTGCCACTGAGACAGCAAGAAAGGGAAGAATGCTTAAGTTCATGCACATTTTTATTGAGTAGTAATATAAAATGCTTCTTTCATTGTTACAAGTGCATGCTTTGATTGCCAACATTTTGAAGTCAAATTACAAAGGCAAGGCTGTAGGCTGTAGTGAATTACTTGGGCACTTATACAATTGTTAAAAAATATCAATGGACTGTTTGTTTTGTTTCCTTTTCTTTTTTAGAATGAACCAGTTGAAACCCGTAACTGATATACAAAGGGAAAAAAGTGAAAAAATTACACATTTTGTGGCACATGACAAAACAGAACAAAATGACTAAACCATTATGACATTAACAGTTATCATGCATTTAGAATTTCACATGTAACTACAAACTTATTTAAATTTCACAAGGTTTGCTAAACATGCTACCCATCTATATGTGCACTGACAAGCTTATGTTTAAAAACTTTAAGAATACTCTCCCCCCTTAGATTTTTCAAAGCTTTTTTTTGATTACAAAATTTCAAAGGCATTAAGCATTTTCTTTTTAGAGAATATAAAGTACGCCAGTATACATACATTTCCAGTATAAGTCAGACCACTAAGCGCATTACAGTCCCATACAGGCCTATACAGCCATTTTTTCTTAAAAAACATGCATAGGCAGATTTTTACAGAATATAGATGCTTTTCACTGCACTTAATATGGTGTCTTGTTCACTATACTTAAAAATGCACCACTCTTAAATATTTAAATTCAGCAAGCCACAACCAAGAGTTGTTTTACCAAAAAAAACCCCAGAAAACCTCCCAAACCAAACCCCCCTAAATATAAACAGCAAAAAAAGATAAATGTTATTATTCCAGTTTTTTTTTTTTTTAAACAAAGAAAAAGATAATTGCTGCCAAATTAGTAAGGTAAGTGTTGTATTTAAAGAAGGGCATTGAAGCACACTAAAGAAACCTGAGGTAAGCGTAATCTGTACAAAATTAAACTGTCGCTCTCGCTCGCTCGCTCTCACTCTCTCTCTCTCTCTCTCTTTTTTTTGGCATTTTAAACAAATTTCCAACATTCTTTTTTTTTTTTCTTTTTTTCTCTGTATTTTTAAAGAGTGCCTAATTTATTTCATAGCCATTGTCTGACAAGAGTAGCAAAACATTATCAATAAATAGTCCTTATTTAGTTTGTACATTTTGTTAAAAATGTTTCGATGTTGTAGATGTTGAGTGCTGCAACTGTAAACTTACAATAGTTAGTAAGAAATTAAACAAAGTTTTCATGTCCAGTAACATAATAAAAGGCCTTTCAGTAACATAGCTAGACGTTCCCAATGTAGCAGGAAAACCTGTTCATTCTCCTAACTTTGCAATATATACCAGCATGAGCTTTCATTTTTCTACAAGCATTTAAAGGCATATCCAAAGGAGGTGTTTCTCCCCACCCGCCCTCCCACCAAATTAAAGTTGACGATCTCTTTGTAGATGAATTTTGTAAACTGAATCCAACACCTGGCCCCCAGAGCAAGTAAGCTATTATCAGAGGCAAGAACATCCCAGTGCTGACATGCAGCAAACCCCACTGCGCCCTGCAGCTCAACCCCCCTCCCGGACAGTGGTCACTGGATATTGCTGCTATTACTGCCGTTGCTGTCCGTGCCATTAGTCTCTGTGGAGATTGCCTTGTTGATGGAGTTAAGGTTGGCATCGGATGGCACGTCTCTGCGCGGAGGCATTCGCTCATTAATTCGATCTAAGCCTTTGGCCTCTTCGAAGCTAGTGATCTTATGCTGGGGTGAAAATCCTTTGATAGCTAAATAAAGGATCATTAAAAAATAAAATTAGCAAGATTAAATTCTCAGCAGATTTTCCCCCGATTTAGCAACAAGTGCAAGAGTCCTTCTTTGGGAAGGTGGCAGTGAGAAGATCTGACACCACCACCAGCTCCTTACCATACTCAGAAAGAGCTGGGGGTTCACCACCACTGTCCCTTCCAATACAACTATTGTTTTCAATACCATCAACTTCCAGTATTTTGTTGTCCACTGGGGTTCAGGCTTAGAACGCCAAGACACTGACATGAAACTACGGTTTGCACTTAGGAACCATGCAGAGGGCACAGCCATGAGCTGGTGAGTTGCCATTTGTTGTCATAGCCTACAGCCTTAAGGACACTGTGCCCTAATGCCCATTAGCAGGCAAAACTCCCACCTGACCTTCAAAGATCATGTAAAAAGTGCTGGCTAGTTCCAGATGGTGACAACATAGTGAGGTCACTTTGTGGGATATACATTACAGCTAGGGAAGATCTGGGGTGACCCTACAACAAGTTGCCTTCTGTTCTCAACAGAGGTGAGCTGCTTGTTGATTGTTTGGGGAAATTACCCTCCCTGATACAACCCTGGACTTCTAGACAGCAGCTTGAATCAAACAGCAGTAACACCATGAAACACAGATCAGGGGTATTGTAATTTTGGCATATTTGTACAGTTTAGCTTAGGAAACGCACTGACAAAGGACCAAAGTTCCAACTGATCCTGAGGATTTTTGATCTGCTTTTTAGCAGTGACATTGGTGAGGCCACACCAACCTCAGAAGGAAGCCACAGGCTGAGGAATGTATTCACAGACTGTGATTTTCATTTAATTTTATTCTCTCTCTAATTGAAGTGTTGACGATCTTTAGATTTAAAGCAAAAGAGAGAAAAAGCACTGCAGGCAAACAGCAGGTCACAGCTCCATAGATAATCTGTCATAGCCTTGTGTGTGTTTTTTCTCTTATCTGCACCAAATCAATGCACTGCACTTCCAGAACTGGAATTTCTGCTAAGCGTCTTTCGTAACATGCCAAAGGGCAGAAATGGTGCATTAGTACCAGGAAACTGCAAACTCCCCGGGGAGAAAACGGTAGGGGAGTTTCAGAGATCAAATTCAGTATTCCTTCTCCCCTCTTCTCTTCATGCCCAAGAACGCCTGCTCTCCATCCAATATGCAGTTCTGACTCTGGACAAGCTGGTAACTTCCATTAAAAAAAAAAGCTAACACCCCCAAAACCCCAGAAGATCCCTGGTGCCAAGCTACCACTCCTTGTATTTTGGGGGGAGCAAGAAAAGGCATTTTCATGTTGATTTTGCCAGCTTTTCCTGTGAAAATTGATAGATTCTGTTTGCCTCAGGATATAGTTCTTTAGCCAGTTTCACATGTTACATTGCAACTTTGTGAAGTGCATGGTTTTTAACATGTATTATACTTCAGCTCAGAGAAACAACAACATAATGGTGATTAGTCAAGTGAGCAGGGACGGAGCAGTGAAAACAGAACAGGTCATACAGTGAGTTTTCTTAAGGTTTGCCTTTTGGGTTGGCTTTTTTTTTTTTATTATTTTTTATTTACCTTCTACCACAAAATGAAGATGTCTAACAAGCACCTATGCCAATCCCTTAAAGCAATAATTTAATGGATGGCTGCATTGAAGCTGAAGCACTTGCCATGTCCTGGAGCTTGCCAGCAGCACAGCCCAGTTGGTGTTACTGGGCCCTGAGGGACAACTGGCCAATGGTGAAACTTCTCCTCCATCAGAAGCTTCACCTGTGTAGAACAGTAGTTGTGCCTATGGTGACAGCGTCTAACTAGCAAGGATGGAAAATCAAGAATTAACTTGAGGGGTGCATATTGCTGGCACAGGGGCACATTCAAGGGACTGTATTTCCAATAGACACATTATTGTCTGTAACACTAAGGAAGGTGCTCTACTGTAGTTGCTGGTCAGACAACGAGTATTAGCAGGTTACATTGAGAGTATACTAAAACACAACACATAGTCACAGAAAATCACAGAAAACAGCCAAACTGTCAACAAGAATGCACACTGCAGATTAGAGATTGCTGATAGGAATAGATAATTCCAACATAAATAGCAGCTTACTCACTGCTATTTAGAAAGCAGTTGTATTTTCTCTTACTTGTTTGTTCTGTAATTTTATTCACTGCTTTACAAAATTCAAAAACAAATTCAACTGGCCGAAAGGGCACATCTTACCAAAGGACAATAATCACCAGATTTTTTTTTTTAATTAACTAAAAAAAAAAGTTCCCACTGAAAATTTGAGAGGGGCAAGAACAAAATACAACTGAAGAATTTTGTTTTAAAGGGGAATTCTGAAAATTCTTCTTCCAAAACTTTATAATGCTGAACAAATATTGTACATCTGCATTGCAACACATGTTTACTTCAATTTTAACTGTAGCATTAAAAATTGTTAAGGGTTAAATTAGAGGTCTGTCAACAAAACACCAGTTTTCAATACTGAACGTTCAGAAATCTTCTAAGGCAGCCAGTCACTTTATATGCACCTAAAATGGTGCCTGTGTTAATGGTTGCTATAATGTAAATATCCAGTGTGTAAACTGCCACTACCAAAGGAAGCAGACATCTTGCAGACAAATGTCTCATGTTGTTTTACTTTTAAAGGGAAACAGAAACATGCTGAACTGTAACAAAAGACCAATAAAATTTTTTTTACTAGTGACCTAAAAGAAAGGAAACAAATTGAGGAAAAATAAGGAAAACGGGAAAAAGAAACAAAACCAACAAAAAGAGAGAATATATAAAAAGCTACATGTTTTCCTTGACCAGAAATTGCTGAGGATAGTTTGAGCCAGCCTCCAGCACACACCTTTTGAGCTATGTGTCACAAAGCATTTACAAGCTGCTGCCAAGTTATGTCCCATGAAATCCAAGTTCCCTGATCTCCTCCTGTGGCATTACGCAGTGCTTAGTTCAACATACAGCAATTCCAACATGTTTGTAACTTACAGAAAGAGAAGAACCTCAACAGCAGCAACAGAAAGAAAAACCAAAAAACACTTTCCCCTTTAAAGCAATTACATTTTGGTTAATACCGAGCCACAATTGTTAGCCCAACACCCACACAATCTGTACAAGCTACGGCAAAATGAATACACCCAGCAGAGCCCTTATCTGTTGTGGCACCAACAGAAAGGGGACTGGCCAATTTACCTTCATCAGCCTCAATAGCCTCAACAGTAGCTGAAGAGAAGAAAGGGGTAGCAAAACGAATGAGAAAAATGAGCAGAGGATTTCAACTCTAAGAACAAGTCAGTGAACAGCAAAGGAGCTATAACACTAATGTTACTGTAAGTGCTGGATTTTGGCAAAACAGACACACAGAGAAATGTTTACACAAAAACAGTAATTCACAGATTGAATTAAGCTGGAGTTTGTTTTAAAGCAGAAGTTTCACAAACCAGAAGTTTTTAAAGGCACATTTAAGAAGTTTTCTTTTGACTCAAAAGAACTACAAAATGTAAATGTCTTCCATATTGCACATCTGACCTGAAAAGGTCATTATATAATTCTCCCAGCTCTAAGAGCAGTTTGATTTGCCCTGTCAAAAGAGAACAAAAAATGGCGTAAAGCCATCGCACAAAATATATACAACTTACACAATCAGCTTGAAAAGTACTAGCGCCAGTACAATGCAAAGGAATTCCATATACAACTTTTCAGAATTATTTTTTTCTCTCTCCTGACTAAAAGAAACATCCCCACAGCACGGGATACTCAAAAAGCTTTGCCTCTGCTTGCAACCTTGCCCAGTCTGCTCCATCTGTAAGCTTTCTTTTTGTCAAACTAGCCTCTGAAAAACAACATTTTTCTAATATTTTACTTAAATCAATGGATATAGACATAAGATTGACTGCTGGACCTCCAAAGTTGCAAAGCCTGGTCAGAGAGAGCAAAGCTTGTAATCAGGAGATTGCTGCAATGTTATGAATACCATGTTACCACTGTTGTGAAACCATTAATTGTTCTTAAAGACATTCTTTCATTTGAATTTTACCCATCAGCTTTGGTAGGCATTTTTTTTTACAGTTAGAGATTTAGAAGCTGATGCAAATCATTAAATGCAATCCAATATAGCAAGTATTTTAAAAGAATTTTTGATTTTCAAGAATTTCTCTGGTTTAGAGAATAGCTCAAGAAGTCAAATTTTTAGGAAATCCTTTCTTCTTTTTTGTCTTGCTTTCCCCAACATAAAACACAAACTGGTTTTTTTCCCAGTTAGAATGTTAAATATGGATTGAGATATATTCTAAAATATCTATACTATTATCTTGCTGCATGGGGATATGAGAGGATTTAACCCTCATGCACCAAGGTAAGCCTATGCCTCTCAAGCAGCAGAGCAAGAGAGATAGCAAAAAAACAAGGAACAAAACCAATGCAAACTTAAAAGAAAAGGAAACATGGTAACTACGATGAGAAATTAAAATGAATAACCAGATCCAAACCAGCACTGACACATTAGAAAAAATGACGACTAAAATGTATACTTCCACAACAGAACATAATACTCATATTTTCTGTTAATACATATGGCAATATGTGTGCTTAACAGAAACTATATGCACTTCAGAGTATTTGGTGAATGGGCCACTACGTGTTAACTAATGCAGAAGCTTGTGTATAGTAATGTTTCACTGAGCCAGAATACTGCAGTATGAGGAGATTTTCCTTTTAGTCATTCTAACAAGAACATTTGGAAATTTTCTCAAATTCATTTCTATTCATAACATTTTTCCAGGGCAACAATAACAGTTTCCTTGGACCAAATTTTTGGAGAAATGTAAAGCAAGTATGTGGAGAAAAGCCTAGGTAAAGACCCCAAACCGATTAAGAAAGGCCTCCTGTGAAATCATATTGCAGCATTTTCAAAGCAGAACGTTACTATGTCCATAACACAGAAGTCATCAACAAGAAAAAAGAGAAGGGGAAAAAAGGGGAAAAGGAGGTTTACCACTGTATACCTGAATCTTCTAGGTAAGAGAGACAGTAAAGGGAAAAATACAGAGAAAGAATGCTCCAGGAAGGAAACAGGAAAACAAGAGGCTGAGACTGTTAAGGTTATAAAGCATTTCTATTTCTTACATCTACTGCCAACAGAACCTCAATAAATGAGAGACCTTTATGTGTGCCTGCAATATACTCCACAGCAGTACACACAGAAAAAAAAAGGAGAGCTTCCAGCAATAAATTAAATACTTTGCACTCCTTATTCCAAAAGGAAACAAAGGCAGCCCTACTATAGACTTCCCAATCTCCTGTAACAACAAGCACTTGGTATAAAACTGTCAATCTGTACTGTGTTTGTGTACAAGGCAAACACGGTGTTCGTAAGAGCCTCCCTTCACTTGGGTTTAAATCAGAGTGGAATTGTGCTCATGTTGTCACCTAGAATTTCTAGGAGAGAAAATCTAATTCTAGAGCCATTTTCCAATGGTGATTCTCTATGAGGAAGAGCAAATCAGATAAAATAAGAGTTTGAGTGTCATTATCTAAGTCGAACCTTCAATACTTCATGTATGAAGGGCTTCTCTTAAAAAAACACCCCAAAAGATGCTCCAAACAGTGGAGAGAGTGCATTTCACATACAATCCTGAGCTGCCATTCTGAACAGTTGATTTTCAGGGGCTCCCTCCTCCCCCCTTTCTCTGAAAATCGGTGGTATGTATTAAGTCTTGAGAAGTGGCATTACATGAGCTGCTCACAAATGCTCCAGCACAACAAACTTCCTGGTTTTCTTCTGTTCATTGTTTTTTTTTCTGAGACAGCTGTGGTTACTTTTCTTAGGTTCTGCAGTTGAAAACCAACTGGTTTTTTTACACAGGACAAGACACACAGGCAAACAGGCTTACCGCTTTGCAGTGTTTGTTTTCCTCCAGAGAGCACACCGCTGGGCAGCATTCCTGTTGGAGTCAAACCTTTCAGTGTCAGCACACTCTCACTCTCTTCTCTGCGAAAGTTGAAAAAGAAATGAAAAATAAAACCACCAAAAGTAAGGAAATGTCTTTTTAAAAAACATGGGATGTGTTTCAGACATCTTAAGCTACACGTGCCCAGCAATGATTTTGTCATCTCCCATCTCCTTCCCAAGACAGACTGAATTTGGTGATAACATCCCCTTCACTGCTGTGTACATGCTTAACCTTTGCATCACACCATATGCAGACTCTACTATCATTAACAGTATAACCTGCACCTACGGAACAATATGTCTGTTAATCCAAATCTGAGAGGGGGAGGACCAGAAGAATCAGATATTGCCAACAATGCATTCAGGCATTTTACACTGTGTGGTCCAAAATCAACTTAAACTGTTAGTTTGCTCGTGTCTACACTAGCAGGCAAGTGCATTATTTATTGATGATCACCAGCCACTTAAAGAAAGGCAGCTAAATGCTCATTAAAATTAATATGCACTTCCATCCTTGCTAGTATTGTCCTTAATAATTTTTTATGCTAAAAATAATATGGATTCAAGAAAATTGTTTTAGGAAACTGAAATATGCTTTGCTGGTCTCCAAATACATAGAGTTTTTAAATACATGGCAAGAGGAATACAGGAGCTCTATCCAGAGAAGCCTTTAAGTAAAGCTTTCTACAAGGACTGTAATGCTGCCTGTGATGACATACTTTCTCAGCAGCAAAATTGACCCCAATTCTTTAAGAGAAACCTATTTTGAAGTGCTTTACTTTGAAGCATATAATGACATTAAGCTGGAGGAAGCAAACACAAAGACAGAATTTAGTTCCACATTCACTTGAGGATAATGTGGTTTTGTCTATAAAAACTGTCTTTCAGCAATTCTGCTACTTAAAATTTTCTTTAGACCTACATGCCCTGAATGACTCACGTATTTTAAACAACTCTTGTTTACCTACTACATGTACTCTTCAAGTTCTATTTTTAGTTTGAAAATAATTCTGCCTGCACTCACTTTTTATTATGTAATAGTCAAATTCAAATTGTGACCATTTTCCTTGCAAGTTTCCCAAGCAATTGGAACTAATACAAGAGCAAAATGTTTTCAGAATTAACCCAGTATTTTTATCATCAACAGTTACACACCTAATCTTTTGCTTTCTCTCAATTATTCAGTCCATTACAGATCTTTTTTTAATTAAACAGCAATGGCACTTTTAGCTTCACCCTCATGGGCTAAGTTGATCGACTGTACTTTTATTATCTCTTAACTGTATAAACACAAGAAAGATGCGTGTCACAAATATTGAGATGTTTTAGCCATCAATGTTCCTTAATTTATATTTGATGTCATTTCTTTCCATTTCAAAAAAAGGATAATAGACTGTTTAAATATTTTATTTACCTCTCTCCTGTCTAAATATACCAAAAGAAAAGTAAGACTTGAGAAACAAAGTTGAAGAGAGGCAATGACAAGGAATTGTGAAGTCTTCAATTTAGCTAAAGCAAATCTTCCTATGATGGCTATTTTCAGCAAAGCTGATTTTTAACATTTGAAACTCAATACAACACTATTTTGATACCTAATTTTTAAACTAAAATGGCTGAAATTATTTCAGCTTTACATTCAAGTTGCATCCTCAAGGAAAGGGACCACTCCAGTGTGAAGAAGAGATGATTGACTAAGTCCTTTGCAGGTGGTCAGATCAGGCGCTGATCATTCAAAAAGCTTTTCAAGAATCAGTGAAATAAACTTCATAAAACACAATGACTCAAAGAGGAACTTCAAAGGTTTCCAAAATAGGTTGGTATATAGATAGATGATAGATGATGGTGCCACTGCAGTCTTCTTAGGGTGACACACAATTACCTGATACTTGTGTCTTACATGTAGATTACGCTGTCAAGACAGAAAAAATATCCAAGGCTTTTCTATAGGAATAGTGTTTGCAAGATCAACCTTGTGCAATTTTTGCTGTCTAGAAGCCTGGCACCTAGCTGAAGAGAATCAGCCTTTCTCAGAAAAGAGATCAGGTATTCCCAGGGGGGCAGTGGAGGCTGGGATGAAATGTCACTCATTTCCCTGGAAGACTGGTCACCAAAACCATGCACTGGAGGTACCTGTTTATTTGCTGAATATGCCTCTGATCACAGTGAGGATGGGCTGTATTTGCTGGTTAAAGCTAAGGGAGAACAAATCTACTCTTCATCTTCAATCTTTCCTGCAAAGTTTTCAGGACCATCAATAATTAAGAATTGTAAAAGGCTGTGCTGGTCTTGGCTGGGGTAGACTTAAGATATGAGGCTAATGCATATCATTTTCGACAGAGCACATGCAGGAATTATTCTGTATCCCTCTTCTGTATCCTTGAAACCACAGAAAAGCTTCTGCCCTACAGATCCCTTTGAAAAAGTCTGACACATAGCTGATGTCAATCATCTCCAAGTTGCAAAATCCCAAATATATCAGCTGATCATCCAATTTCAGATCCTTCTGCTTACTGAACTTCACATTTCTTTTGAATTAATCCTACATTTAAAAAGGTGGTTCACAACAAAATACAGTCCATCCAGAAGGTGTGGTTCAAGGTTATGGGAGAAAGCCAAGTTTCCCAAACTTTGTTTGCTCAACTATCATTAGAGAATAATAGTTGTGCTGTTTCATGAAGGTGGTAGCAGCCACCTCCAGGCTCTCTGCCAGACTTGGTACAGAGGAGAAGGTGGAAACACTTGATTACCCCTCTATCTTGTTTAGGGAAAAGGCATGAAGCCAACCTTTTTTTTTTATGGGCACCACTTTGAAGCAGCTCGTGCATCACCATTAACTCACTTGTAACACTTTGGGAGCCCCAGGTACAAAGCTCTGCATCTCAGTTTGCTATTTAAAGCTACGCTCCTGCAATCTGCAAGGCATGGGCATGTGCCCATGAAAAGCCCCACAGAAAACCTGCCGACTGCTGACATGCTGCATTCAAAGCAAGCAAGTTGGAGAGTTTCCACTGAAATGAAACAGTATATTCTTCAACTATTTTATTTATTCTTCTTACATCAACCATGCTATCATACCAGTAAAAGTTGTAGAACTCCCGTGATTTTCCACTAAACATAATAACCATCAACTGACTACAGCAGACCAACATACAGTTTCCTGAGGAAAAAATCCCTCTGCTGAAAGGGAGGGAGAACTGTATTTTCTATATTTAGACTTAGGCAGTACAGCGTGTTTTCTCTTCTGCTCAGAGACATCAAATGGAGAGTTCTAAACACTGGGTAACAATTAGTTACTAATGTTCATGTGTTTGGGGGGGTGCAGCCCAAAGGAACAGCTGCTGTTGCCTGCACAACCATTTCCTGGATTTCTAGGTAAATGACCTTAATACTTTCATCTTTAGTCATCTTAACTCGTGGCTGTAGCAACATCTGTGGGTGACGAAGTGTGACATTTGACTTCGTTTTTCAAGAGAGGTGATGTATGACATACCCTTTCTCCACATCTAACACTTGCCTCACAGTGGCTAGAAGTTAATTAGTACACCTGGTGAGCAAAAGTCTTTAAAAATAATAATTGGAATTTTTTTTGCTGATGTCTTTTGTTTGTCTGTTTTATATTCAGCAAAAGGCCTGAGGAAGAAGACTATTCAGAGCCAAAATAAATAGCAGCATTGTATAAATAAAACCATCTCTAAAAGGTTGCAGTAGAACTCAGTTGGGTGGTATACTAAATAGCAAATTTGCTGTTTAACAGTTGAGTACTCTACGTAACCACTCAAAGGTACCCCCAACACTAAAAAAATCCAAACCAGCATAAAACCTTACCTTAACACTGAGAAAACTCTAGCCATTTTTCCTATTGCTCGTATCTTGTTCCTTATAACCTCCTTTCGAGCAGCAGCTGTTGCTCCTATGGAGAACACATTAAAAACAGTTACAGGGATTTGTAAACAATTCATCACTAAATACTCTCAACACTAAATATAAGAAACATCATATTAATGCTACAGTTTGCCAAACTAAGCCACATTTGTAGTCAAAACTGAAAAGACTGTTTTTCCCACTCCTAGTTAAAAATTATTTAAAAGATAATAAAACCTAAGGGCAGAGTCCTGGAAACCATCATGAGATGGTAAGGATTGTGTTGGCTGGCAGCAATTAAGAAAGTTCCATGGAGCAACTTCCTTCTAAGTACTGCTATGGCCTGCTCAAAATTACAATTGCTTTGAAATTTGTGAACTCACACAATATTCTGCCTTAAAAAAAAAAGTATAGTGCAACAGACTACAGTTCAGCTGAGTTTGAGGTGTACTTGTTACTTGGATATAATCCAAGTCTGTACTTGCAAGAGAGAACCACCTGAATGGAAAAAGAAAGTAGTACTTATTACAAAGAATTTCTTTTAATAAGGATCCCCCACATCCCCAAGAAAATGCTCTGTTACACTCAGAAAACCAGTTTCATTTAATTATCACAATCATAACCACATACATCACGAAGATTTCTCCTAAAGGTTTTTGAAGGACAGGTAACCTTGACTTGTATGGATGCTGCCTGACAACTCCTGCCTGTTCAGACACCACTGCACATCACAATAATGCTTCCTTCTTTGTTACTCCAGAATTCAAGGGCAAAAATGAGAATTTCTGTTTTCAAATCCTAGCAAATTGATCCATTTTGTAGAGCCCGTCAGGGAAGCTAAATAAGCAGAAAGGGGCAAAAATGAGGAGGACCACATTAGTGAAGAATAAGCTTTGATGAAACTGGACAAGTGGTAATGGAATCAGAACTGGCTTCAGCATGCAACAATCCAACACCTCACACCACCACACACCATCTTTCCTGCCCTGAAAAACTGTTATGACAGGAGCTCAAGGTCATGGAATTAATGAACTCAATGGACTTTTTAAGGGACAGCCCATAGACTTAAGGGGAATGATAGCTGTGTGTTTATCTACCAAAAACAGGAAAGGTGATGGTGTATTGGAAAATGTGGGACCTGATATGATGTAATACCAGGATACTGTCCTGGTTTTGGGTGGAATAGTTTTCTCCTTAAAAGATATTCAGAATGATGGCTTTCAAATCTCCCACATATAAAGATAAAAATATAATGAAAATATATAAAACCTATAAAGATAAAACCAGATATGAACACTTGGGCATAAATGTCTAATTCTAGACAATAAGGAGTGGGAGAAACAGCTGTAACTGAATTAAATAAAATATACTTGTAACAGCTTAATGAAAAATTTAAATAAAACAGCACTGATTCAGCTGGGTACTTCAGGAATAGTAGGGGGTACCTTCCTGCCTCAGTTACTACGATCTCACAGAACTATACTCTCAAGATACACAAGACATGGTTTTCAGCCTTTCCTACTCTGAAAACACTTAAGGATGATTTGTCCTTTTTTCTTCCCCCACAAGTATCACCATCCCTATTTGTTTTATTACAGATCCACACTGTTCTGGTATATCTTATAAGGATATTCAGAAAGTTGAGCAGCAACTAAGACTACAGTCTAGAAGATTTGAGAACTGAAAATATAATTTACGACTGAGGTGAAATACAGTGTCCTACACTTAAAAAGAATGGAAAAAAAACCCCTTAATCATAAAACGCAAAAGGCTCAAAGGGAGTATTTTGGATCTCATTGATACACATAAAGGTTACTAAAAAATACAAGATTTTGGTCTTCACTGAATTTCCTAATGCAACAAATTTGTGAAAATGGCTTATGTTTAGTAAATATTACTAACAATTTTTTTTATCCTATTTGGCTTTATTAACGTAATTTGTTAAATAACACACCTGATACTCAGAATGTTTTATTGCTGTTAGTTCTCATGGAATATCACTAACCTCACAGTATTTGGATTTCTTAACTATTTATACATAAATCTCAGACTGACATTCCAAGGGTGTCTAGTTTAGTATTTTGAAATTCACTATTACTGCAAATCCTTATGAATTACTTAAGCTACACTTAAGCACACACCTATGTGAAAGTAAATAGGCCAAAACCTGAGACTGGCTACGGGCAAACATTGCAAATATTACCTGATATCCTCTTAAGATTTTACCTTTCTTTCGTACAATCATAGACTCAGGCTGGAAACCATCTCTAAAAGACCTTCCAATATTTAAACAAACCCTTTTTGCATGAAGGAATTTTTTTTTTAAAGTTTAAAATTGAAGTGTAAAAATTATATGGGGGATAAAATAAAAACTTTGAAATCTTACTTCAGTAGTTTAACAAGTTCTATTGGATTTTGGAATTGTATCATCCAAACACAGACTCTGCAAGATGGATATGAAAGATTTATATGAAATGTAATTTAAATGTTCAGATTAAGAAGCACAACAAGGGAAAAAAAAAAAAAGATTATAAATGCTGACAATACTCTGAGATGCAGGATTGCACAGATACAAAACAATGCTGAGTAAAAAAGTCAACCCCAAATCTCTCACTGGTATCCTAATATGTATTACGTAGTTAAGCATTAGGAAAATTAATAAAACTTAAGCCTTCCAACTTATTGAGTACCTTTCTTCTGTGCATAAATGGGATCTTCTTATGAATTCCAAAGAGGGGGAAAGAAAAAGATCAGTGATGTTTGTAGAATGAAAATAAAAAAAAACAGAGAACATTTGACAACATCAATGGAAATGTAATGTTTAAGTAAAGTCTGAAAAACAGAAAAGAAACAAATTAAGCAGAGAACATCCGAAAGGAAAGGAACAGATTGAAAATGATAGGAAAAAGAAACGAAGAAAGAAAGCTTTTCAGCTTAAAGCCTTGTTAGTAGGTTTTGCAGGAAATCGACATGCAGGCAGCAGTGGTGTTACCACCCCTCAAACCCAGACTCTCCTACATTATTGCTGCTGCTTTGATAAGGCTTAACCACTTCTCAAAAACAGCCCCACCATGGCCATATGAGGTGTGCCTGAATGATAATGCCTCTTTTGTTAAAAGGATCAAACCAATTCCTTCAGTTTATTTACACCTGGTATCTCACAGAGGCACTTACTATCACAGCTGTCCGCTGCTCCTACCAGCATCTGTGCTACCCACTGCATGCCTGTGTTTGTCCAAATGGTCCAGCACCTTTCAGTGAGCAAATTCATATGCCACCACTGTACAAGGTCCTGCATTTTAAAACCAACTGTTTGAGGGCAAGACAAGTGCAGCACTTGGTGCCCAGGCACAACTGCACCACGACACATGTTCTGGGGACACTGGGCATCTAGGTTGGTTCAGAGGCAGAGCACACCAATGTGCAGTAATACAGCTCACAGGAGAAATGCTTTGGGCATGGAAACAACCACATCTGGCCAAATCACAGAGTGAATAAATAAATACAAAGATTACATTAAAATGCCACTCTGTCACCAACTCACAGAAATTAAGTATGCACTGCAGCCCAGCCTTGCTGGTTTGGAGGAAGAACAAATACAAACCACTGGGAAAACCCCTCTATTTCTCTCCCAGCTAAAAATCAACTCATTGGCAAGCTAAGACTCTCATCAGGCAATATCATGAACACCAGTATCAAGGCATTGGTAAGTAACAGACCTAAGGACAAGGCCCTTGCTTTTGCTCTATCAGTCTCTGTTAGTTGTTGCTGAGCTGGCCCCAGGCACAGTTTACTGTACTGAAGTGATGCGGCAAATGTCATATACTACTGTTCACAGCACAACCAGGTTATGATTGGCAGGAGATGCCTGACTTGGGCATTCTCTTTAGGCTGGAACTACAGCACTGTATTGGGAAGCTGTTTTCTGACAGTGGCTTTTCTGTGGGAAGGCCGAGAGCCACAATGTTGGAGGCAGTACAAAAAAAGAATGTAGGTAATTTAGGAGTGTCTTCATGCCAAATCATGATAAGGATACATACCAAGCAAGCAGTGCATTTGTGTCAAATTGTTTATTGCATTATTGTACCCTTTTAATTAGCAGTTTAGTTTATTTAATCAAATGCATAAGGCCAGAAATGTTGCTAATTAAAACAAAACAGAACTCTGACTATATGCTGGCTAGGTAGAGGTATTTGCAGCTCCTGTTGCTAAGTGATATGTTTGATGCACAAACATACAGCACACGAACTAACATTTGCCCAAGACATTTTTTTCTGGATCAGATTATATTGCAACCACCACAGCAAACAGGAAAGAGAAAGTACAGCAAGAGAAAACTATCAGAGATAAGGAAACTTGACCTATCATGTTCTCTCATTTTTAAAGCGAGTGAAACCAAAAGGCCAATACAGGCCAGCAGGGACATATGGGATAAAAGGCATTATGATATTTAGGCTTTTTTCACAGTAGGCTTACATACAAACTGCCTACAACTAATTGATCAGATCCCCATGACGTGTTTCCTTAGGGGAAAGAAAAAAGGTGGGGGACAGGGAAGAAAAAAAGGAATACATGCTGTTGCGCATCCTGCTCATGGCTAGATGCAACATACATGACTCAGAACTAAAAATAATAATAAAAAAAGAAAGGGCTCACAAGAACACCATGCAGTGAAGTCAGGCAATACTAATGGGGCTTTGTTTTGAAGGAAAGAGTGAGAGGGGAAGACAGAGGGCAAGAAAGTGTAAAAAAAGGGAACAAATGAATGATCAGTGCAAACCATAGTGATGGACCATTCTCACTACATGTGGGAACCCAGGTCAGGGCATGTTCAAACTGCAAGGAGAGAAAGGAAATCAGCAACAAGCCCTGCAAACCACTGATGATCTAAAAATAGCAATGACTTTTAAGAATCATTCCATAAAACAAAATGCATCTGCTGTTGCAGATATCAGGCATTTCCTTCTATGGGAAATACTGCTTAAAAAAATGTCAGCAGGTAAACAGGACTAGTCCTTCAAGGAAGCTGGAGAGAAATGACTGAAGAACAACAGTGGAAATACTGAGCCACTACAAGACTGTCAGTACACAGTCCTTTCAGAAACAGTTTTGAGCTGGTAATCATTCTGGTCTGTTTCACTGAGAACACAAATGAAATACATCTCGTACTTCTCTCCCCCAAAAGGCAAGGCTATCAGGAAAAAAAAAAAAAGAAAAAAGAGAAGGAACTCAACTATCTCTGAGAGAAAGAGGATTTTTGTTTGCTGTATAGATAATAAATCAGAACCCACTAAGGAATCATCACAGATATCAGCTTCTATTTAAATTTAAATCAACCTCAAATTTACTTTAATGTCTGAATCCTTCAGTCTCTTCCATGTGCATGATTCCCATGAGCCTAACATGTCCAGTGGGCTGCAGGTAAAAGTGTGAGGCCACAGCAAGCTGCAGCACCAGTGTCACAGAGCCCATTTTACAGCTGCAAGGGGCTTATCTGGGAAAGCAGACATGAACATATGCCAGCTATAATTTTTAGCTACACATGCTAAAGACAGCTACATTTCTAGTATCTTCCTTACCATAATGTTTTACACAGAGAAATCATTCATACAGAAAAAACTGAAAGCAGATTTAGATAACAGTATTAGTGTTACAGTAGCAGGAATGGCTTAGCTGTTCCTCATCTGAAACTTTACTGCTGTTAGACATCGTTATGCAGTACACACACATGCGAGCCCAGAGGATTTCAGCCCATCTCCCTGCTCAGACACCTGCAATGCTGCAAGCCTGGAGGAGTGCCATGGCAAAACTCCCAGGGAGGGGGGAGGTGGGATGGGGGTTCACTCTCCTCTCAGAAAAAACACAGTAGATGCAGCAACCTTCTACAGCTGGAGAGGCCTGCTGTTCCCCAAGACCCCTAACACCTCTGTATTTCTGATTCTGCTTTTGAAAATGTGCTCCTGAACTGTCACTTAGGATTGGGAATGATGACACTCCAAAATTTTAGAAAAAGACTACGGGCATTGGCCTGTCTATGCCCAATGGAAGCTTACAGTACAACTTTAAAAGGACGTATTAGGCCAAGGCTGAATTAATTTAAAAATCTTTCCCATAAAGTCTTTGCTTTGGCATTGCATTCAGTGGGATTTCAGCCTGTGCTTAAGTGCTTTCTTGAGCCAAGGATTTTAAGCACATGGTTTGTTGCTACTGTATTTAACTTGACACAGTTTTTACTCATCATATGCCTCCATACAATTTCACATGCTACTTTAATTACACAGTAGTGACTTATTTAAATTTAATGAGAAAAAAAATGGGCACAATATTCAAACAGGTGTTTCCTTCTCTTCACTGATTACTGGTTTCAATAATTCAGTCTTTGTCCCACATCCTGTAAGATAATTGCTCATGTCCACACTATGGCCGATGCAGAACAGGGAATTCCATCTGGTTTTTCAGAATAAAATCAAAGTACTATCATCCATACCAGTCTTCTCCATCACAAAGGAAACATTTTGCAAAACCTGTGATCTAGCTTCCTGTTCCAAAGAATAAAAATAAGTACTTTGAAAGAGAAGCTTAATTATTAATTACAACTTCATTAAATATTTGTCTTACTTGAAAGTTCTTCGTTCTCCTTGTTCATTCTGCCTAAAAACATCTAGAGAATATTCAGTAGTGCTAGAGTTTTCCAGGTTCTTCTTTTTTAAAATTAGTTTTAGTATTTCTGTTCTTTTCATAGACTATTTTTATTAAATAGATTATTTATTATTACTTTTCATAGTTTTTTTTTAAACACTGAAAGCATTCATAGTAAGAATGACAGGGACGCATGGGATTTTTTTAGCTTTTCTCAGTTGAGAAGGGACATTTTAGAGAGCTGCTATTTACTCTTGCACAGCCTAACAGAAAATTATGTCTAAAAAAGTAAATTGACCTCTAAGAATCTACAAGTTGTGAGATACAAAGTATCATTTACAGTCAAACCAACAGGTATAAGGCAACTAATCATCATATAAACTTCAACCCAAAGGGTAACAGAACTGACCATTTCTCTCTTTTTAGCAGCAATGTCAGGTTAGAACATTTTCTCTCTGTGTTTACATGCCTATTATTAACAATTCTATTGCTTTTTAAAGTCCTTTAGACACTCAAGCACATCAAAAGAGGTGACTAAAGGAATACTTCAAGTACAAGTCTTCCAAAGTCACAGTACCAATGTTTTGGGAAGGAGCTCTGCAAGAAGCTTACTTCATTGTAGGAAGAGTATTTCACTGACATAATTAAACTCACTGTGAGAATACCTGTGATCTTTTGCATGAAATCATCTGACCCCGTTGTGGCAACACAAGCCACATTTTGTGGAGGAACATAGAGTTTTTAACTAGAGGACCGAGATGAAGAAAAGGGTTAGAACAGGGCAGATCCATTAATTCTTTCTGAAGCACGGTAAGCAAATCCATTGGAGTCTATCACAACAGCAGCTTTCAGTGGCATAGAACTCAACTGGGACTCAGAAAATTATTTCATGGTTAGTAAATAAACTTTTAAAGTAATTTCAAGGCAAACAATCTCAACCAAGGGCAGAGGCTCTTACCATCGAATCCATCTTCCTCTGTTCCCAGTTCATCATCTGAGCAGATGTTCAGCACGTTTACCAGCATCTCTGTCACTAAAATGGAAAACAAGTGCAAAATGTTGATAATAAGCTTCCCTGGTCTGTCAGAGAGCCAACTCTAGCTGTAGTAGTGTGAATGAAAATTGAGTGCAATAACAGCACCCACTTTTTAAACAATAGGACTTGTAGTAACAGAAGCTGAAAGTGTCTTGTGTAGCTAATAAAAAGTACAAGTTTCCATAAATATTTTTCCAAATACTATGAACACCACAACAAAGAGACTTAAAAAAAAATCTGCTAATGATCTCTCTTTTTGCTACTGTCAGTGAAGTAGGTAACATTTGATTTCTCCCCCTCAACACTTTTTTTGCCTTTCACTCAACTTGGGTAACAGAACTGACCCCTCTCCTCTTGCTCCTAAATTGCAATAGGATTTGACTTCCCTGCCCAGTGAATGGGAACAACATTCCAGTGGAAAAAGGTGCAACAAGAGGAATCATAGAGTATTTCTCTATTTATCCAGGTTTTGTACACTACTTACAGTTCAACAAAACATTAACCTTTGTAAGATGTCCTCAGTGTCCCTTGAATTCCAGGACAAATAGACCAGACAGTGTACATTCCTTATAGGAGGAATTAGCCTATATTCAATAGATATATCATTATTGGAGAATTTAGACTATATTCAGCTTGCTTACTTTGCAACTTGGGCACAAAAGGGTCAGCCACAGGCTGTCCCTACCCCGGCCTCATTTCTTTCCAGAAAGACAACTGTGAGACACTAACCAGAGAGAGCACACAGAGTAAGAACAGTGAAAAAAATGACCCCACCAAAAAATCAAACCCAAGGAAATGCAATTTAGAGAAAAAAAAAAAAAGCTGAAGTTATGAGGTAAAATGTGAAGCCATTAGCAGATTAAGAAAAACTTCACTACACTTAAATGTAGTAAGCAACATTAAAAGTGTTACCAGGCTTGTCTAGCCTTGTACTAGCTACACAGGTTGAAACTTTTAATTTTTTAGTCAAGTAGTTATTAAAATTCTCTTCTGTGACTACTATGAAGGCTTGGAACATTAGAAGGGTGGGACAAAGCTAGATTTTTTCCTACTTTAGTGAAGGATTTAATATTTTCCTTTGACAGTATTAGTGGAAAGACCTTCCACATTAATAACAACCAGCGAAACTAATAGCTTCCTACCTTGGTTGGCCTTTGAGGGAAAAAATCTATATTAAAAAAAAAGGAAATAAATAACAAGCTTACATCCTTGAATATTGTTTTGCATAGGAAGGAAAATAGTGATTTCACTTCTTTGGGCTCTAAAATTCCCAAGAAATTGGTAAGTGTGACCACTGGAAGACATGAAGGAGAAAAAAACACCCCCAAGACGTAAGACAGATGAGGAACACCATGGTCTCAGAACCTCAACAATTCTGACCATGCATGCTGCAGCCTCACCTGAGCAGGCTGCTGATGGGAAGCCTCTGAACAAGCGACCTCACAGAACATCTTACAGGGCTGCAACATGTGTGGAGAACATGCCCAACCTAAAAACAGCCTGGCTGAGTTTACGGCCAAAGAAAATTAAAATGTTTTATCTGCTTCACAAGAGCCTGCAACACGCGTCAGTGAGGATTATGTCACGTCTCCATTAGTGCAAACAGCTGCCTATTCTTTGTTAATCCCTGTTTCATTGTCTATCTGCTTTATTCACAGAGACCTCAGGCGTCTCACCAGCAGCTTTCCTCAAACAAAAGAGTAGCTCACAACAAAGCTGGTCATGACTGCAGGTAAGAGCCACAGCTGGCTGTATTTCCAGTTGTCGATTAAGAGAGAACTGTTATTCCAAGCAGCTTTTAAGAGTTTATTATAGTTTTCTGGCAGTAATTGCTGTTGCAGCAATACTCTATAATGGATGGATCAAAGCAAGCCTCATCTTGGGCACTGAATAAAATGACTTGGGGTTTAGGCAGTTTGCATTCTGTATTCATTTAATATGCTAGACCAAAGTGTTTTCATGCCTTTTGTGTGCTTGCCATTCATAGCACGAAACTGCATTCAGGCAACATCAAGAGCATCATGTTTCAATAAAACATCATTTGTGTTCTTTAGGCTCTTCTTGCCAGCGATCAGGCACCACGTGTCCTGTGCACAGAAGGGGCTGAGGAGCAGGTTTTCCTTCCTACTGGCATCCCTCTACTCTCTCCAGGAATGGTTAGCTAGACTGGGTCTTAATATCACCAGCTCTGTGTTTCTGATGAAAAAGCAACCCACCCATAAACGTAACGTGAGTAAAGATGTAGCCACGTGTAGTGAAGCCTGTTGAGATGTCCCTTGAGCAGTAAGCAATACCTAAGGGAATGTTCAGGAGCTTATAACAGAAAAACAAATCAGAATTTTGTTTAGTGAATGCACCTCTGGCCTGCAATGCCATAAGATCTATTTCTGCAGCAGAAACGTGATGGCATCATCACCTGGAAGAAGTGGAAATTACAAAAATATATGAGAAATGTGATTAACCATTGGTAACTGCTTGCCCCTCTCAGGCCCGTTTCTACAACTTTGTCCTCAAAAGCAAGACATCTGTCTTCAAACTATTCTTGCCCTTTAAAATAAATGAGGCCACATGCACAATGACTATGACACAATTTTGCAGTTTTTATGAACAGAACCAATTTCCATACATACCCTTCTCACCAACAAACGGCAAGGACCAGGTAAATACATCCATGAAGTTTGGAAGCCAGTACGGATGAGGGGAGCAGTTGAACTGCCTGATATTCATAACATTGTTCTCGTATTTCAATACTGCAGCTAGAAGGGAGAAAGAAAAGAAATAAAAGAGACATCAGCCATGTGTGTGACTGGCTACCAGTCCAGGAATGCTGACAGCATGCACAGCCCACAGAGCTGCTCACCAGCTTCCACCCTCTTGATCCAGTGGCAGCACCTGAACGCTAGTTACAGTGAAGTGTCAGTGAAGTGGAAAGCCATTTTCAGTCTGAAAGCAGTGTCATCAGCTTTCCCTGGCACTAAGATGGGCTGGTAAGTGAATTAATATCTCTGAGTAGTCAAGAATGTAAGCTCTGCAATCTGCCACCAGTGAGGAATGAAGCAGAGAATTCAGAGCCCCCCATTTCACACAGTTATCTAAGCTCCTCACAACCATATCTCCATGCTTTGGAGATAACAGAAAAAAGCATTTATGAGTCAGAGTTTGAATGCTGCTCTTCTAATGGACATTTTCAATGTATTTCATTCACAGTATTGTACAGGAGATGACGTTTCTCACATTATTCAAACTCTAGGCACTCAAGACTGTGCCCCCTGTAATATGAATCAATACTAATAGAATTTGTCTTGCACCATTTAACATTCACATCATTCTTGCCAACACACAAACACGCAGACTACGTCTGCTCACAGGCAGAAATACAGGTATTTATGCCACAGCCACTTTTTAAAGCACTGCACAAAGTTCAATGCTAACTTTTGTTAATAGTCTTCAGGCTCATATCTGAAATGGTAATCTGAAAAGGTAATTTTGAGATTACCACCAAGGTGACTTAAAGACATGAAAGTCTTTAAACAATGCAGTTACAGAAGACTGCATGCAGGATATTTAATCAACACAAGTGACAAGAACAGTCAACACAAAAAGAAGGTGTATCATTCTATGCTTTCCCCTTTCCTCGAGCCTTCCCACTTGTGCTTCCCCAGGGAAGAATATAGTTCCAGGGACTGGTTATCACTTAATAACCAGGAATAAAGTTGCACAACTGCAATTTGAGACAGCATTGAAAGAAATGCAATGTTGGCTGAAGGGGATGAACAATTTCTTCCAATTATTTATCTCCTTTCACTGACTGTGTGTCAATCAGAAAAGAAACCTTTTCTTATGCACTAGGCTGTTGCTTCACAAATATTTGGTAAGACATTAAATGTCTTCCATTTTGTGGCCAATGAGAGAGTCCAGAGTGACTTGGGAGTTTCTGAAACCTACTCACTGACAGACACAGAAAACAGCTTGCTAGCAATAATGTGAACTTTTGCCAGGCAGACATCCTCCACTTAAATAAACCACATTTGACTCTTGGCTCATCCCAGCCTGACAACTTGCAGTCATTCTGCTGCTCAGTAGAAAAAAAAAAATGGCTTAATACTGCTATTAGCAAAAATGAGAAAAGTAGTGTTGATGCTCTGAATATTTCCAACACTTTTTGTTTGAAATCACATGCAGCAGATTGAAATTCATTCTTCTTCTATTACAGTGACACAATTGCAATAATAAAAATAAATAATTTGTGGCTTTACAGAAAAAAATGAGTCAAAACTACACAAAAAGGACTACTTAATGGTGGTGAAGATTCATTTAGGACTAAAACTTTGAATTCACCATCTTAGCTGAGGTAGTTCCCCTTCCTGCTACTGCAATTTATCTGTTAAGTCTATTTCTAAATTCTGTGAAATTTGAATAAATAATTTTTACAGGGAACTTTTAAAAAAAGTTCCTCTGAAAAAGCCTGAACCATATGCAGAACAGTTGGAAAACATAAAATTAAATAAAAATGGCTTTAGTTGGGTTGTTTTCTTTGAAAGAAAGATAGTTTATTTTAAGATTACTATAACAAAGAAATCCTCACAACACCTTATTAATTTATATACCTGAATACTTTACAAAAGAAAGTTCTGATTATTGTATTTTAAAAAATTCTCCCCTGTAAATGACCTTTACATCTCCTCAACAAATCACTTCAAAATAACATTATATACAATAAAGCAGAGTAATAACAGAGAAGTCTTCTAAAATAACTGTCCTCTTGAAATAATAAAATAAATTAGGGTAGCTACTGGTACCACAAATACTTTTTGGCATTTTCAGCTAAAAATCTGTAATTTACATGCACAATGCACATAAAATATTTTTATTAGGTAACTAATGAAGATGATATTTAACATGAAGCAAAATGGCTCTTGTTATGATTGACTTAGTAGTCAGAAGAGGAAAACTTCCTCTGGATCACATAGGAAATAGATAACAGTAGGACTTTCCCTGAGCTTATCTGCCCCCATGCTTTCTTTTGGTCATAGCTCTGTTTTCCCTCTCTGTTGGCTCAGAAAAGGTTAGGGGTTTCACCTCTGCTTCATTTCTTAGCCCTTGCCTAAGATGCTACTGGAGACCTAGCAGCCCTGAAAGAGTACACAGCTTTTGAAGGTTATGAGAGTGGAGGTCACAAAGTCGCTGATGGAGGAGACAGAAGTGGGATGGGCTCTTCTGGTTATGAAACCCGTAAGAGTGGAAAACCTGACTCTCTCCAACATTTGCTTATTATTCCAGTCTGCAACCTCAATACTTTTCTTTCCAAACGCATACTCAGACAGATGCTAGCAGACCAAGCCACCAGCCATTATTGTGTATAATCGCCAACCAGGGCAAGAATCTTATTATTCTTAACAGACACACACATTTTAACCTAATTCTGATACCTGCTGTTGTAAGTAAGTTTCAAAAGCGAATGTTTTGTAAAATGAAGATGTGCAGATAGCCCAAATGACATTACACTTCTTTCCAATGCTAGGAAACTGAGATATTGGATGCTGAAATGACATCAGAGTGAAATGAAGCACTAATGCAGCAGGCAAAGGGCATTGGTACTGTTTAGCTTTAAGCATTTAACACAGCTGCCTAAAGCTGGAAATATGGATGTTGAAAACTGTGCAGGTAAGGAACCTCCTTCCTTTGGCTAGAAATGGAGACAGCTCTTCTAATCTTTTCGGGGTTAGATATAGCACCTAGTGCCTCCTTGGTCTTCCTCAGTTAAAGAAGAACCTGGAACAACCATGTCACACCTGTCACATCTGAGTGGATGTCTCAGACCCTCTGGCATCTCAAATGGTGCTTTAAAAGATTATATATTTGGAGGTAGGTTAAGGCCTTAAGCAATGTGAACAACATTAAACTGTGTGACAGATAGTTCAGAATTTCTCAAAGACATTACGTATCCTGCTTCATGATCGGCCAAATCGTTTTGCAGTGTAAATCAATCGATAACATTTCCATCAGAGGAAAAAAATAATGAGCTGGTAGAAATACTAGCCCAGAATATTTTTAGATGAACAACCTAAAAATATTTTTAGTGAACCATTTAACTAATTTTCTTGTAATTTTCATTCAGAAAACTCATCCTGCATTTAGAAAATGAATCAATGAAAAGTCCCTCAAATTCTTCACACCTAAGAAAGAATTGAAATTTCTGATTTAATGCCAAATTAACTTCAGCATTAACTGTGCAACTGGGAACACTGCCTTCTCAAGACGAGTTGCTAAGTAACCACAGCATTTTCTGCCCAAGTCAGGTCAGGGATAAGGGCTAGCAATATGCTCAAGGAGTTTAAACATTATCAAAGGACAACAATTATTTACTATACAAGGTAATGGTCTAAATAATCCACTACAGAAGTGAGGATAATTGCAGGTGGAAAAATCTTTCCTTATAAAATTCTGAAGATTTTTATTTTACATGTGCAACTGCATCTTGCAAAGAAACAGTGAAGTAACATTCAAGATTTTATCAACAGACTGCAAAAATCACTTTTGGAAAACTTCTCTGCATCAGCAATGAGATGGCCTAGATACCCTGACAACTCCTCTTTAAAGGCTTTTGTTTCCCTGACAAGAGCTCATTACAGCAGCAGAGATAAGGCATTAAAGAAAACTGATAGGGCAAACAGAGGTTACATCTCTTTTCTTCCCCTCAAAGTGCTAGTATTTCTCAAAGATTACCCTTGTCTTCCAGGTATATTACTCTTTTTCCAGACGAAAATAATTTTCCCGTTAGATCCATCTGGACCAGGTACACTTCTTAATGTGTATCCATGGTATACGTCATGCTGATACTTTGCACACACTTCACTGACATATTACTTATGATACATTAACAGGCATACAGATTTACAGGTGGTTTTTATTTTTCTACTGTCCCAAACTCTCCTGCATACTTTCTTTTCCTGCTTTTCCTTTCAGAAACAACACATGTATGTTGCAGCATGTTGGAAGAAACTTCACGCTGGGGTTTTTTTTAATAACTTTGGATTTTCTGGTGGTTCTCTCTCCACTACAAACTCTCATCTTTTAAAAGTGTTCAAAAGATAATAGTGTCTTTAAACAGCAAGTTAAAATTGCTCAGACAAAAAGCACACACTTACTGAAGTGACAGCCAGACACGAAAATGCCAGCATTACCAGTGTTTTGCAAATAACTTTTCTGCCTCCGTAGAACTTCTGCAGAATCTTTCACTTGATTTTTTTTCTTTTCTTTTGAGGGGTGGGGGGGTACATAAGCAGCATTACAGCAAGTCCTAGTTAAGGCATTAAGAAATCCTGAATGCAGGAATGAAAGTTTAGACATGATGCAAGGCCAGATCATACCATACGGTAATATTTGGCACCCTCTTTTTCTGTTGCTATTGAGAATTCCTCCTAGTTACGGGCACCCTGGAACACAGGGGTAAATCTGTACTTACACAACTTTCTTAGAGTTTCCTGAGCAGCACAGATGATGTCTGAGGCCCTGTAATCACTGGTAACTACCACAATCCAATTAACATTTATCTTCTTGCACAAGCTTTCTCTCCAGAAGCAGTAGTCTTAGAAGAATCATCAATGCACTGGTATTTCTTGTAACAAGTATTAATAATAATCTTAAACTATCTTTATCTTTATGCCTTTTAATAAAATAAATGAAAGCAGAAATGTCTGAGAAAGCTATGAAGACACTGAACAGTAGCTCAGAAGTTGCCAAAAACCATATAAAAATTCCTTCCCTTTGCCAATGCTCTCCATTATAATGAATATGGAAGGAATTAATAACAGTAACAGAGAAGGATAATAATGGAAAACGGAGGATATGAGGCTCCCAATATCGAGGCGGTTTCTGAGTCTCTGAATCACCCCCTGAAAGCCTCTCTCTCTGTCTCCATTAACTACTGAGGGAAGCCCTGACAGGAGCCTCCTAATTGAAAAACCTCCCTTTGGCACCCGAAGCTGTGTGTGTGTGGCCCGGGGCTGTGACAGGACCCACAGCCATGTGGTGCACAAGTAACACACACAGCCTGCACGAGGCAACAGCCAGGAACCAAAGGATACAGACAATTCCCTTCGGTGCCAGAATCCAGCGGAGCAAAGCCAGAAGAGGTTCCCATGGCAGATGAGCACTGTGAGACAGCCCATGCAAAGGCTCCCTGGCAGCATTATTAACAGCAGATACGCTGAACATGGGCATGTTTGGTTAGCTTATCTTCAGCTCCTCCTGTTAAACCCTCTTTTGCACTGAGATCGCTGCCTCCCTATTGCTCTTTGAGGACATGTCTGATCCCAGTGGCTGCTCTCCAGCAGGGACTGAAGGAGCCCTTGGACAGAGCTGGCAATCAGATCTACTCCTGAAGTGCTTCGAAGAAGCTCAAGAAAGTACATCTATCTGCTTTAATGGGTACAAGAACTATCAACCTGGGGTAGAAAATGAGCATTCTTGGCCTCTTGCAGCTTTTTAAAAATTGTGTTTATCTTAAACAATGCTGCATTTAAAAATTACCCATTTCATGTCAGTGGGAGGTGGAGCCTCTCAAGAATTTACACAGGGTGGCTTTGTTGGCTGACAACCAGAGGAACACTGGGAATGCATACTAGACAAGAAGGGACTTAGTAGTAGGAGAGTAATTCCTTTTCCAAGGACTGACAGTAACCAAACCTCCAGACGACCTGTAAAAATCAATCAGGTTCTGTACCAGTGCATGATGAGTCAGCTAGAGCAACTGTCCTGACAACACCTCTGGATGGAAATATCTTCCTTTGTCTCCTGAAATCAGTCAGAAACTGTGCTCTCAGTGAATTCATCTGCGGCAAACCAAGGAAGCCAACAAGTAATCACATTTTGGACTCAATTCTGTATGACAGTGGGTATTTTCCTTCAAGTGGGAAGCAAGCACCTAGAGATTACCCAGATAAAGATGTATGAGCAATGCAGCATGAAAAACTATGCATGATGTACTTTAAATGCCAAGAGCCAGTGCCATCAGTCACATGAAATAAAGCGTCAAAACTTCTAATGAGAGAAAAGGAGGCAGATAAACTCAATGGAGACGCATTACAAAGCTGCTAAAGGTCAGCCTCTGAATTTATAACAAGTCATAGATTAAGGAGTGGCACATGGGTGCTGAAGTCGCATCAGTGCTGATTTGCCTGAGCTCACTCTGAGCAGGTATTGCCGGCAGTGCACACCAACTCCAGTTGTGACCGCAGATAACCAGCACCTCTCACCAAATGGTGTACAGCCTTCCATCAAAATAGGCTTTCCCCCACATGTAAGACCTGCCCACCACAGTGGGGCATCCTGGAACAAGGGAGATGACCCTCTCTTCTGAAATGGAGATAATGGAGAGGCGCTTCTCTTTACCACCCTAACTCCATGGTTTCAAATTCAAGGTTTTGAACATTGTAAATCATTGCTTAACATTAAACATTTGCCTTCAAGACAAAGTTTCACATAATTCATCCATTGCCTTCACTGCACAAAACTGCTTCCATGCCTAAGAAACAAAAGGTGAACACTTTCTGTCACCTTCCTTGTACAGACTTGTGATCGCTCAGCCTTCAACCCAAAGCAGCCAATCAGGAGAGTAAACACAATTCTCCTCCAATAGCAATGATCCTACCCAGAAAATTAACATATTCCTTGCTTCAGCTTGCACTTTTTAGGTTGCTAACAGAGCCCCTACATTATTAACTTTTACGAAAGTAGCTACTGACAGTTCTGCTGGCATGGTTTTGCAGAATAACATATTAATTTTTTCGTAAGTTAACGGGAATATTGAGAATACTGAGGTGTACAAACCCCATTATCTACCAGTGAAGTACTTCCTTCCCTTGCCTACAGTTCATGGCATAAAAGCTTTTAGATTATAAATTTTATAATGCAAAATGATGCCTGAAGAAGTTTTCTTTTGCAAGTTTAAAAATAAGTATTGCTTGCTTCCGCTGCAAACAAACATCCAGATTAAAAATATCCCTTTGCAAGAGAAACTGATCTCTGCAAGGGAGCGACTTTCAAGAATATAGTTGAGAAAGAATTATTTTACTTTGTTCACAGAGGAACACAAATACTTTTATCATTATGGGGACTAGAAGAAAGTAAACAATACTGCTCATTTCAAAATATAGGAGGACAGGTTTATTAGAATACTTCATTTTTAGAAACATGATTCTTTTTTCCAGTTCATTAGAGATTTCCAGGAATGCAATAAATGAATAAATTCAGAGAAGCTGCAAAGACATATTCAGTGGGGCCTTTATAGAGTGACCAGTGACTCTTATTTCTGCAGTAACCTTTTTTTTTTTTTTTTTTTTTTGGTTATTTATATTTAATTTTCTACATATCAGTGGTCAAGGATTAAAAACCCAAGACGTAAAGGAACTTACATATCCATCCCCATGCTTTATCCATTGATGATCTGTCAAAATTTAACTGGTTAGACAGTTTGCACATACAAACTCCAATAATTTTATTGGAAAGAAACAAGGAACAGATAATTAATTGTAAGGAACACTGGGCTCTAAACATCTCCCAGAGCATTTCTTAACATACTTCTCTTAGTTAATAGAGCTGTTTTAAGTTTTGCTTCCCATGTAACATTTACTTAATAACTTGCAGTCAAAATGAAGAAATATCCTAAGGCATATTAAAATACACAGTTATGTTCAGAGGCATACATCTGCCTGTAATAAATTTAATTAGATTTGTATTATGTAATAGGTGGAATGGGCATGAATAAATAGAGGAGGAAAATGGGCATGAACTAATAAATAAAGGAGTGAAAAAACACCAACATATTTGAGTAAACAGGAGTACAGTCTACTGTACATTAACAGGAATTAAAGTCTTACCTTTGTTATTGTATACATCTAGATAGTTTGGTGCTGAAAAAATTGTGATTAGCGAAGGGAAGCCTGTTGTTTGGCTTTTCCTGTACATACGATACCTAAGAGGAAAGAGAAGATACTAATTACTATGCAGTGTTGAATGTATGTTTGTCACTGACCACATACAGTGCAAAAAACCCCTAGTACATTAGTGCTCTGGCTGTTAACAAATGCCAAGACTGAAAAACATGCACATGAGCTACTGAAAAGCCACGGGAAAGAAGTATTTCCTGCAGACTTTCTCATTATAACCATTTGACATGAGCAGGGATCCACACTTGAAGTTGTGTCTCTGTCTGAAATTCAGTGAGCCAGAAGCGTGTTTTGTTGTGAATTTGCTCAGTGCCTATCCCTGGAGCCAGAGGGCCTCAACAGGCATGCAGCCCAGGACATTCATTCCCAGACTTTCCCTCTGTGGGACTGCGGGTGAAGCAAGCACCAGCAGGTGTCTTGGAAGGGTCCTGCATTCAAAAGGAAGTGTATGTCCTCCAGGACTCTCCTGCTGCCTGCCCTCTCTAGGCATGGAAGCGATGGCAAGGCCAGGGGAGATGGAAGGTGTGAGAAGGGGAGGGGAAACAGGGCATCTGATACTTTCAGTGCTGTGTCTAATCTTATCCACTCTATTAGTCAGTTTATTAATTATCTGCATGTTTTCACTGCCTAACCTGCCATATGAAAAATGAAAGGCTTACTGGACCAACAAATAATCGATCAAGCATTAAACCTGCAAGTAACTGGAAAGAAACCAACCAAACAGTTCTTAGACACAAGTACGCCAAATACTGCTCTTTAGTCCTAGGCTACAAGTAACCTAAGAATTTAGCGAACACCCACAAAAGTTGCACTGAAACTGTTGTATAGCTTCAATGCAATCTCTTCTACAAGATTTTATTTTTCACCCTTTATTGGAAAGCAATACAACAAAAATGAAATTTTATTACCCTTGTGTATTTCATGCTAGGTGTTTCTGGCCTAGTAATAGCTTGCTTTTAATTGCATTACCATTTTGAAGTTGTGACAATTCAAACATTCAGAATAGCTTTTCATAAGCACAGTGAATATTGACCTTATTCCTACAATGCTGCTAATTTATCTTTTATTGCCATTCAAGTTGGGTAAAGTTTCTACCTCCAAGCAAACACAATAGTAATAGTTTATGCATGATATGCGAAGTTATTTATTCAGATTCCAATCCTTCATTAATATTTCACAAGTATGGTACATTTTAAATAAGAGGAATTTTTAAAGTAATTTTTTAAAGCAGCACAAAAAATTCTTTAGTTGTAATGACAATAGTTTCATGGGGAACCATCAACACCACCTGATGCTTGACGTGGACTGTTTTTTGCACACAATGGCTTTGACTCTTTGAATTCATTAATGATACTCCTGCAGAAAAATTTATGTGCCTATTGAGTTCCATGATTTATTTTTTTTATGAAGTGTAAAATCAGTAGGCCCAAAAGTTTCAGGTAGCTGTGAAAGACTTGAAAGATGTTCTGGCCTTCGTGAGCCAAATCACTTCCCTGCATCATGGCAATCAGTGTGTCAAAAGACTGGCACATTTGCAAATCTTTTTCTGAAATGAATTTGGTTTTCTTTCCAAGTCTGGCATAAAAAAAAAATTTGATCGTTTTATATGACTTAAAATCACTAAGGCTAAGTAAGTGGCATATATAAGGATTCATTAAGTCTTGTAACTCACTAATAATAATGTAGAAGACACTGTAGTGCCAATGTGTATTTTTGTAGCATTAGTAAAAAGTAAAAAGTGAGAGCTGATGCAACTTATATTTTCCAGTTCTTTCTTACTCATCTGTTCTTAATTTCTGTGCTCTGTTCATTATTATTATTATTATCATTATTATTATTATTACCCCCTCTCCACACATACTTACCCAGCATCCTGGGCTTCATGAGCTCGGAGTATGGATAACAAGTTATTGTGCTGTAGGAATTCACATACAGCAGGGTAACTGTTGGAAAGAACAACAGCGCCTGTTATGGCATTATCAGAAGTAGCACACAGAGCTCTAGCTTTCAAAAAATATATCATAAAACATGCATCATTCATTAAATCAGTGCCTGCTCTGCAGGCAGATTTCAGTAGAGAGAACACTACCAGCAGTATCTTTTTTAATCCCACCCCATAACTGCTTGGAGAGGAATGCTAGAAACTGCAATTCATTACATAACAACAATCAGCCTATGGCTTGTCAGAAAAAAGGCACTTTCTTTTATTACTCTAAGATTTACTCTATTCCAAAAAAGCAAAATGTAATACAACAGTTGCATGTAACAGAAAACCTCACCCACTGACTACTGTATGCACTGGCTGCTTGTGGACACCAGAAAATAAGGTGGTAAGTGGAGAGAGAGGAAAAGAGACAGAAAGAAGAAAGGCACACCTATCTTCAGACGGGGGATGTTTATCTTCCTGAACTTTATCTCCTTTAATTATCTTTCCCCTAGGGAACTTAAAATGTAAATCCTGTGACTTCTGAAAGCCCAAAAATGTGCACATTGAATACATCTGTACTAAACGTACTGAGCAAGATAAAAAATAAAAAATCTCAACTATACATTGCACAAAAAACTGCTGTCCCAGGCATGATTTCACAGACCACCTTAAGAGCTCACTTGCAATCAGTTAACAGCCCCATCAGTTTCTAACTTCATGCACAAAAAGGATGAAAACATATACACCCTCCTTCCCCAATCTAATGCATCATCTTCCTTTAGTTTATCCAAGAGAAATTCTACTACTTGCTTCCAGACCTTCCTGGATATTTTGAAGCTGAAATATCATTTGCAGCTAGAGGCTACAAACCCAGTGAAATGCTATATTGCTGTTTCTGGACTTGAGCCACATAGCATATATTCTCAGATGCAGGTCTGGTATTTGGAATTGTCTAAAAAGATTGCCATTATAAAACAATTTCAATTCCCAAATTACGTGGGGTATTGTTTTGGCAAGTGCAATGATATCAAATGCTGACAGGCTGCCATTCAAACCACTGGCAAATGAGAACTGATTTGCATACATTTCTTTTCATAATTAATTGTGACTAAATGTAGACTTATGGTACATTTTGTTTAGAAATTTTTACATTAACTTCTGAAAACTGGGGTCTATCACAAAAATCTGTTAGACAGTTGATTATGTTCATTATCAGTGCAGCTGCTCAAAATGTCTAGGCTATTACTTTTTTTTTCCTCCATAGTATTCTTTCCATCCAGTGTTAAGTACTGCTTTAAAAGAAGATATAATGAAGTGGTAAAAAATGCTCCTAAATAGATATGATAGGTTCTTCTTTCAATTTCAAGTACAAAAGTGGTGGGTTTTTTCTTGCTTAATTATCTTATTCTTCATAAATCAGTGGAAAATAAGACTTCTGCCAGCAGAACTTGGCTGATTCTACAGGGCCCACATCTACAAAGGCAGAGATGTCACATAGTGCTCCATGCAAATTTACATAAGAAGAATCTGCCTGTCTTCTTTTCTTCCAAGTGAATAGCATGGGACCTTCAATGTGCCAGCTGCCCCATTACCCAGACCACCACAACCCATGAGCAGTCTACCTGGATATTTTATTTTGAAAAAGGCAAAGCAACTTGCAGGCATTTTTCTTGAGCTTCTTGTTGAAGCAGGGGCTGGGGAGAAGCAAGTTTCCAGTATTTGCAGCTCTTACATATGCTATCCAGCATTTCCTTAGTATCTGTTTGCTTTATATTAAACAATCTTCCTCAACACAAAAATACATGTCCTAAAAAACAGGTGAAAACAAGAAGTCCTACAAAGAGCCAACAAAACAGAGATTATGGCAAAAGTTATCAGAAACAAACTTTCACAGAAATGACTTCTGCTTGGAAATCTTTTTTCTAATCTTTTTTATTAAAATAACTGACTTGCAATCAATTTCTCTACTAGTTTTTCAGACAACTACCCTTCCAGAAACACTCTCCTTCTTGCACTGCTTTGCAGAGCCCGGACTGTAATTCAGATGAGCCAGAAATAAAGCAGTTGGCCAAGAGGGAAAACAAACAAACAGAAATCCCCCACGCAACAGGCTTTTCCAGAGCAACCCAGCCCCCTGCCTTCATGTGTCATGCTGAATCACGGAGGAGTGGTGACTCAGAGGGAAAACAAAACACCTCTCTACTAAGCTAGAGAGATGTTATTCCCCATGGAGTATGTGACTGTGATATTCCCTACTTTGGCATCCTTCTTTCATTAAACTGCCTCATGCATTTACTAGTTCTGAGGTCTCTTTTGCATGATCACTGATTACTTCTGAGCAGTTTTAAAAGAGAAGCAATACTTTGCTAACGTGAACCAAAATGGCAAATGTTTTCAAATTGTTTTTCCACCAGTAACTGGAAAAAATAGATGGAATTGACATGATTTTTTTCATATCCCTCATCATGCCATTAAAAGAGAGGCATAAGCATTTTTTTCAAAAGAGAACATTCAAATTTAGTCCAAAAGCTTCTGTAACATTACATGCACATATAAAATAGGTTTCCTGCAAAGTCCATTGGTCTCATACTTGAGTTTCCAAAGGCAAATGCTTTTGCTGCTGTGCTGTCCAAAGCAGCTCTCAGAACATCCCTTTCCACCTGCTTTTTCTTGCTCTTAGCTGTACTGTCTGCAGAGCTGCACTGGGAAGTGGAACAGGGAACTGCATGGGATTAGAACAAATAAACGCATCTTTTTTTGCAGAGTCATTCTTTTAAAACTGGATGCGTTCCCAGGCCTGATGGAGCACACAAGCAATTCTACCCGTATATGTGGGCAGATAATTTGAGGGCAGCAAAAAGTTTCTGGCCCGGGAGAAGGAAGAGTGGAAAAGTGGGCAAAAAAATCTGTCTAAAATGCTGCTACTAAAAATAAATTCATACAAATGTGCCTCCCACCCTGAACTTAAACACATTACAGCCTGCAAAAGCTTTCCACAGACATTTCTTTAGTCTTTGCATATTGACAAACTTGCAGATCAAGTACACCACTGAAATCATGTGCTTGTGGGCTAAAATTAATTTTCTACCCCAGAGTATCTGTAAGGCTGAACCATTTCACTGCTCTCCAAGGCTGGCAAATGTTTCATGAACACCTCCAGGGAGAGTGACTCCACCACCTCTCTGGGCAGCCGGAAGTGAAGTTCTTCCTGGTGTCCAACCCCTTTCTTATAAAAATGCCTGAGAGTTACTGTATCACTAGCTCATGAAAGAAGTGCAAAGGGTCACTGGCAGGATCAGTACAAACTGCTAGGTGCAAATAAATGTTTGCTAGGAAAATTCAAGGCAAGAACTAGATAATCTGGTAAACAGGAAAACATCTTTATTGGCTGTATTAGCTGAAAAACTGTGTGTCTGTGGGTCTAACATCACTCTGGGACAAATGAATTCCCTCTTGTTTATAACCTACTCTGAACACAACATTATTTTGGGTATGGAAGAAAGAAAAGTTTTAATCATAATTAAAGAACAATTTAAACAACCAGACCTCCAATAATAATTTCTACTTTTTCACAAAATTGCATCAAACATGGCCACAACTACAAAGGACATACAATTTTAAATTTCAGATAGGAAAAATGAAATCCCATCCCTATCACTTTTTGTTCTCTTTAAGGTACAGAAACTTTAATATATTTTCAAGAATTCCTTATATTCCACAGTTACCTTTTCACTTTGGCATTGTGCTATTTTGACAATCCACAGTGCAAAATGCTGCTAGACGCTAAAAGTGTGCATTAAGTGTTGACTCTGAGCACTTCTGAAAATCAGGCTATTTTTTACATCTCTAAATGACAAGTTACGCCTATGGTTTCAAGATCTAACACTTTCCAGTGCTAGCCATAGCAGTTTCAAGAACTCTTACATAAAGGGAAGTTTCTTGAAGAAATACTGGATCAGCTTGAAATTAAATAGGCTCTATGAGAGTGATCATGTAAGAAATGCAGTGAGAAGCTTGTCAGACTACTGTAAGCTATAGTCTTTATACTTTCTCATACAAGTGGCCCAACACTTCACAAATGGTTTTTGGCTGAATGCAGAGGATTTCATGCACTACTGAGATAGAAGGTCCTGTTAACCTGTTGCATGCACAGTTAGAAAGCCACATTACTGTTATTTTCCTCATAGCATTTTTGTATTAGGAAATAACTTTAGGTCAGAGCAAAGTAACTTGCAACTTGTCATTATAATGAACACCTCTGATAAATAAAAGTTATTTATTACAGATATTTCCTGAAATTGATTAGGAGATCTTAATCATCTAGAAATCCTTTTGCTGATTCACAGGCACAACCTAAATCTTCCTGACCTTCATTCAAAATCCTCATTGCTAACTTTTTACTTTCCTTTCTGGAAATGACTGAAGAAACTTAAGAAATTTTATTCAGTGAAGAATAAACACAATCATTCTATTAACAGGCATTCTTGAAGGAGGACTGCGTAATTCAGTCCTTCCTTTACAAGCTGAGATGCCTGTTTAGGGAAATTTGTTCCTTTACTCAGGAAGTAACTAGAAAAGGCAAGGAAAATTAGACATTCCACACTGATGGATACCTTTTTTTACCAGGTGTTATCATTAGACAAGCAATTATTCATATTCCAGGGCAACTAGGGACTTCTTTTAAAAGGAATGCTTGCCTTTATATAATCTCAGATAACATGACTCCAAGCTAGCCTTCTGACTGAATCATTAAGCAGTTATATGTCCCTCACATGTGGCCTGATAATTAGCTATCTTCTGAATACTTTCTCTTCTCCTGAAACATGCACTTTTCTGAGCATGAGTCGGGACACAGACTAGGTCTGATATATTTTCTGGAGGAAACTGATATATATTTTAAGGAAATATTATGGCAATTGTATGAAGCAGACCTGTGAAAAAAAAACCCAACCTAAATCTAGAAGTTTTTCCAGTATATAAGCAGCTCTATATTTAAGCACAAGCCATGTTTGCCAGGCCGTCCATGAGGGGAAATCACTATTACTCCTCCTGTGTGCAGTGCCTGGGAGTCTCAGGTACAGTCCAGCATTTGCTACCGCTGCTGAGAGAACAAGCCATGATTTTACCCTTCAGCCATAGCACATTTCTGCACTGATCAATTGTTTGCAGGAGTTTGACACCCCTTTCATGACGAGCCCAAACACATCTACTGAGCACCTTCCAGACGTCATGGACCCGAGCGCAGCCAGACTTCCCCACCAGAGGCTGGTGCCAGCAGCCCAGGCTGCAGTGCAAACTGCTCTGTTCTTAGCTGGCCCCACACTGCAGCAACTACAGCTCCAAGGAAGGAGCAGGATATCTCATTTCTGAACATCAAACCATCTGTTACCTTCCTGATAACATTACCAACAAGGAGGTTGATTCCAGCAGCTCTGTCACCTGGTTACTTGTGGAAGCCATTGATTTACTTTTGATATGTTACTAAACAGCTACACTCAGCTGTGCTCAAGGTGAGATTTTCTAAGGCAAGTGAAAGAGCTGAATTCTTCCCTTCTGCTGAGTTTGTTGAGAAAACTTAGACTTGTGTGTAACTAGCATGGGCTGAAGCAGAACAGCCTCACTTCAAAAAGTTCAACTACCTCTTAATATTTCAATAGCATCTTCACATTTCTCCTGAACAAAAATGGATTTTTTAATTAATATTTCACTGAATACATTGCTCGTTTTGCCATTTAACCTCCTCTCCTGCTAGTTTTGCTACTCTGGCATCCTTATATGTTGTTCTTAACTACCATAATTAAAAAAAAAAAAAAAAAAAAAAAAAAAAAAGCCCAAATTCCTTAAAATCCCCACACTGTCAGAGGAAGGTACATACATGTTTCTGCAAGAATGTTACAGGCATTTGTCTGCATTTCAGCTCTTATTAAGTCCCATTTAACAAATGCTCTTCAAATACTGAACTTCTTAAGAAGAATTATTCCCAAACATGAAAAAAAGTTTGATCAAACTGAGAGGAAAAAGAAGTACCCCTGTGGGCAAAATCACCATTTTTATTTACTCTGCAGAACAATAGGTAATCAGTTTTCAATGCAGGCATCTTTCACTGGAAATTAAGTTTTAATTTTCAAACTAGAAATGCAGTTATGTACCCCTTTTTAATAGTGACACATTCATTCTCTAACTTACAAGAACAAAAAAAAGTAAAATACACAGGCTTTTGTGAAAAAAATTAAGTGATTTAGAGTTTCTCCACTGTGGCTTAACAAAAGAGCTTCAAGTAAAGCAAGCATGAATTTATCTGAAAACAAGGCTAGCTTGCAGAAAAAAAAGGCCTAATTAGCTAAGTAGTGCCACAAAGTTCAAGCAAACATTTACATTGCAAAACCAGAACCAGTTCACCTACAGAAATCTATTCAAAGTAGTAATAATCACCTGTAGAAGTACGAGCACCCCCTGACTGTGTTGTGAGTAAAATGTTCCTGAGTCTTCTCGTTTCCAAAGTCCTCCAATGGGTCTGACCACAGGATGTCACACATAGGTCCATATGCAGGTGGTTCCTTGAATCGATCTAACTAAGAAAAATAGAAGACAAAGAAATACTAACTTCTTTCAACTATGTATCACAGAAACACTGAAGCAAGATTACTGTAGTTCAATCCATGAGCAGGCAAACGACACCCATAGCAATCTGTTCTTCAGCTTTAAAGCAATGGAGTTTAAGTAACAGCAAAACACTCCTTGCTAACACTGACAGGGGGTAGAAGCAAGAGATATAACTGAAAATTAAGAGATACAGTAGATTCCCATTCTACATGAATTTTTGTTTGCTTTTTTTGCCTTTTCTACTGGTTTTTGCAAGCATTCCAGTGGACAAGGGAGAATATAGTAGTTCTGTATTTCATGATTTTTCAAACCTTACAGCATTCAATTTATGTAAGTGGAGCACCTCAAGAAAATAAAGTAGTTATTTCAAAGCAAGAGCCCATTTAGATTTATATATATTTTCACAAAAAATTGTATCTAAATATCAAGACAATATCTCTGCATTACAGCCATCTTGCCATCACATTCCTGTTGCTCCCATAACCTTAACTCTAATTTGGCAGCTAAAAACTCCTCTTTTTGTTCTTACTATGAGTATTTAAAGCTTCAAATTACATAGAATCATGCTGCAAATAAAATGAAGTATAGCAAAATAATAAAAATCAGTATTCTCCTGCAAAACTCTTTAATATAAAACCACCATATGCTATCTAAAGAATTCCTTCATATAAGAACAGCCTTATTAAGATGGATGTATGAATAACGCTTGCAGTCTGAAACATTCTCTATTTTGACCAGAAAGATCAAGCGATGATTCAGTAGCTAGTAGATACCTTCTCCCCTAAAAAAAAAAAAAAAATTCAAACAGAAAATATTGGTTTTATATGTTTTCAACACTCAGAAAGTTTTAGTAAGAGACCTCTACAATTTTACCTTTGCATTCTCATCTTGACATATTCACAGCATACTTACACTTCTATTTCAGCCCTCTCCAACTAATGCTTATGTAATTACAATTCATTTAAATTAAACAAAAGTTCATAAATATGCAAACCCAATTTCTGCTGATTGCCACAGATAAATAAACCTGCTGGGTTGGGCACGGGGAAGGTGGAGGTGTTAATGAACCTAATCTAGAATCTGAGAGCTAAACAACTTTACTCTGCCATTATGTTGTTGCAGAGCCAGCTAATTTTTAGGCAGAGTATTTTTGTTTACTGAGATTAGTGAACCTTTACCTCAGAAACAAAACTTTGCATTCAGTAATTTTTTAAAGTGCAGTTAATATCTTAAGCTAATTGCTTTGAAACAACTAGTGGCTCAACTTGGGTTTTTTTAAACTATACTAATTTCTTAGTAGACTACAAATTAACCTCAGAATATAAATTACCTTTTACTAACTTGAAAGCTCAGAAATATATATCCATGTTTGCAAGTCTCAAACAGCAAACAAGAAATAAGCTATTTTTTTTTTCTGCTGGGAACACTAAGAATGAATGGTTTAAATATCTCTTTTTAGAAGTATCAACTGAGATCTCTTCTACAAAACACGTGAATAAAAAATTAATCCTTGATAACATGCAACAACACTGGATTATGTGAAGAAGCTGTGTTTGACATTGTTCTCTGAACTTTCATGAGATTTCTGAGAAACTTCTCAGAACATAGGCATACAACAAGCATGAACTTACTAAGCCTCACTTAGACAATCTGCAAGGCACTCAAGTGCAAAACTATTAAAATACGTCAGGACCTATTGAGAACGAAGCTTTGACTATTTAAAAAAATGCCGACTACATTCACTGCAATCATAGGATCCCTTTCTGTTACATCTTCTAAGTATTGTGAGGTTTTTCTAGAGCTATTTTCATATCTTCTCCAAGAAAGCACAGAATGCTTAACAAGGCACAAGGAGTCATCAGATGGTGTGCTTACATTGTGCTAAGAGGTAATACCTCAACGACTTACTTTTCTGATGTCATCTAAGGTGTTGATCTCCGGAGACAAGCCACCATGTACACACAGGAATTGTTGGTTCATCAGAGCAGCCAAGGGAAGGCAGTCAAAGGCATCCATGCAGGCATCATATACACGTTCTGAATACTTGATTTTACCTTTTAAAGATTAAGATGGTAACCGAAAGTGCCATCAATATTCAAGAGGAAAAAGGAATATGCTTAATATCTCAAACTTGTTCTCTCACTACTTTATCTGGTATTGAGGACTGTACCCAAACTTTTGCTTCGTACAAAAATATCTTCAGGATTTTTATTATCCACTGCTGGAAAACTTCTTCCTATTCTGAGGTGAAATTAATAAAAGTTTATAATATTTTTTCTAAGAAACTGTAAATAAACAACTGAATATACCATTATAGTCTACCATTTCCACTCTGTATGAAATCTGAAGAGCAAGCCTTAAAACATCTGCTGAATGATTATCATCATTATCACTCAGTATACTCTCTATGAAATAGTCAGAACTTTAGCCTAGTCCCTTATAATTAATTATCTACAGAAATGCCATTATGAAATGAACGAGGTGGTACAATGAAGCTGAAATGTTAATTTACCAATATGCATATTAAACTCAGTAAACCATGAAGCCTTTGAGCCAATTAACATTTCCTTTATCCCCAGTGTATAAAGGAAACATAGACTTATGGCAGTAGTTTCATCTTACAGTGTCTCAGGAAAAAAAAAGCTTCATTGTGCAGGTAAAGGTCTACATCTAATGAGCCTTTATGTGTCACTGCATCCTTTCTTGCAACGCAGAAAGGAATTCATATAAAAAGAGCATATTGAAAAGTTTAAGCCTACACACTGGATAAATGTGAAAATGCTATACCTACAGGAAAAAGAAAAACCAAAATAAAAATTCCTTGCGTTTTTCTCCTGCTGCATGAGATGAGGCCCTGTGAGATGCCACCTCCTTAACCAGCAGTCAGGAACCTCTCACAGCCGCCAGAGCTGGCATGACAGCAGGTTTTGCCTGCCAAGCTGCTGCGTGGGGCAGCAAACCCTCAGCTGCTGCAAAAAGCATCAGCAGCAGTACATGTTTACCAAGGCATCCATGCCCAGATGGACCCACAGCAGCCCCAGGATGCTCCCAAACCAGGCTGGCAAGCTCAAATGTGGGTGGGTCTAAGCCCTTCCATTCCACACCACTGCAAGGTGATTGCCCTCTCTGAGAACAGGGATTACAATTTAAAATTAATGGCAGTTAACATGAAAAGTACATGAAAAATTACTGATAGTGAACCAGTATCAAATACTTGCAAAATAACAAATTCAGTTGGTGAAAAAGGAGTTGAGAGGAGAAAGATAAGGCAGACTTACATTCTTGCTTAAATGTGAAATACTCTGTTAAATGTCTACATTCATGGTTCCCACGAAGTAAAAACAGTGTTTTGGGGTAAAGGATTTTCAAGGCCCACAAGTACAGCACACACTGTGAATGAGAACAAGAAAGAAAAATAGAATTCATAATTAGTGACATTACACAACAATTTACATTCCCCTCTATCACAAAAAACTAGCAGAAAAAGTAAAAGTAATCTGTGTAAAGCATTTATTTTCAACTGATTAACTTCATTCTCCACAGTACATTCAAACACTTCTCTGCACTTCAGCGTGGACTGGCTAAAACTTGTGTGGGTATATTCTGATAGAGTTTTACACTTTTTGCTGAGTGGCACCTCCCTGGTCAGCTGTGCGCTGCCTTCAGCGGCCCCAGCTCTCACACAGCAATTGCTGTGCATCTCTAGAATGAAGTATACACTCTCCACCTGGAAGGTCAGGCAGAAACCTTCCATGGAAACAATTTCACCGGAAGACCTGCGTTTCCTGGCTTAAGGAAAATTTGCCTCAGAACAATTTAACTCACACTTCAGGAAATACCTCAGCCCTCAGAATTACACATTTTTTACATGAAAGCTTGTTCCTTTTTCACTTAACATTGTTCTCTACATACAACTGGGGTAAAAAGATCCACAAAGCTCTTGCATTAAAAGAAGTTATTACAAAGCTTTTATAATGCCTGTTCTCTTTCCTGAAGATTTCTATTTGAGATTACATTTCTTCTAGACATGCTTTTAAAGATAAAAAAGAAGATTTGGAGAGGCTAAACTCTGCTCAGACCTCTCTAAACCACACAATTAAAATATTTGTTTTGAAAACAAACGAACAGTTCCAAGAAAGTTGATGGAAATAAAACCCACTCATCCCATGAGATGAGCCCACTGCCTGCAAGGACACTGTACAGACCACAATGTCCTCTCAAAAACAGGAGCTAGAAAACTGTTGGAACGGTTTTTCCTTCAACCTTTCCTTGCTTATATGTCCATGAACTGCAGAAATGCTGCACAAGAAATAAAAAGTGTCAAAAAAGACCCCACTTTCATTTACAACTACTTCCTAACACTCCCCTCTGTTCCACTGGAATAAAAATACCATTTTATTTAACTTAATAATCAATAGATTGGAAATTCAGAATGTACTCTATGGTTTCAGATTAGAACAACATCAGCATTGTTACCAATGTAATGCCTTTACATTATAGTGTGAATTCCCTTCTACAATTCAAAGTGTCTTGAAAAACAGTTGAATAATAACTTTAATCATCTCAACATGTAGATTCAGCTCCCCTGTTCGCTACACAGTCAACTTATAAGAAAAAAGGAAAAGAAGGGATTCAACATTTTAATGTTTGTGATCACACTATCCATAGATAATCACACAGCAGCAGGGGTTTTATACTACTACTCATTGTCTTGAATTTATTACATGTAAACATCTGAATGCTCTGTCTGTTCTTTATCTGTCATTTCTGTTCGTCTACTCAGAGGTTCTAGAGCCAGAGGAAAACACCAAAACCACAGGCAATATACTCCAGGAATGGCAAAACTAATTCTCCCCCTTAGAAACACACAGAAGGCCTCCCAGCTCATGCCAATTCTTCCGCCTCCCTGGCGCTACTGCCACTGCACAAAGCGAGAAGAGATGTCAGAATGCCAGGGAAATCATGCTAAAATAATCCAGCATGGAATTGTGGTGTTAGGTCACAGGAATCATGTGTTGTGGCCCAAAACAAAGGGTGTGCCTGGGGAAAGTCTTCTGTCTCTGTGTAACCTCCAGCAGACTTGAGTTTGAGGGTTTCACTCCAATGGGGCAAGAAACCTGCTCTTGTCCACACCATCAGAGCAGTTCTCAGTCTCTTTGATGATGACTCCTTCATTCCCCCAAGAATTTCCAGAACCTTCCACTTCTTTAAACTTACTAATGCAAAAAATTTGATGCAAATGTTGTGAGACAAGAAGTTTAAAGTGACACCCACATCCATGCAAGAAAAGCTCCAGCTTTTAAAGTCATATCCAAGTTACCTTAGAGCTTCTAATCCTGCCAAAACACCTTTGGAAAAGAACAATTGTTGATTACATGAAATGACATAAAAAAAAACCAAAAAAGGTGGTTTACATTGCCCTCGTAACTAAGTTTTTCATTTTCCTAAAGCTTTGGCAAGATTAAAACAAGCACTCTGCAACTTAAAATATTATCCAGATCTGCAAAGCAGGGAAAATAAGGAAAGATGGAATTTTTATCTTTTTGACATTAGGTACCTGCTTTCATTGATGTCTCTACGTTTGCTTATCACAGGTTTATTTTTTTCTTTTTTTCTATGCTTCCTCTGAAGTACTCATTAAATGCAGACAGAAGATAACAGAGAATCAGTACAGTCCAGAAAGTTGCATTTCTCTGCCATTATTCAAGCAACATAAGCCCACCAATTCACATTTTGTGTTGATTTCAGTAGTACTATATCAAAGGTTTATTTTGTTTAGATGATTACTTTAATTCTCTCCCTTTTCTTTTCAGTAGTCCAGTGAAGTAAGGTTGTAATAGTAAATAAGAACTAATTAGCAGATTTATTTTTCCAGGCAAACTAAACAGCAAATATGAGGGCAGTGATTTTCATGGCTTTTCAACTTACAGTCATTTACATACAAAAAACCCTTGTGTCCAAACATGAGCAAACATTCTGGTTTTGATTTTTTCCTGCCTGTACTTTGCATATCGTAATTCTTACCAAAGTCAAAAGATTTATGATAAATTTGCCTTGTTGAAAACCTGAGCTTGCAGTCTTTAAGTATTTCATAATACTGCTTCCCAGTCATAAAATTTTAAAATACCTTTTTTTCCTTCAACTTTTTCATTAAGAACATACTAAACACCAGCTCTGCTGTAACTCTATGCAAAATGTTCAGTGGGGACCTTGCGATCTAGACATCTGTAAGGTATTTTTTGCCTGTTTCATTTCATCCTATCAAAAAAACTATTTATAGAAAAACGTTACAGCCCTTAACTGAGGGCGCTCAAAACCCTGCTCACTTGGTTAGTGCCTTCCAGCTGTTGAAATAGCAGATATGTGAAGTTTGTAACAAAGAGGTAATCTGTCCACCTCCCAGCTCCTGTAGTCAAGCTGAGTCAACCTCCTGCTGAGGTTCTGGCAGCCTCAGCTTCAAGAAAGAAAAGGTCTGTGCAATCAAGCACTGTGTAAGCCTAAGGCCCACATTTTCAAAACAGACTTGGGATTTAACTCTGTTGGCATGCTGAATTTTAGCATTTGCACCATTCCGCATCTTAGCCCATCCTGAAAAGGAAAACCAAAGGCCCCACAGTTCTTCTGTGCATCGAAAATCATGTGATTAACACAAGGAGCCTTGAACAATCATCACCATGGCCACTCGAGTGCTACCACAGCACCACCTGCAACACAGTGCTCACTTCTGGGTGCTCTGGCACAAGTAGTGCCAGGAACAGAGAGATGCAGTTGTGTGGCTTTACAGGGGCAACAAAAGATGAACTCCCCCTCCAAATGACGGACAGCACTAGGCACTCCTCCAGCAGATGAAATAAAGTGTGAGTAAGTGTGAGGTAATTCATACTTGAAAGGATAATTTGAGCCACACATTACTAAGGTCCCCACTTATGCTCTGTGACCTGTGGAACTGGCATAGTTCCTGCACTCTCTAACACACACACCTCACCTAAATTGCATTACTTTTAAGTGCACTGAAATAATGATACCATCACAGTATCTAATACAGATACAGCTTCCTAAAATGGAGTAACTATCCCAATGGAAACCATGTACCTTTTAACACACATAGCTGCATTCACGCTACTGGGATGACTATTATGACATGGTTTCAGAGACAAATAAAGATACACTGCAGCTGTAACCAGAATACTCACACAAGATGCAACTTACTGCCATTTCTGAACTACTATCCGTTGAGCACAGACAAAGAAAATTCTGAACACTACTGCAAATAAAGAAAAAGTTATATTGTTTTCACTACAACTAGGAGCAAAATCGCAATATACTGTTTGCTGATGTTTAGACCACATTACTCCCATTTCAGTCTTTAAAAAGAATATCTGAAAAGATAAAAAAATATCCAAAAAGAAGTACCTCTTTTTCAACCAAGAAGTGACTAGGAAATTCTTTTTCTTAAATGTTACTCTAATTCTTACAGCTAGTACTTTCTAAGTGGTGGCTCCTACCTCTCCTTTTTGGACTTTGTGTCTTGGCCACAGCTGTTCTCTGAGAAGATGGGTCCCACACAGAGATGGCACCAGTGCAGGGGAAATGGTGCCATCACATCTTCTCCCCCTGCAGCCAAAAGGGACTCTTGGCATGCTGGGGACTCACACTGGGAACAGCTGGCACAGGACCAGTCAAGCTGCAAGGACAGCCCTGACACAAACAGATGTGCCAGTCTGGGAATCTAATATATATTAAAAAAATCTGAATTTGCTGAGTTACTGAATATTCACAGCTCTGAGGAGCACTGCCATACAAAAAAAGTTCTCACAAGACACAAATTGTTGCTATGAAGCAAGATATTTGCTACTGGTCTATAAAAGAAAAGGGCAAGGAAATTCAGGATAATTAAAGTCCTAGGATTTTCTTTGCTTAAAAAGAACTGAAAAAACTATTGACTTCACTGGTGAACTATTCCTGACAAGCCCAAACTATTTTAAATCAAGCTGTTTACTGGAAAACATTAACATACTACAGTAATAGAGGATGCAGAAAGGTGTTTATTCTTCCGATGAAGTCCTCAAATCTTCACAGAGACTTGAGAGATAATGAACACTCAACTTCACCAGCACTAACTTCCCCCACAGTTTACTAACATTAATATATTTATATATAATTGTTTTCATTAAAGAGACCAAGTAATTTCCAACAGTTCCCTGAGTTAAGAAGCATCTCGACTGCCCGATGCTTTTTTAATTGGTGCAAGGTCCAGCAGTCAAATTCCAGACCTCACTCCAAATATCTCACTTTGTTCTTGCTGGAAATACCATAAAAAGTTTCACCATCTGCAATTTCAGTCTTTGCATTCAGGAAGGGAAGCGTATGCATGTTTTGAATCTTAAAACGTAACTCCAGTTTTGTTAGTTTTGAACATTGGTTTAATTCTCCGTATTTTAACTCTTTCCTCTGTCAAAAATGATCACTATATACCTTATGATGGTCAACTGACATATAAGCCAGTATGCTGTTATATGGGATTGAGCAAGAAAATAATTCCAACAGTTGGTTTACATATTATTATTAATGCATTATAGTTGGTATTTACTCTGTAATTTTTCTAAGACTGTGATGAAAATACAGTCTACATGTACACTCCTCCCTACACTGCAGAGCATTTGTCTGCCTTTCAAAAAAGTGTTTTCAGACTCAGGTAAAGAGATTAGTCATTCTCCCTTACAACCTATTCCTGCAGAACCACTTATGCTCTAACTATTCTTTAGATATAAAAACAGCCCTCTGTTTTGATCATTTGGGTTTCTACTCTCCATGACCATAAAACTTGTTTGAAAGTGAAAACCAAAGGGTTTCTTCTCCTCTGGAGTCAAACCCCTGGAACAGTGCACAAGCACAAGAGGGAAATGTTATCAGTTATATAGCCAAGGAAACAAATGCACCATATTAAATTGCAGAAATTTGTTATTTTAAGTGAATAAATGCCAAGGCTCTGCCAAAAGGTCAAATGGAAAAGAGAACACAGATACGGAATAAAGACTCCGTCTGTGGCAAGAAACCTCGTCTCATTCTACCTACAATTAGACATTTTTAAATTTTGCCTGTTCTAAGCTCTCTATCAGTCTCTCATCCTTTGGCTTGTTGCTTAGAACTAATAGAAGAGACACAAAACACGCACCCCCTTCAAGCAGTGAAGCTAACCAGTAAAAATGGAGCATGCACACGAAGAATTGAGCCCTTGGATCAAAAGCTCCATAGGGCAAGGACTGACATTTCTGCTGAGTGCCTTATACAAATACTTTTGTCTTTTCCCCTCTGAATTATCAAATGCCTTCCACCTACCTTATGCAATTTCTTTCTCTGTTCTTAATGATAATAGCTGGCATTATGTAGTACCTTTCATCCAGAAGAATCCCAAATGCTTTGCAGCCCACAGAGAAGGATTATCTCGCCCACTATCAGAACTCAGCTCGGTCTAAGCTCAATGGTGTCACTTTTACACTAGAGATCACATGACACTCAAGGGGAATTTTTTTTAAAGCTTCTATTACTCATGATTAGTATCTTGGACCAGGCTACTTAATTCCTTTGGAAAGACCCCAGAACTGCAATAGTCTCATGTCTCCATAGCAGAAAGGGGAGCCAGCAGATTGATGGACTAAAGCTCAGTATGTGATTGACATGGTATGAGCTGAGGCTAGGGCTGTTTACCAGCATGACCTCCCCAGCACAAAGTACCAACAAGAGTTGGTGCCTGATCTATGTACTCAGGTTCCCTTCTCCACCAAAAACATCCTCCCCCTCTAAATGCCAAGTTGCATTCTTCACAATTTTCCTTTCCTTGTCACTACTTATTGTGCTGAGTTCATGCCTGAATGCACAGCTCTACATCCAAATACACTTACGTAACAGAAACTTACCTTCCCTTTCAAAGGCATTCTTTAATCAAGGTGACAGGTGGGGAAAATAAGTTATGTGACCAAAAAAAAAAAAAAAGCAGTGATTTGAGAACCTTACATACAAACAAAATAATATAAAAGTGACAGCTGAGGTATTTCCTTGGTGCTGGCAGAAGCCAATACTGCTTCCAGTGAAAAAGGAGTGTTCCTGAACGGAAAAAGTGAATTCAGAATACAATTTGCTTAGTATGTATGCACAGGTTGCTAAATGAGAGCTTTTAAGGGGACTATTCCCTACACATAAGCAATTTTCTTTGTTTTCTATGGCTTGCTATTTCTTTAATTGGTAATAGCCCTGAACAGATTTGGGTAAACTGTCAGAGATGCACTTGAAAGCTGTAGCAAATCCATTTGTTATATTTCTTTTATTATAAGCCTACATACATAGAAGTCAAGACAAAACTTTCCTCTTCCAGACACATCTTGTCTCAATTGAAGACTACAGGAGATACAAATGAGGTTATCACAACTCAAAAATGTTAGTTCAAGACAGAGCTGCACAATGGTTTAAGTCTGTGAAGTTCCCCCTGCTCCCCCTTCCCAGTCTTCCAAACAATCCGGCATGGTAATCCACAGCAATGATTTAGCTCACAGCTCACTGTGGATCAGTTCTCAAGAAAATCGTGAACTCAAGCTCAAAAAAAAAATGATCAAAGTGCTGACTTCAGTATGAGACTAAATCCTGGCTATATTGATTTTTAGCAGGTGGGCGAAAGAACCTCGCAATTCTTAAGTTTTTAGAGCATCTGTACTTGGAATAGCATATTTCTATTTGTAAAATGTGCCAAAAGATTCTGTTAACACTTGAAATTAAGTTTTAAAATGAACTAATAAAGCAAAAGTAGTTTTACTGAACCTGATTTTTCAGAAACTTCATAGTATAAGCATAACACTGACAAGATAACGCACTGATCCATTTTCCAAACACATAAACAACTCAGCTGCTTGGCCTTATATACTTTTATACCAATATGGCAACAGTGTACTTCAATGTGGGATGTAGAATGAAACAGCAGTGTTATGTGTTCTCACATGATGCCATCTGATCTAGTCAATAGGATCTATACTGCTTCCAACAGGTAATGGGCATTCTGCCCTGACTTGGAGTTCAAGTGTGAACTTTTCACAGAAACAGTCAAGCTGTAGCTCAAGAGCTGCTGCAAGGGTTTCTGATTGACTGTTCAATGACTGGATCAACTATAACCTAGACAAACAAATCCACATCCAGTTTTATTCAATAGTGGTGCATTTCATCTTGTCACTTTGTAAAATCAAACAGTAACACAGGACAGAAGAAAAAAATCTAGTTTGCTTTATGAGCACTGGAACAGCAGATTTGGGCTTGGTATTTGACTCACTTCTAGTCGAAGTTGGCAGGTTGCACAGCATACTGTTTTTTTCACCAGCCAGCTAAAGATGCCATTTGACCTCCACATTCTACAGCCTGACCTGGAGACTACACCAGATCTCAGCACCACCAACAGCGCACTCGTGCATCACTTCTCTGTGGATTCAAGTGCTGCATCAAAAGCCAGAGACCATGCACTCCTGCATGCCATATCTAAATAGAATTTACTCATTCTCTCCAGCACAGCATGCTGTGTGCTGGCTTTTTGTCCCATTTACCTCTCATCTAGTCCTGCCATTCTCCTAAAATTTCACATCCAGGAAACTCAGATCAAATAAACCTAGAAGTCAAACTAAACTATGGGTCATGGGTTTATTTTTTTCTGTTATGTCTCTTCTAATAGCTAAAGTCTACTCAGGCTGTTCAGCTTTCGCAAGCTGCAGAGCACGATGCCTTCTGTGCTATATTTAGATGGCCACTAGTTAGCACCATTCTGTGTCAGCTTTCCAGCACAGATATAGTGGGATTTGGCTGGATTCCAAGCAATCTTTATAAAAAAAACACCAGCAACATCAACATGGTATCTGTGAAGAGCCTCAGTATTCCTGAACTAGTTAAGATATGATGGTAAATATACATAGCATGCTGCAAGCAGTTTTGCACCCAAACCCAGAAATTAGAAACTTACTTCAATGCTGAAGTACCCTCTGTCCACATAGTCCCCCAGGAAGAGGTACCGCGTGTTGGCAGGAGAACCTCCCACTTCAAACAGTTTCATCAAGTCAAAGAACTGACCATGGATGTCTCCACAAACTAGAAGAGAAGAAGAGCAATATTTAGATTCACCATGCAAAAATCATCTTAGGCACACACAATCCAAAGTCACTGTGTTACAAGACATGTTATGACAATTCTGTGTATCATTCACTAGTTAAACAGTGGTTGAGGACTGGCAGCTGGCCCAGCAGAAGCTGTTTTCTATGATGTACATCCATATATGTGTGTGCAAAACACTACCAAATAACTAAGGGAGAGCCATCAGGTACATCTGGTCTATAATTATTTTTATAGGTATCTGTCCATTCCTGGTACCGCCACCAAAGCTCACAATACTGGCAACAGCAGTAAGACAAACCAAAGCTACCCTGAAAAAGAGAACATGACCAAGGCAAGGTTACTCTTTCTTTTAAAATTACTCCTCTATTCTTCCTAGTCTTAAACCCAGAGGAACAGCAATAGCCTTCCCATAAAATGCAAAGCATACCTGTCCTGTGTACGCCTGGTTAAACCAACACATTTCCGACTTCTGGTTTCTGAATGGAAAAACATCCTGCTTGCTTTCCCAAACCATGCCTTACACAAGAGGACAATGGTGTTCCATGCTTTAACCTCTACCCCTTTATTTAACCTCCCATAATTATGATTTGTTCAACTTCATTGCAATGAAGTCAATCTAACAGACTGTTTCCCTAGAAAGAGCAGCCCCAGTAAATGTGACAGACCAAGCACAATTGACACGCAGCCTGGGCTAAGCCAGGATGTCTCTGACTGGGCCTTAGGGGCAAGAGTTTGACTCTGCCCTCTTGTGAAACTGCAAGCTCCCTGGTGGGGTGATTTCAAGCACTTGCAGGAAGGAACGCTTTTGGAGAACCCCATGGATGCCTAACTAAGAGTGCAGTGTCAAAATCTGCTTAGTTTTGCCTTACTTTGTTTCCTCTGCTCAAGAGAAAACTTCCCCCATGCACATCCCATTTAGGGTCAAGGCCAGAGTTTTTATGGCAATGATCCTTAACAAAGGTGATGTTAACAGCCCTGACTGGTACTGAGATCAGTTTAGACTGGTTTTCCCTTCAGTGACCCAAAAAACAAACAAACAAACAAGATTTTCACACTGTAAGGGTGATTTTGAAGTTACTGAATAAAACCAAGAGTCCAAGATGGGCCTTGTCTCGCAGCAGCAGCCCACCTTAAGTAGAACTCAGATACTCTCTTTCAGGTAACAGTCTTGTTCCACCACAGATAAGCAAACCTCACATTTGTCAAGATGCCATGGAGAAGCTGAAGTCACAACTTCAGATAGATACAAAGGGACTATATACAGCAGCTGCAACACCAAGTCCAACAAACTCGCAGTGCAAAGTGCTCATACGCGATTGTCTTTCATCTCAGTCCAGTTCACATTATAGTTTTATATGTGTATCGCTTTTCCCTGAATGTATACACTAATAATAAGATCCATATAGTGTCATTCTATCAAAAAAACTAAATACAAAAGCCAGAAAGAACCCCCATCCAAATTAAACCCACCACTCACCCACCCTCTTGGTACAGAAAAAACCCACTGATACCTTAGTCACTGCTTTCATGAATATTTTTATGAAAGTGGTGACACAATTCATGATTGCTGGCTAGCTGACCATTCTTCTGTGATAGTAACATGATATTTTCCCCATAAAATAGCATATTTTATCTTATCACCACTGTGATACACCATATAATCTTTTTACTAGTTGATTCCCCACTGAGTTTTAGATGACAACTTTCATGCTAAAAGCCATCAAGCGTTACAATTTCAACCTAAGAATAAGATCTTCCATTAATTATGAAAAATAAATACTATTTAAATCCCCAAGTGGTATAATACCACCACTGTTTCTCTAAAAAAAATGTTTGTACCCCAAAGAAAAATTTTTTGTAACATCTTTATTTGAACACATTAATCTACCAAACCAATATACACTTCTTGACTGTACTCCTCTGCATGGACACTGTGGGAAGTTAAAAACACGTGTTGCGATTTGATGGCCAGGCAATCTGCTCTCCTAACTTCCAGCAGAAAAGCTTTTAGTTACATAACTGTACAGCTCTACCAATTATCGCCCGCCCCCATTTGCTCCAACTGCAAAAACCTGAAGTTGAACAAGACTGAAAGATTTTAAAATGGATTTAACATTTTTACTTTCACTTAAAGCACAAAGAAACTAGACTTTTTTTTTTCTTTTGGTATGCAGACATAAACAGGAAAATACACTGAAGCCATTACAGAGAAACCAGAAAGGTTAGAAAGCTTTCTGCAAGGAGCTGCATGTCCCTGAATTTGTCACAAGTTAGAAAAACAATGAGCAAATCAGTGAACAGGACAGAAATAAAAAGTGCAAAGCTCTGCAATCCCACAAGTGGCAAAAGTCTGAATTGGTCTTGAAAATGGGTACTTGATGGATATTCTAGGCACTTTGCACAGAGCAGCCTACTTCTTTTAGACTTAGCAATAGATATCCAGGAAGAACAAAACAAAACAAACCCCCCGAAAGATGGAAAGCTGAAAAGCCCAGTGCTAAAACTAACCTTGTCAATTAAAGTAGTTCCAAAAGAGAAGCTTAAAATCAGCAGGTAAAAGCAGAGGGAGGAAGATGCTCAAAATAAAGAGTTAGCATTGAGGTTTAATTTATTATGGTCAAATCCCAGAGTTCCTACTGGAAAACTACAATGTTACATACAGTTAATCCAATTAGTATTTTGCCTGGAAAAGGATGGTATACCTTACAGACTTTACACTTTCCAGGTTTGCATGTATAGGCTTGAAATGTCCTTGCAATGTAAAATCCATGTACTCAGATTCTGATGAATAGCCTGATTTACAAATGAATTAAAGGGGCAACTTTGCATGCATACAGTACTATGCTCCATTTATAGTTTGAAAAGAACTGCAACTGCTTCTAAAGCTATAGTTCTGCTACCTTTCTTTTCCAACTCTAAATTCCTATGAATCTCAGATCTGGAAGATTTCCCAGGCAGTTGAATCAGGGCTTTATCTTTCATTAGGTGGAGGCAAAAGAGATCCAGCATTATATTTCCATTCATAAAGGCAGAAACATCCACCAGCCAATAACTGTCATAGTCTTCATGCCATGTTGCAGCTTCATATCAGTAACAAAGAACTTGCAGCACCATCCCACCAAGAGTGCACAGGAGAAGTTCCATATCCACTCCACACTGCTAAGTCCACTAACTTCCTCCTTCTTGTTACAGGAAAAAAATAATTAAAAGCACACTAGTTATTCTACATTCAGGTTTACTCTTTCACAAGCATTAGCATTGAATCTGTTGTTCCAGTCAATTTTGCCAGACACATCCTGTTTCCTTACAGCTGCACAGACCCTCTTTTAGTACTGGAGCTCTTGATATTAAACAACACATGCAAAGAGGTATGAACATTTTTTCATCAAATAATAACAAAAAAATCCACATCACAGTGAAGCAGGAAATTCCATTTTTAATGAAGATCTCCAGGATCAAGGTACTTATGGATTTCAACTATGAACACAGGGAACATAAAGTATGGTTCCTATGTGCACAGGATTAACATTAAAAGCAGCTGCATTCATACAAAAAAAAAAAAGGAAAAAAAAAAAAAACCAACAGAGGAGGAATTCACATGCTTTCCAAAATTACTGATTTCCCGAAAGTGCCGTCAAGTCACAGCCTTTTTACACTCATTAATTTATAATAACAAAGTAATCTGACAGCAATTTTTTCTCCCCTGAAAAGACAGTGCTGCTGAATTTACACAGTGCTTTACAACTTCCTTTGTACCCTGAAATTGCCAGCTGGGCAACTTTTTCTACTCGCTTACTATTTCCAGGGATCAGTTCAGGCACTGAATTTGTTGCTTAAGAATTTGTCTCTCTGAGCCTGTCGACACCCTACCTAAACTCTCAAGGCAGCAAGCTCCAGCATGGCACAACACACAAGAAATGTTTCAAATGTAAAGAAATTTTAAAGTTATTTGAAACTAATAGCCTGATCTCCAACAAATTAACTGTTGCTACAATCAGAGAGTTTGAGAAACACTAATTGTTTGTGGACTCCTTAGAAATTTATCTCCATTGAGGAAGTTTTCAGGGAAGACATAGGCCCCCTTCACAAGATTCAAGTTCCCAGGACTGCCCTTGCGATTCCTGAGAAATCATGTTTCTGAGCAGCTTTTTCTACTTGTTATGATGGTACTTTGATCTACTACTTAACCTATAGCAGCAGGTTTTTTCTACTTTAACTGTCTATAAAATACCATTTTGTAACAAAAATAGAAACTGGACATGGGGGAGACACAGAAGAAGTATTTTTGTCATCCTAATACAAATTAAATTATGTTTCTGATGGCTTCACTGCGAGGATTTCTCTTTATGTCAAAGGAAGAAGCAATACTGAAACAGGAACCACTGATTTCAAGAGGTACTAACAGTGAAGGAAATTCAAAGCTGAGCAGTGTGTTTGCCAGTTTATTTATAGACGACAAAGCGGTAAAACAGTGATTTAGAGTGCAGTGTCTATTGGCACAAATAAAAAGTCTGTGAATGCTCTTCACATACCTTCCTTCGGATAACTAAATGCTCTTCACTACATACAAACTCAGTCCAAAGATTATTCTGTATGGCTTCCCACTCCAAATGGATATTAAGAACAAAATTTATATTCACAGCACACTAAACAGTGTCAATTCAAAAATTTTCTATCTGCAACAGTTTGGATATGCCGCACTTATTTTCTCATTTATCAGGTATATACTTAATTGGTGTTACATTATAGTCTGATAGTAAAATACAATTACAGTTTCAACTGAATTTTCATTCAATGTATCGCAAGATTATATTGCTGTCTTCAAATACCAGCAGGTATTAGGAGCAGATATGCTACACTATCACCAGCTCCAGAAGCAACCTTTGCAAACTCATACATGTATGACAATTAACAACAATCAAGCAAAGACATCTTTTAAACCACTGTGTAGGGAATAATATCCATCACTTGACAACTTGTTCTTTACATTCACTGAGCTAGGGATGTTTTTGCACTGAGTTCCAAAAGACTGCTTGAGCAAAGCAGCACACAATATTAAAAAACCTAAGGGAGAAAAACACCCTATTGAGTTACACTGCAGAATGCAGACTGCAAATCCCAAAGGAAGCTGCTTTGTATAATGTTTTGGAAGCATTTAGTAGCTTACCATTCCATTAGTGAGCACATGCTTCCAAGAGCTTACTGCTTTTCAAAGACACCTCGTACTTAAAAAGCCTGACAGACAAAGAAATGATTGCACGATGTAAACCTGCACGTGTCTAAGCAGACTTGTGGCTGGTCATTTGTACAGATTTACAAAGTAAGATGGTAAAGAGGCTGCATGTCCAATGAGAAGTATGTCCTAAACATTTCTCCGGGCAAGCAGTTTGAAGCAATGCAAAGTTACAAAAGGCTAAGTGAAGAAGCCAAGTGAGGAAGGAGTACTTACAGTGGACAAAGGCAAAGCAAAATCAACTGGACCAACTTCTGTAGCTGAGTCATCAAAGACTGGGCTTCCTCAGAAAACTTATAAATACGAGGGAAAACAACTACAAGAGCTATATGCATGAAATTCTCAGGTGCTTCAAGGAAAACTACTACTTGTTTTTGAAGGGTTCAACTACTAACCAGAAGGCTCTGATTTTCCTCAAAATTTAGTAACGAAGTCACATATAAGGGTCACATGTCTTCAATTACACAATCTTACCGCTTGAATGAGCTTTGTATGCAAGCGTGTACCCGAGGAACATTATGTATTGCCATAGCAATATGAAATGTTCAGAATGCCACAGCTTTATTCCACTATTTTTTTTTTTTTTTAATCACTAAATAAAGAGCAATTTTCTTCCTTATTTCCTGGAGAACAAGAAGGAAGAAGTACAAAATAAAAGATGAAACTGCAGAAGTTTTTATTTGCCTCTGCTCACTAAAGGACAGCTCAAGACACAAGGTTTGTGGTTGGTTAAGTCACACACACTACTGTTTCATTGCCATGCATTTCTGTTCCTGTTTGTGAGACGTTTAAAGAACTTGCAGACTTCATTACTTACTTAAATTAAGGTCAGAATCATGTAGACAGCTCACTAAGTAACTTGCCCTAAGAAAACAACTATAAGAATCAACATAATGGGCTTTAATATAAATGTTTGTTATACGAAGTCTATTGAACAACACAGCTCTATTTCCAAAAGAAGCATGATCTCATTCATATTCATATCTGGTTATCTAACGTGATTATAATAGGCTTTCATCTATCTTTTCCCTTCAATCATTGCATGCAAATTGATGAGTTTATACTACCAGAGTGAACTGGCATTAACAAAAAACTGCAATTACGTATTTTCATAAAGAGGCCTGGTTCACCAAAGATAAAACCAGAAACCATTAACCATACAGGTACAGCAAAAGAAACCACAAATTAAGCATCAAGGCCACATTTGCCAATGTAATTTGACTTTCCTTCTTTGCATAGAGGGAAAAAAAAAAGGCAAAGAGCATCTTGGGAAAATCTGTTTTCTGTGCAACACATGAGGACATTATACCGTGTTCTGCTCTGCCAACACTTGCAACTCTAGTGTCTGTAAAGATCACCCACGCTCACTCCTTCTAATAGGAGTCAGTTTTCTCCCACCATCCCCTGAAGGCTAGAACAAATTAATGACACTTGATTTGAAGAGGCAGAGTGAAAAAGAGTAGAGAAGGGAAAACATCACATCAGAAAAGACCTTCAGGACAACAGTCATTAATATTCTCTGGTCAAGAAGGAAGCAAAAAAAACCCCAAACCCTAACCCATGTGGCAGAAGCCCTTCAAAATGCTAAGCCTAGAAAAATACCTTCAGCACAAAGATTTTAAAAATAGCTCTACAATATTACTTTTCACATCACAATATTATTTGCAGTGTCTCGAAACAAAATAAAAACCAGGTACATAAGCCTAGCAAGCAGAGGAGTGCCTTTGTGTATATAGAAAATACCGGAAACAAGACTCAGGAAACAGGCTCTACCAAGTAATGCAAAACCTACACTGGCAGAGAAAAATCCCTTCTCTCCATGACCCTACCCCAGCTGAATTTTTCAGAAGAGTAAGTTGGTATTATAGCAGTGAGGTGCCAAATGAAAATTTTCAATTCCAGGTCAAAGCCACATAACAGAGAGGTAGTAGAAAGGGGATGGTAATCTAGTGAATATTTTACAGATCTTTTTTTCCAAGATCAACAGAGGTAGCTGCTTTCATCACATATACCAGAAGGTGCTGAATTAGGTCACAGAGGGAGAAATAAAACGTGACAGGACTAAAACAGTATTCCTTCCCATACCCATCCAGGAAACAACCAGCTCTTCCCCTGCCACCCTCCCACGGTCAGCACTGCCCCTGAGCATCCTCCTTACCAAATGTAAAAGCAAGCATACTGTCATTATCTCCTGTTAATGCACTCTTAGCATCAGGGAGCAAGGCACATTCCACAAATAACCCCATCAGAAGGATTACTTGTGAGGAAAGTGCTTGATTGGTGTTTGGGTCAGGATTTCCAGCTCATATCCTGTGATCAAGGTTATTTATAGCAATAGGAAAACTCTCTTATCCTCAGTTTTACAGATGTACAAAAACAAAGGCCCAAGGAATTTTAACAGTTTATAAGGTTACAGGTTCAGTCAGTAGGAAGGCAGGGATAGCCTGAGAGGGAACAATGCATCTTTATAATGCTGCATCGAATTCAGTACACCAGAAGCAGACAGCCCTTTCAAGGAGGAAGGTAGATCCTGCAGAAAAAGTAGGCACAGCCTGGCTTTAAACACAATGCTCCAAATGAAATTTAGGGAAGGTGAAACAATGCAAAATGAAAAAAGGGCTTTTGAAGAGGAGAAGCTGAAATAACAGGATAATTTTTTTTGTTGATAATTTAATTCAGCTCTTAGGGACAGGTTTCTCTACAGTCAGTATTTCTCTCATAAAACCCAGCCCCAGTAAAGTTAAAACACAGGCACTAGTATTACATGGATACAGTGATAGTTATATAAAGCCCAAAGAAAGCCTCAGTTATTTACAGGGGCTTGACGGATAGTATCCTTGTTTGCTCTTCTTACTGCAGAATTTCAGAGCGGTGTTACCATCACAGACTGCAATCCAATTACCTTCCAAGTACCCAAAAACTTACAAGATTTTACAGGTAGCAGTATTAGCATGTCAAGCTTCAGTATATGAATGCCTAGTATCTAAACACCCAATCACAAAAACTTCATGTTGGCTGATAACATAGGTTTTCCATTTTCACCTGGGGATAACATTTGTTGTCACAGTTTCCTCATTCTGTGCCATCACAGCCGTACTTGATGCTTTATGCCACCCCCACTAAGTGTTTTATTAAGAATCAGAAGCAACACTCTATTACAAAGAGCATCCTCCTTCCTTCAGTGCAATGATTTGTCTTATCAGTGGAAAACAAACATCTGCTTGTCACAAAAAAACATATTTCTTTGTTACCTTTGGATCTATAGCACTCTGTATTTCCCAAAAACAGAAGGGAAAATACAAATAATATTTCTCAAATTCCTGTGCTCTTAATTAGCTACCATCAGTGTCAACATGGACACTTGAATGCATCCTGAGTTGGAAGAGCCAGCACAATTAGCTTAAAGAAATTCAGTGAAGTGCAGCATTTGGGCTATATTCAGAGGCATGAATGAAAAGAACCAGCAGTGAAGACCTACTGACCTTTAATCTCAGTTTTTGCACCCATCTTAGTGGGCTTGAGCCATTACTTTAATCCAACCTTTCTGTACTATGGGTGTTCATGTGATAGGATATGGGTATAAGGTAAAGGAAAGCAAGCAATGTGCAAGTTTCCCCAGTTCTAGTTTAAGACACAGAAAATGACTTTTTGAAATTATAGAATCTAAATTCCATAATCAAAGTCTTATGCAAATCTAATTCTGGTGAAAAATGCTTAACCTTTGAGGAAGGTGCTTTCAAGAGAAAGCTCTCCAAAGTAATTTTTTGTCCTGGTAAAAGCTCACATGATAATTAGTTAGGAGAGCCAGTGCAAGGAGGAGCTGACCACATTGATTTCCTCTTGATGAAAACATAAACATGATCTTGAGTAGGTGGTTAAATCCATATGCTGATCCTAAATCAACATGAATCATAGAATGGTTGGGGTTAAAAGACACGTTTAAGAATACCTAGTTCCAGAAACAAACTGCTATCACTTAATGATGATTATGAAAACAAAGACGTCATGTTGATGAACAGAATAGCCTTAATTATATTTCTTTCTATAACCTTGTTATTAGGCACATAATGAGTGTAAGCAAGTTAGAAAGGACTCAGGGTAGCACCAGGGGTGGCAGCCAGGCAGATTTGGGCTAGCTCTTGCACTATGCTCCTCAAGCAAGCTAACCAGTCCCTCACACTATATTAAGAATTGTTTTCCTAATGTCTGGCTGAAGAGGGGAAAAAAAAGTCAGAGGAAGGGAGTGACAGGAAAGAAGTATTATTTCAGCAGACAGCCAATAACCACATCACAAGCAGTAAATTGTTCTGGGAGGTAAGAGAGTACTGCTATTCAGAAACAGAGGTAAGAAGAAAAGGCCACCAACTTGCAAAGAAAGTATCAGGTGAAAAAAACTGAAGAAAAATTCTGTTACACTGACTTGGCATTTATGGCACTGTTCTGGTCTGTAGTCTACCACTAATCTCAAATATGGTATCCTTTCAGGCTTCTAATATACGGTTAGTAAATATATTTTTAATGATTACAGACCAGACATTCCAAGGGGAGGTGAGTGTTTAATATGCTGTCTATCAGTCAAACAAGATTTCTTTGGCATTTGATATGTGATTTAAGTGTATATGAATTCAGTATCTCCATCCAAGGATCTCCACACCTTACACTTTGCACTTGCAAGATAAAGAACTCTGCTGTTTGAATCAGCCCCAGCCAAAGAGATAATACAAATTATATGTAACACAATCCCATCAGAGCACACAACAATATAATGCTTGAATGGGGCAATAAGAGATGAGCATTCCCTGTTTCCATTCCATGCAAGTTGGGTAATGGTGATTTTTTTTTTTTTTAAACACAACACTATGTTTATGCAGGGATTGAAGAAGTTAAGGCCTTATTTCAGAAGAACTTTCCTCTTTAACTCTCCTGCTCCCTAGAATGACTCACTTTTCGGAAAGAACATTGTCTGCTTTTGGCTAATACCAAATATATTATCAGTTTAAGTCATTACAGAAAATGTTCTTTCCAACTATAATGTCCTACAATACTAACCCCCAAACCAGCCATAGATTAGTTTATTTTTTTCATGGAAGAAGAAAAAAAAATCCTTTTCATGATATTAAAACAATTGCATTTATCTCCTTGTCTCTCTCTAGCATGCAGTTCCTGCAGCTTTAAATTCAGCTCATAACTGTAGGAAAAGACAACCATGAAAACATTCCTGGTGAAATGTTTCACCACCAGTTGGAAATGCTCACAGTTACAGAGTACCTTTTTTATGTGAAATTCTTCATCTAGCATTTTATTAATCTGTCTGGTGGTTGTAACTCCTCATTACCACTAAATTTCAGAGAGAAACACCACTACCTCTTACAGGCTGTGAGGTTCCACCCCACGCAGGCTGGTGACAACCTGACCTCTGACAAAGCAGAGTCAAGCAAAAACCCAAGGAAGTGCTCAAAACCACAGACCCTTATCAAGGCAGCTCCATGAGTCTCTCTGACCAGAGTCCTTCACTAGAACAATGAAACCATCAACCAAAATGGTGAAATATCATGGGAAGCTGAACATCCACTAAAACAAGAAAAAAAGTTAGTATTACCAAAAAAACCCCTCAAAACCCAAAAGCAAAATAAAGAGTGTCAACTTCCCCACACAGTCAAGGCAATGTAGTAAATCTAGCAATGATACTAATTGTCTTGCAACAAAATTGCTGTAATTGGTGAGGAAAACAGCCAACACACAAGACTCCATTGTGTCTTTAAGCAATCATGTCTGCATCTACCCTGGATTTATAAAGCTGTATAGGTCTATTGATACTTACAGATGCTTAAATTTTACATTGTTGCTTACTACCATCCACATACCATCAGACAGAAAGTTTGGACTCCAGCACCCTGAAAGAAATTGTAACTCCAACTTCAGTTCAATAGACCTTCACTCCAAGGAATGAGTCCACTCAGATTTCCTATTCATTCATTTCTTTATTAATGTCTAATTCCCTTTGTTTTTTATAATGACTAGCTTAACTAACCATCTTTTTTACACAAGAAGAATAGTGAACCTGGTATCTTCTGTACTGATGCCATTTATATTATTTTTTATGCATATTTCTAGCTATTCTATTCCTTGCTTGCAAACAGGCAAGAAGCTTTATTCCCAAGAAGACGCTGCCTTGACTTAATGAAACAAAATCTTTTGCTCTCTTTATACATTCCTCTATGAGGCACAGATTGCTGCTGCTGCTTCTCCTTTGTAATGGTTAGTACAACGGATCGGTCAAACATGGCTCTCAACAGTCCAGCAATTTCCGGAAAATAGTTCTCTTGTGGATTTGTTACTGTGAAGTGAAAAATGTGTACTAAGAAAAAAAATATGCTATTTGCACTTCATGGACTTTCCAGGCTGCTTGCTCCTCTTTTGGACTGCAATAATCTGGTTATTTGAAGTGACCTAAAGGCAGAAACCTTTCAGGCACATAAAAACAATACAATTCTAATGTATTCGTATGTTTGTTAGAGCTTGCCTGTGCTTCACTGAAACTGTAGAAATTGCTTGGCTGTCTGTTTTTTAGCCTCTTGTATCTGGCTAAGTAATAAAAAAAAAATACCTCTTGGATCATAAACCTGTATTTATTGCATCCAAAAGTTCTCTTGTACTACAGAAGCTTTATAACCTATATTTTCATTGAGAATTTTATATGATATTCTTGTGTATCTATATTTCAAATTGAAATATTTACTACTCAACTTGGTAGAGAAAATTCAATAAAGACCTTCAACAGTCTGTCTACTATAAATAGACTGCTAGAAAGCTGAAAAGCATGTGATAAAAGAAAAAAAAAAGCAGCAAAATCAACAGAAGCTTCTTACAAAAAAAGGAAGACACATCATTGTGACAAATAAATATGAGTCAGTGAAGACAGGACTTTATCTTCAGAAAACATACAAGTAAGGCAATTGGGTTTTAGAAGATCATCACCCACAAAAGAAAATAATTGTGTGTGTGTCTTTTTAGTGACCAAGCAAAGCAGGGATATCTATGCATCACAGGAAGCAGAGCTGATGAATGTGTAATGAAATAACGCAAGTGGAAAAGAATAGGATTTCAAGCCATTTTTCTCCTTTTTCATGCTGTCCCGGACAACAGACAATTCTGCAATAAAAAGAAAAAAATAAACCCTCCCCAACAAATAATTCTCTTACCTCAAAAGAATGCACATACAGCTAAGAAATACTTGAGGTTTTCCACCAAAGAACAGACATATGAATGTTAGTCCTTTGTTTAAGAATTATAAAAGTCTAAAAGACTATTTTAGGTATTAAATACATGAGAAAAGTCATCTTTGTTAATTTCAAATACCTTTTCAGCTTTGATTAAAGGCTCACTGAAACTGCTACATAGAAAAGACCTAAAACTCTGGAAATGTTTTGACAATTTCTCTTAGAGGATCAAGGATTAGAAACTCGCCATAGACAACATTACTGTAATCTCTTCCATTGAGGACTGACCAAGTATGCAACTACAGGGGATCCAAGGATCTGGGCAGGGTCTAGAAGATCCTCCTCCAATTTTGGAAGTGTCTGAGCTGTCCCTTCCAAGCTGAGCAAGGAACAATTTCCAGTCCTGAGCTTCAGAAGGAAAGGACTCAGGACTTTCTTTGAGCCCCTCTCATTGATCTACTCTTAGAAACAAAGAGCAGCAATAGGGGAATTGAAAGAACAAAGCTACATCAGACTTCTGCAGTCTAGCAAGGCTTCTCCACCAGGCACAAATAGCGCAAGTCCAGAAAGCAGTTTGCTCCTTTTTTTTCCCCTTTTAAAATTGTTACAACAAAGTTCTCCTATAGGTATTTGTATCTCTGCTAAAAAACCCCAAACCAACAAAACAAACAAAAAACCCAACAACAAACAACAGCAACAAAACCATAAAAAATCTATTTAATGCTATTTAAACCGCACATTCTTATCAAGCTATCAGTAGTAGCATGGATAACAGTATGGATCAGATGCGATTTGCATTGGAGCAATGATTCTTAATACTTCCTGCACTGCTTGTCTCAGAATTGTTCCTGGCAGGCTTATTGTATATAACTGAATACAAATAGCTCTCTTATATAAAACTAACTCAACTAACGAAGAAAATTTTTGCAATTTAAATAAATTTGTGGGCAGTGTATACCCAAGAAACTTATTAGCATTCTAGCAGTCCTTTCACAATAAAATCTATATCCATTTGCAAACTGAGTCACATAGATCTCATTTACAAACTATTGTTTCATTTCAGAAAAAAACCACCTCCGAGAATGCTTGCAAAAGAGAACAAAATACCAAAATAAACACTTACTGCTTGTTTTCTTTGTGGTTTGGTACTCAAAGTTAGTAAATATCGTTGTCTTTCTTGCTTTGCTTTAATGATGTTGTGAAATGCAAAAGGGGTCTCATACCCCTGAAAAAGCAGTACAAGATAGAGTCATTAAGAACTGGACTAACCCTGTCATCTTTCTGTAGATCATTCATAATAATGATTTGTGGGATTATTTCACACCTGACTAGCCAAAATACTTTTCTATATTGAAGTTCTGTCTTTAACAGAGGTTTTTATTTGCCACTTACAAGAACAGTATTCTGTGAAGTTCCTTTTTAAGTAAAAGGGTAAAAAACCATCATTTAAGATAATTTTTCACTGGACTGCAGCACTGCTGCGCTTTTCAAGGCAGCCCTTGAACATGGATGCTCTAATGATCTAAGCTCACTAACCAGAAAGATATAAATCATCATTACAGCAGGAAACAGACTGCAACATTTAAAACTCAATTAGAGGCAATGCAAGCAGGTTGTAGGCTGCAAAACCTGGCTTTTCTGTCAAATCAAAAATTTAGCAGAAGAACCAGCACATGCCTCTTTTGCTACTTTAGTGCTGGGCAATCAAGAAGTATTTCTCTGCAGCAAATGGCAACAGTAAAAGAGTTTATTGGGAAACTTAAAAGGCCATTTCTATTACTTGTATGTTCACTTTAGTTTTGTAATTTTTATCTACAGGGCTCTAATATTCATTCCTGACCGCTGACACAGTTTTTGACCTGCTAACCAGCATGAAGTTGTTTTGTTAGCATTTGTAAAAACAGAAAGCTAATTAATATTAAGAGTGCATCTTGGTTTTTAAAATACATTAATCCACTAAACTTTTAGAAACTGAAAATTCATATTTTGCAATTGCTGACGGATACATTCCAGAGAAATGGAGTGTCAAGAGAAGAAGAAAGCACAAGGTGTTAAGAGGAGCAATTTCTAAGCTGCAAGAGGTCACTTTACCTGTTCCTCAAACTCCCTTCACAAACAAAGTGATCATTCTACAAAAAGAATGGTAATCTTCTGCATTCTAGAGGAAACAAAAAAGGCTGTATTTTTCTTCCAAGACCATGTGTATCCTGAGCAAAATACAAAGGGTGTCTAAATACAAATAGAGGGAAAATATATTGATTTAATCACAGTTTAGCTGTCTTTTATTGCCCTGTTTAGGAATGGAGACATTGAGGGGTTCAGTTTGACAGATGAAGACTTTACAAGAAATTACAGAAAGAGCAACACTAAGGAAAACAATATGATCATATCTATAAACTTTTGAAATAAAGTATAGGCGCAGTGTTAAAATTCTTCTGAATATATGCTTTAGAACTGTGATTTCCTACTTTAGTTTTGCTCTTCCCCTAGTGCTTTGTTTCACCCTATTTTTCAGTATGTCAGGACAAAGACAGCAGAGGTACAGCAGAAGAGAAGGAAGAGAGCACAGTTTTCTAGGCCCCTGCTTGTCCTGACACTGGGACTGCATCAAAACCTGGGACACACAGAATTGATTCCCAGTCTCAATGCTGTAACAACTTCATACTTAACTGAGAGGCCAAGAATAAATGAAGTACAGATAGAAAAAAAATAAGTCCTGAATAGAATTTTGAGACAACAGCTGTCATCTAATAATCTACCACTGTATTTTCATTTTAAGTGATGTAAGCCAGAAAAAATCTGCCATTCTGAAAGGAATGAGTAAACAAAACCAGTGTGTATATTCAAAGTCAGAATCAAGTTTCACGCTTTGTTCAAGGCATTTTTTACAGAAAATGGGTCCTCTGTAATCATCAGTCTAATGCTACCCATATACGAGTCATATACAGATTTTGCATCCCAGAGAAAAATTCTCCCTCATCGCCACTGTAATATTAGAGAGATATTTATTTCAACAGAAAACAAAACAAAAAGAGAAGTTTGTTGCTGTTTCCACTGAAAACCATCAGGAAAAAAAGGTGAAAAACTGCAGCTCCATCAACATACAAAAAATGCATATGAGGCTGCAAAACAGCATTGAAGTTTATCTCCAACCCTTTAAACTCTGCTGAAGTCCTGTAATTTTCACACTTCATCTACCAAGAAAAGCTGCATCAGCTCAGACTCTGATTTGATATGAATCAAGCACCTGTGTAAGAGTCAGCACCAAGGCCTCTTCATCATGAAGGCAGCATCCCTTCCTGCACAGGACTTACACTGCAGCATCACAGGTGACACGTTCATTGTGGCACTGCAACGACTGCTGTGGAGCCAGGTTATCCTGCCTTGTGCTGCCAGGCTGAGCAAGGACCAGAATGGATGGCCAGTAGACTCAGGAACTGCTGAAGAACATCTGATGGCCTACAGCAGGTGGTATTCCTTTCCAGAACTAGCTACATCTCCTTTACTTCTTGCTTAAAAAAATAAAAATACTTCCAGAAAGACACTGTGCTGTTAATCAACGTGTAGTAATCACAATGCAAAATGGCTGTCAAATGTTAGGTGGCTATTCTACAATAAAGTAAGGCAGTATCTACTGGCTGCACTTCAAATTCACTTTTAAGGATTGTGAAGGGCAGGTCAGTATAATGTGGGGGTAGGTACCATGCTACACTGAGGAGCCCTTTTTACACTAGCCACTAAATTGAGCAGGTGTACAGCCTACAATACAATACACTCAGCCCTCTCTTCAGAAACTCACGCCAATTCTTTTTCCTTTCAATTCAGCTTTATTTGATTTTTCCATTCAAACCTAATTCTGCTTCTCTGCACCTCCGGGGGAAGCAGTTCCTGCTGTATTAGGTTTAGAGAGACCATGCCTGATGTTAATACTACATGGGAATGCATCAGATAGTCAAACACATTATTTGAAAAGGATTTACAGCATTTCCAATTGAAAATAAACAATGTAAACCAGAAATTACTAAATCTAAATGAAACCTGTTGGCAAGATGCCTTGGCATGAACAAGAATTAAGGAAAACATCCAGAGTACTACCTATTTTTACAACTAATTACCAACAAGTGTTATTAGATCATTTTCCTTCACCTTAGTTGTTCATCTCAAGGGTTTATCTTTGGTAGGGTGACAGCAAAAGGAAGAGAAAAAAAATCCACTAACTCCAAGCCTAGAGTCACTTAAATCAGCTTTTGCTCAGAAAGCTGAAGTTCACAGCTTGAAATATAACCTACTGTATAGCACAATAGCTTTAGAACAGCATTATTATTTAACTTATAATAGTAACAATTACACTGGGTAAGACTAAAACCCCCAGAAGGACCTGAGACACTAGAAGAAACATCATCTTATAGATTTGAAATAAAGGAAATGAAAGACCCATATGGTAAACTTAAAGCAAAGATTTGACATCATCAGTGGCATAATCCACATAGGATTAAGTACCAACCAAGATGATCTGTCACAAACTGAAGACAGACCAAGAGACTGTACAACTAGATGGAGGATTCACAGGAGGTAACATGCTCCTCCTGCTCACATCTCCTTTATCCTGTCAGTGCCTCTCAGATGCTCTAATCCATGAATGGATCCAAGCATATTAGAGATCAACAGGAGCTGGCCAGCAGTAATAGGGAATCTCCCCGAGAAACAAGTTAAATTGGCCCATCTGAAGCTCCGGACTCTGCAATCAAACCAGGGCAGGTGTCTGTGCTACCCTGTTTAGCCAATGACTCCTGGTTTCTCTACAGCAGATCACTGCAACAGCAGGTAGGAAGAAAAAGGTTTCCAGGTGGGAGCTTTCACTCACTGGTGAGAAGTGAGGGAGGCAGCTACCTCGAGTGTGTGTTATTGGGCATGTTTTGGTTTTGCCTATCCATACTTTTGCTATTAGGGAACACGCACAAGTTTAAGCACATGCTCCCAGAGCAGACTGCCAGCAAACTGACAAGCCCCAAACAAGCATATAAGAAATGACTGGAGAGGAATCATTCCCCCCAGTCTTATGAAATACTATCCCAGTAACACCAGCTCTATGGAAATCTGGACAGGGTTACTGAATGGTATGTTGCCCTGTGCAGCTCATGTTGCTCTCCCACATAAAATCTCTTATCGCATACTCTAAGATGGAGAAGAATCCCATTAGCATTTCTATTAAAAGGGCTTTGAAACCAAATCCTGGAGTTAACAAGCATGAAACATCAACCACAAAACACATCTAAAAAGCTTTTGGTTTCCCAGGAAGGTTTTGGCTTTTTTTCCTTGCTACTTTCCTTTACAGCAAATCAAATAATAACAAATGGTTCTGATAATTAAATGCCTCCACATGTTACTGGAGGCGTTCGTTTCACTGCACTTACATAGAAGTACAATAACTGTATGGTATGCTGCAGCAGAGTTTATTCTTCAAGAGTATTCCTCATGTACTTCCTCAGGAAAGAAAATTATTAACTCACCAGATGCAACAGATACTGACGTTTCTCCGTGATCTGGATCAAGCCAAAACACAGCGTAACACAAGTTTTCTATACTAACCTAAACTCCTACATTAAAGAAAACAAACAAGAGCTATAAACAAAAAGACCTATTCCTCACCTGATATTTCCTAACTATATGTCCCTAGAAGTGTAAAGGAATTTCAGCAATATCTGTTTCACTTCTAAGACTTAATTCAAATCTTCATGTAATAACTTCTGCTTGAATTCATAAAGAGGACTTGGTAGGCTATGCTGGCTTTCCAAAACAAAAGCTACAAGATCCAAAAAAAATCACAAAAGACAGCATGTTGCCTAATGACTCCTAACAGAGAACTAGGCAGGCTACTGTAAATGACAAAAAAAATATAAGTACCAAAGAAAACATTTCTTCTTCCACACTATTAGTGTAAAGAAAGTGCCTGTGACTTCATGATACTGAGAGTCATAAGAGGAGAAAATAACTTTCAAGACAGACCCTAGAAATGTGCAATGACTTTGAAAACCTCATAAAACTAATAAAAATGCTTCAAAAATATCAGTACCCGTCTTCTTACTACTCTTAATTACTCATAATCACTGCTAATTAATAGTAAGCAATCTTATATTGGAATTTGTCCTCTATTTTCCCCTTACTGAACTGACTTCACAAATTATATACCGAAACTGTAATTTACTTCATGGGTTGTAGAAAGCTGACTACCTTTCCACCTTTTGACAAACTTTGCATCTTTCTGACTCATGGTGATACAGTAAAAAAAGAGCGTAGTTCACTTGTAGAAATCAACCTGTACCTCCTTCAAATAAGCTCCTTGCAATTCATTCTCCCAACACGTAATAGCAAGGTTTATAACCCCAGAGGGAGACTGTGTTACTAGCACTGCTCTTCCCACATGGGAACAGCAGCTGTAAGAACATGTGCACTAGCATACTCAAAACATGCAATTATTAGTTTGAATAAGATACCAAAGTGTTAAAATATCTTAATGGGTAAAAAAAATTCACTTTGATGCTGAATGATCCACAGCGAAGACATCTTGGTTTTTGTTTTTTTTAACTCCCAAATTGATAGCATCCTCTTCTGGCACAAACTGCTGTTATTAGTCACAGAAGCTTTTAAAAAATTTATTTAATAAGTCAAGTTTCTCCAGCCAAGAAATTACGGGCACGTAACCTCATCAGCATGAAGAACAGATGGACATTCCCAACAGGGTCTCCTATCCCCCACCCCCCACCCCCCCCCCCAGCCCAGCCTCCTCTTCCCAGCAGGCTCAATACTCTTAAGTGATGGGATAGAGGTTTGGATGCCAGCACTACTACCCACCTGCTCAACTTGCAGAGTGCCCACTTCTGGGCCCACTCAATCATGTTGCAGGAGCCAAATATTGGTGATTTACACGATGTTCAGGCTCCGCTCATTTTCTGCTGACAAAGCACTATTGTTCCTTCACTGGATATATATTGCCAACAGACACAAGAGTAAATAAAAATAACGCAACTGACCCAGTCTTTTAATATGCCTCCAAAGGCTTATACTACAGTTTTCTGTACAACAGAAATTCAACCCCCTAAGTATGCCACCAGTTTTGAAAAGGAATTCTTATGAAATTAAATCGACAGCTCTTGGACTCTTCTGTTTTCTTAATTCTGCTCCACCTCCAGTGAAACCCTGTAAATCAGGCAGAAGCACCAACTCCCACCAGCACCTACAACTGGAAGACTTCACAAGAACAGACTAGTGCTTCTAAATTTTCAAGATACTGAAACAAACTTACTTTCCTTTCAAGATGTGGTGGTGTTCTTCAACAGGCCCTTTCCTCACCATACTCTAAAGCTATTTCAGAGATACTCTAAAGAGGCTTTTGAATTTATTTTTCAGAATCTGCAGATCCATTTTTATACTGCAATATGAAATCTCAAAAGAAACCACCAAGAATTCTGGCTCATGTGTTAATTAAAAAAAAAAATGTGGCTACTTCTACCCTAACACTGCTTTCTTAAGTCCCCAGAGGGCTAACTAAAGACTTTCCAGTGGTATCATACTACGGGAAGATACCATGCATGCAATGAGAATAGTTCAGTCAACTGTGCCTCTCATCATAGACAGAGAACTTTTCTTCTAATTCCAAGCTGACCTTTTATCTTTATTAATAGGCGGCCAGCCATTTTTGTACCACCACTGGCTTTTAAAGAAAATATATCATTGTTCCTCTGGCTTTTTCACCTCAACCTTTTGTTTTCAGTATACACTGTTCTACTGCTTCTGCATCCTTCATCCTTGGAGCATTTTGTCTGTGCTTGCTTTTGTTTAATTTCAACTTGAACACAATCAGAAACATGTTTGTTATTCCAGAAAAGTTTAACCAGGGCTTCTGACCACACACGGATGAAAACCAGCTCAACACTTGCCTGTGTTTATTAGAAATGTCTTCTCAGACAAGACAGAATTTCTTTTTTTCACACTTACAGCCATTCTGCCATTAACTGTGAAAGCTAGGACTTTCTCCCCCACAGACAAGATGATTAGCAGGATGCTAACAACAGAAACACTCAGCTTCGTGAACAAAACTAAGGACTTCATCCCATTTTTACTACTGCAACCTTTAATACATTCCAGTTCTTCCCTCATTTCCAGTCCTCTATTTGACAGTGCCTCCCACAGAGTGTCCTCAGCAGAATTTATTAGCACATGCCCACTCTCTTATGCCAAGATAATTAATGAAAATATTATATAAAATTTGTCTCCTGATGAACCTCTAAGCCTTCTGGAAAGTGGCACTTCCTTCAACAGGGCTCAGGGCACCTCATTTTAGCAAGGTTTGCAGAGTTTTGGTGAGAGTCACAAGCCTGGTGACCTCAATGATGACTTGACTTCCTAGATGCCCAGTCTACACTGAAGCTCTCACACAGGCCTAGAATAAACTGATTGCAATATTACAAAGGGAGTATCTTCACCCTAAATTATGGTGTCCTGTGATACTCTTCTGGAATGAATTGTTACACCCAGTACTAAGTTCCAGCTCAGAAGGACGTGACCTAGCAGCTTTTTCTATTGCTGTTGTGCTTCCTCAGAGCTGTCTCCTGTCTCCAACATCTGCACTTGCATCTAGAGAGAGTGAAGTAGATAACTTTGTAAAATATAACCTATTAGACACTACGCCTGCTCACTTTTCTTGCCTGGCTCCCCTCTTCTTTCTGATCAACCTCTTTGTTACCCCTCCCGTTACATGTTGCAAGGGCATTCATTTCATACTTTGCAAGGATGCTGCAGCCAGCTTTGTAACAGACCACCCTGATGGCCAAAGACATACTTCAACAACTTTTCTCCGTAACTCTGCAATCTGTGATCAACATTGTCCTCAGCATTCTGTCCTTAATTAAGATGCCAAGTGTGTCCAAACAACAACAGAAAAATGAGATCACACAAACATGTTCACTGAAAGCAGACAATATAATCAAGTCATCAGTGCAAAATTGCTGGGTTACCCTCTCCTCAACACATGCCTAAACAAGGACACAGCATAAGAAAAAGTCTGTAAGGACATAGCATTACATCAATTCTGAAACTCTAGGTAAGAAACATGTAGTTCACGTAGCTATTCACAAGACACAAAGGTGGTTCATCTCCTAACGTTACCATTAAAAATATCTATGCACAGCAAGCCTAAATCAGCAGGGGGGCTGGCCTGGGTAATCTTCAGAGGTCTTTTCCAACCTCAGCCATTCTGTGACAACATTAGAGCAGGATGCCCTAAACATCTTAGAAATGCCTAAAATTTTGCCTCTCCATCTCCCCTCCTCCCATTTGTTCTAGAAAGATAGTACAGCTGTGACACCTCAGATGCATAACAACTGGCAGCCACAAGCCTTCTAATAATTGACCATCAGTCCCTTTGTCTTTGGAAACAGCATGGTACTGTCAACACAGCTTTAGCTCAACAAAAAGCTTTACTAGCTGTGGTACTACAGACTGAGTACTATACGTACAGGAAAAAGTAATAAAAATAAAAATCAAAGCAAGTCTCTTAATTCCAGTGAACCACAGCAGCTACAATGAAGCAGAATGAAGGAGCTCTTTTTTTTTCTTATCTGCCTGCCAGATACCTGCTCCCAAAAAACATTAACAGCTTGCTTTACCTCAAGCACATGCAAAATTATTAATTGTACCTTGAAGACCAGCAAGGTTTCAAAGCTGCACTGACAGAACCCTCGTAACAGTAGGGCAAAGCTCCTACACGGAGGCCTGTATATGGTTGGTTTCAAGTGGTTCATCAGCTAATGGTTCATTAGGATGACCACAGTTCAGCCGACAAAAGTCCAGATGGACAGCAAAAGCCATATCCTTCTTCTAAGCACCCTGCAAGGTGGTTTCCTAACTGCACACTACTGCAATGTCTTGGAGCAGGCTCTTTTATTATCTGCAGAGAAAAGCCCCTTGTCATCCCAAATGTTTGTAACCCATATGCTCTAGATCATCCGAGGTGTGATGCATACTCTGCTCCTGTCAATCAGCACTTATCACAGGAGAGAGGCTTTGCCCAGGAAGATGACTAGAGCTCTCGACAGCTGGTTGTCCCTTTTAACCTTATTTTCTGTTTGGTGCAACTGCAGACAAGAGACATTGCTCCTTACATTACTGCTAAAGCTACTGGTCAAGTTCATATGAAGTTCATATCAAGTTCAACCAGGGAAGTGCTGGACTCTGCGCTGGGATGGGGCAACCCTGGATGTACAGACTGAGGAATGAGATGTTGGAAAGCAGCACTGTGGAAAGGAACCTGAGCGTCTTGGTTAGCTGAAAGTTGACTATGAATCAGCAGTGCCTTGGCAGCCAAGAAGGCCAACCATGCCCTGGGGTGCATCAGGCACAGCATCTCCAGCCAAGCCTGAAGCTGTGTCAGGGGAGATTTAGGTTGGATATTAGAAAATGTTTCTTCCCCCAGAGGGTAGATGGGCACTGGAGCAGGCTCCCCAGGGCAGTGGTCACAGCACCAGCCTGGGAGAGTTCAAAAAGCGTTTGGTCAGGCACAGGGTGTGACTCTTGGGGATGGTCCTGTGCAGGGCCAGAAGCTGGACTTGATCCTTGAAGGTCCCTTCCAACTCAGCTTATTCTATGATTCTGTAATTCCCTAGCAGCACATCAGCCATCTGGTATGACACAGCCGCCACACAGAAACAGGGCAAACGTGGCACAGCATCCAAGTACTGCCCCTGGCAAGGGAGAGTATTGTTCTCCAGCAATGATCTATTATCTATTTGACAAAAGCAGCAGCTACATATCCTGAATTAGGTACCTCTGTAGGTGACTCAAGAGAGGAATTACATGTTGTTTTGTTTTTCTTGACCTTAACACCCAGGCACAGAGTTTCAGATTCTATCTTCACCCCCAACTCTGCATGCAAGCTACCCCACAGCACAGTCCCTGCAGCAATAAGAAGCATGGGCCACCCTCCCATGCCACTGAGCTCACAACTTAGAAGTTTAACCCTTCTTGAAAGAAGCTTGCACTGAAATACAAAAACTTACAAGTGGCACCGGCTCCATACTATTTAGTACAAAGACATTGCCATATTCTTGTCAAAAACCCAAACACTTTCAATAGCTAAAACAATGCTATTTTAAATCCCATTGTTTGATTAGACCTGGCTGGTGGATGTGCAGATAGGCATACTGGCCCATCCACACAGGTGAAGTCATGGACAAGGGATCCTTCTGCTGGCATCTGAATAACATGGTCTAGTGAAAGGTGTCCCTGTCCGTGGCAGGGGTGAGGAAACCAGATGATCTTTAAGGTCCTTTCTAACCCAAACCATTCTATGACTCTATGATTTAAATTACTGTTTTCAGTAGGTATCATGCCTGTCTCTCAAAACCCCCTCACCTGTATCTGCACCACATAATGGGCATCCTGACCTAGCAATGCACTACTGATATTCTGGGGCACCCCTGCAACCTCAGCTAGACACCTAGGATCTAAGTTGCACTCCTCAAAGAATGTGCTAGCAATGACCAATCAACTATTTGTATGGTTCTTAGATATTTTTCCAAGAACAACATGTTTGTTTCAGTTTCAAGAGACTAGTCATAAATATTGGGTGTACATATCCTAACGCAACAACACAGTGTGCACTAGCAATTAGGATGAGAGTGATATAAAACAATATTCTGAGAAGAACAGATTTGTTTTTTTCCATCCCATTCAGAAACCCCCCAGGTCACTTTCATATACATGCATTTTGTTGAGACAGATCATTGTTAGGTTCCACACTAGTCCCTTTCTTTAAAATTCCTTGATTCCTCTCAACCTTGTTTGCAGATGCCCAATTACCCTGCAGAAATGTAATGTATCTGGATGTAAAAATCACCATCTTCAGTAATGGCCTCTTGAAAAAAAAAAAAAAAAAAACGTTTGCTTGAAGATGCACATCGAAACTGTGAAACTCAATTATGCACTGTCAGTCATTCCAGTAGCTTCCTCCTGAGGAACTAGTTTCTCCTTTTAATTCCATTTTTAAGATCACTATAATCTCCATATACAGTTCTTCGACCTTCTGTGGCTGTACCAGCTATACCCGCCAACCTCGCACAAGTTGCCTTACACACTTGTAGAACCAAAATGGTCATAAGGTCTATATACTATAATCCTGACATCATTTTAATGATACTGCCTATATTGAAACTCTAGATCTAAAATCTGATTGAGACAGTGGAAATATCTGTAAATCAAAAATTTGCAAAAATCATGGCAAAGGTGCTTGAAATAGATTTTCTAGAAAACATGAAATTGAACCATTACATGTATGCTAGATATTCTTTTTGCTGGCTTTATACTCCTGCAGGTTTATCCTTCTCTTTCATGTAATGATCTCAAAGCAGAGTTTCCTCTTCTGTGACATGGGCAGCATCACAGATTACTAGTCTCACAGCTGAACCTGAAAAAACTGCGTAACTATTTGTCCTGGTTTCAGCTGGGATAGACTTAATTTTCTTTTTAGTAGCTGGTACAGTGCTGTATTTGAATTCAGTTATAGAGAATAATGTTGGCAACGGCACCAAAATTTGATGAGTAATGTAGTACAAAAAGTGGTTTGCCCCAAATGCTGTTTACCTCAAATTCGTATCCCAATTACTTAGCACTAATAAGGACACCCCTGCCCCCAGCCTTACTACAATAGAGGGGATGGGACTTAGTGGGAGAGATTGATTTGTGAAGCAGAAATTGTCTTTTACTAGATGACTGCAGAGACCTTGGCATAATGCTACTGCAATCTGATTAGCATGGCTCACTGCTTCTTTTATTAAATAATAATTTACAATAACAAACTCTCCAATGACAGAAATTAAAATAATTCAATATTATAGTAAATTCAGGTGGTACTAAACACATGACCGAATTTGATTCTTAGAAGAGATTTTGTGGTATGTTAGCTGACCATCAAGAGTCTCCTTCTCTGAAATCACTGCTCCGTGTCAGCAGTGTGTACTCCTCACACCAGGGTCAGTAACCCCTATTGCCTCGCATCCATTTGAGCTACCTCGCTGACTTAGTGACACACAAACACCTACACCAATCTTCCTCTGCAGTGGATATACAGATAAAATGAAGCCCACTCATCATCCCAAACCCTCCCCTTCTTCACACGCAGGCAAAGGCTGGGCACCACAGAGCCTCGCTCCAGTGTGGAAGTTAAAGGTCTGTTCAAAAGGAGAAACCAGTCACCTTACCCCAGGGCATGCACAAGAAGCCCCCAAGGGAGAGGCCTGTGTTTTAACACTGCATTTGCCCCAGAACCACCTGGCTTTTGCCAGTCACCTACAGCCAGATAAATAGGCCACCACCAGGAAAGCTTTGACAAGAGTCCCACGTAACATTGATGGATAGCACAGAGGGCCCCAAGTTCAACCCTGGAAGAAAAATTATGTTGGTACCTACTCTCTCAAATGTTTCAGTATAAATAAAAAAGTCTTATTCTAAACAAGACAATAAAAACTTGGATTTCTTTCTGACAGTCTCACATATACATGAGCAAAAGGATACATAAAAGCAAAATATGAAAACATGCCTCAAGTAGAAGGCCACACATGCTTATAGATTAATTATATTCTTTCCCCCATCAGCTGCTTGAAAAGGACAACTGCATAGATCAAAGCACTCTGTTACGCACCAGAATTTTATTGCTGCCATGAGAATTAATTCAAAAGGAAAATTGCCCCACTCATCTTAAATTTTAGGATAGAATAGCCATTAATTTTAATTTTCGTCAAGAAATTCTCTCCAGCCAGGGATGGTGCAAGACACATTCTTTCTTGCTTTTACTCCTAGTTGAGTTTCAATCTGCTGCCAGACTCCCATCAAGAATAGCTACTTGCTACTGAGATACTAAATTAACGCTTGCCTGCATTTGTAGCCTATTCTCTGAGATGCAAACCCATCCCTCCTCTCAGACAGGACACTGTAAGCCCCCTGAGGGAAAGCATGATGCAGATGTGCTGAAGGAGATGAAAGCAGCAGCTTATGCAAGCAAGCCCGAATTTCTTATGCAGAGGCTTTCAAGTTATACTTGTATGTCTGCTAAAGAGAAAGGATATTTCCTCAAAGGCTAAAGAAAAAGATGCACCCACATTGAGAAAGAAACAACCACCATTTTGATACAAGGTACAGTTACATTATCTGCAGGAAATTCGGCAGTTTAGATTACAACAGAAAGGTCAGGAAAGAAATCCCTCACATAAATGAGCATGTGACTTCAGAAAATGACTGGATTCTGCCTTCAGGGAAGAGAAGAAAGCAGAAACTGCAAGATTTACAGGGATTGCTGTAAGGCCAGGAAGGTAGGTTCTCCTTCTACATCTATTTGCTGATGCTTAGCAAGCCACATATTTATGGATTTATCACAGAGTAGGGGGCATGGATTTTAAAAGCAGTTGTCTTTCCCCACTGTAATATTTAGCAAGTCAATAGGTAAAAGCAGCGAATTAGCCTCAAGCAGAATTATATATTTAAAATTCATTCTCATCTGCTGCTGTTCAAGTATTGCCTTGTGTTCCCCAAGAAATAATCCAGTAAATTATGTTCTGCCCCCGTTTGGCCTCTGACCATTTTTCATCTGTTAATTCTGGGTTATTCCTGTTCTGCTTTTAAGGCAAGCTCAGGCAGCAGATTGTCCTGCATGGTCTGGCACCGTTAGATTGCACTCCGCAATTCTGCATTTCACTCTCCTGGAGAGAACCATCTGGTCTACAGGTTTTAGATGCTGACCACCTGGGTAGAAGCACTCCATTAAAATTTAAGACACCAAAAAAAAAAAAAAAAAGAAAAAAAAAAAAAAAAAAAGTACTTCTGCACAGTACTTCTATTCATTTAGGATGCACCTGTAGAACAAAAACACACTCTGTGTTTTTAATACATTACATATACACTTTCTAGTTACTACAGTGTTTAGTAATGAAGGAGTTCTTGTCTTTTTTTTGTTCCAATTTACTTTTTTTTTTTCTACAGTGCTTTAAACTTATGCAGAAATTTGATGGATCTTTTCACATCAGCACCACTAACTTCTCATTGGAGCAGATAGAAAATATACATATGAAAGTTCTAAATTAATTTAGAATTCCAAAGGAATAATCAACAGTGAAGTCTGAACAAGTAAACAAAATATTTGTATTAAAAAGAAGGAATTAAAAAGGGAACTAACTTTCATTTTCAGTTGAGAAGCATAAACTGCATATAAAAATTATGCTCCGAGCTGGGAAGTGCCTTGTTAATCTTGTCAGCATGTATGAATGGGGAGCTTTTCAAAACCTTTTAACATCTGCCTGATTCTGCCCCCTGTAAATCCTTATGCATTTCAGTAGGATGAAACAAAGACCTAGGCAGACTACTTTCTAAAAGCCTTTGGCTGCAGACAGCCCACTACACACATCATTATACACAAATCCTCAGGGTGAAATGAAAAATTAGAGTACAAGGAAATTAACTCAGTCTTCAAATCCTACCATTTCCTTGGATGTTTTTTCTGGGAGTTCATAATCCATTTCAATTTACTTTTTTAACCTCCGAAATCTTCTGTTTTCTGGAATGCTACCATTATAACTTGTATTATTTGTTTGACACTGTGTTCCTCTGAACAGTAAATAAGCAAATTATATATTTCATCCACTGCCTTCACAGAGTACTACATGAGAGCCAACTCCTCACATAACCTTTCCAACAAGCACCAAATTAACACACGTTTCCAAAGAATAAAGCCTCAAACTCCACATGCCTCAAGAGAATACAAATTATCGCCTAATTTTCCAGGTTTTTAAAATATGAGGGTTTTTAAGTCTTCAGCACAAAGACTGGAGCAACATATCTAGCCACGCTACAGAGAAAACATGTCCTGCTGCTCCCAGAGGTGCATGTTCCATCACAGTATCTGAACTAGGTCAGTCTTGAGCTCTTACTCATCTCTGCTGGTAAGAAAAAACAGCCTAAATGAACAGAACTAATGGAAGCGGGGAGAGATGCAAGCATACTAGATGAAACTTCATAAAAACTAGAGGTTAAATACCACTGAGGGTTCATCTGTTCTGAACAGTATAAAATAGCATTTGCAACCTCTGACTGTGCTTGACCCCAGGGTTAAAGAAGGGGAATAGCAACATGTCAAAGAGAAATATCACCAGGCACGTTGAGACTAAGGAATTATTAGGTTGACCCCTGCTCTTCTCAGGTCAACTCACAAATAAAATAATGTTTTGCCTTTTTTAGCTTTACTTAGAGAACTTTCAATTAGTTTATTAACCAAACACTAATTTTTCCAGTGATTACTATGCACCCATACTTCTGCCCTTCCCCAGAAACTGCTGCATAGATGCAGTGTCACTGACAACCACAGTGGTGTTCAGCCACTTGTTCCCCCTACAACCTCTGGAACTCACAGCTACCACAGGCTTAACTAAGCCTGTGAGAAGTAACTGTTTTCTTCTCCTTTGGGAGACAATCCAGTGACAAAAATATCATTACAGGAAAGATGTTCAGTAGTACTACCACCTGGAACTGTGTTAGGGACCAATACAAGTGGTCACTTCCACAGAGGATACCGTGGCAAAGCAAAAAAAATTAGTGGATGCCTATGAGCTGCTTATGCTAAGAACAGCAAACAGCTGCCAAGAGCAGTGAGTCTGCCCAGGCAGCATACAATGAGCTAACAAACAAAATAAGGACTGGAAAAGGCACATAACATTCCAGAAAAAGTTGCCACTAATGTAGGAACCAAAACAGTGTTATACCAAGGTCTGTATGATACCTCTTGCTACATACTGCAGCCACCTCATGGAATAAAAGAATTAACAGAACTCAGTATAACTTTTTCTGACTTCTAGGAACACCAAGCAGGAAGGCTGTACTGCTGTACTGTACCTTGGGACAGAGGTAACTTAAAGAATACTTACTTCAACCTTATTTGTGTGTATGCTATTACAGAATTAGGAGACACCTAAAAGATGTTTGACAGAAAAATATTTGGAATAAAGTGTTAATAAGCAAATAAAAGCACAGCTGAAAGCTCTGCAAACATCAGCAGTGGCACAGAGTGATTTGTGCTCCCTCTGTCAGAGTTCACATGGGTGCAGAGCCCTTAAGCTGTTCCCAAGACCAGAGCCCACTACATTAAAACTCTTCAGCAAACACTCTGCCTAGTTATGAAATATTAACTACACCAAGACTCATTGCTCAGGACTAACAGCAGCCATCCATTAAGCAGGGGGCCAAGCTTTATGTTTCCTTTGAGAACCACAGCAAACAGTGCTTGCTGTCATTCTTATTTGAAAAATCAACCTCAGGAAGCAAATTAGAAGTGCATTCTTCCTAAGATGGGAGAAAAGAACACAAAAGCCCAATTTCCACGAGGGAGGAAAGATCTTTTAACACCTATTTCCAGAGGAAAAAAAAAACATTTAATATCCCTTTAAATGAGATATTACACTAGGTACTTCTGTGGTGTCACATCTGTTACCAAAGTCTAGCCCGGATGTAGTGTCTAAAATCACTACATAGCATTATTCCAGCACCCACTGCAGTACTACTATTAGCACTACCAAATGCAGAAAACTATATTTCATACTGTGGGACACAAGACACATAAAAAGGCCCAGAAGTTTCAAAAGTCCAACCAGGAGCTAATGCAGTTTACCTATGTTTAATTCCAAAACTGTGCAAGTTGTAAAAAAAGTCTGAGATGAAAACTGTAGTAAATTTAAGCTCCTTTGTGAACAGAAGTATTTTAACTGAACTTAAAAAAAATCCCCCAAACCTACGAAGACCTCTAATTATCCTCAGTTCAGAGACATCTAAAGCAGGCTCCATTTTCCTGGAGGGAAGAGACAGGCATTCACCTTCACATTATGATTTTGCCAGCTTTTTTTTTTTTTTTTTTAATGTTGCATCTTTCTACAGAATTTACTAAAATTTTTTAACAAGCATACTTAAGATTAAGTAATGCATCTTCACATTTCCTCGCACCCCAGGAGTCAATTTAAACAGCTTGTTAAACTAAAACTCTTTTCCTTCATGAAGATGAATATTCAACAGTTTCTGAGGCAGCTCTGTGAGATTCACTGTGAACCGATTGAAGTGACCTGGATTAAAGGCGGAACTAAAAAGAGATTTCTTTTCTTTTTAAAATGCAAGTCCTTTCAACTCTGTTTATAATGAGCCTTCACAAAATTTATTAAAAAAAAAATTAAAACCTGAGTTTGCATTGCTGCAGATACAACTAGCTGCCTTGCAAAAGGTTCAAGCCATAGGCGGTGGCTGGCACTTTTCTCCAGCAGTAAAGAGGTGTCATGCCTTGAGGCTTCTCAAGGCACTTACCTACATCCAGGGAAAGGGTGACTCAACCATCTATCTTCCACCTTGCCCCTAAAGACATTCCCCAGACTTCAAAGGGCAGATTTGACTTTCTGGGGCAGGGCACAAGTTACTGCCTTGCTCCTGACTTTAGACTACTGAGCTTACCCTGTAGGTGAAAGATCTCCCCCGTCTCTACGGGGACTCTGATGTTTTAAACCTCACATACGGACTAAAGCTCATAAAGAACTAGCACACTGGTATCAAAAATCTGCAACTCAGTTTCACCAATCTAAAAAACTTTCAGAGGAAGTTCTACATTATCTATGTATCAGTCCATAGACAAAGCATTTAAAGGACAGCTGAGATAATGTGAAAACTTGCATGGATTCCACGTTTCTGAGGAAAGGAAGTGACCAAGAGAGGAAGGGAGCTCCAGAGAGAGCAAATAGAAACAATGGGAAGAGCCAAGTCCAGATGCATTGAGGAAGCAGAGAGATGAGTGAACAGAAGGTTTGTTGCTTTTAGTTTTGAAAACTGATGAAGGAGGGAGATGTGGAAGAAGACAACCAGATGAGAATTTGCACAGGGCTTTTGACCAGGCAAAGGTGCTGTTGTGCTTTCAAAATGAGATGACTTAGTACAACACAAATTGCTCCAAAACCATCTTGTGTGATGCTTTAAGAAACAGATTTTTCTGAGTGATTTAGATATTCCTGTGTGTGAGATACTGTTTTCTGACCTCAGAGAGCACCTGAGAGAATGTGCATCAGGTTGTCCTCAGAAAGAGAAGTTTAACTTTCCTCCCCCCACCATACTGTCAGCAAGAGGTTCTGGTGCAAGAAAATGGGATTTAATAAAAAAATTTAAACAGAGTTAAGTAGTTCTCAGTCTAGGTATTTTAAACAGTCTTCACCCAGACATGAGATAGAAACAGACATAATGCTGAGTGCCTGTCCCAGAAAGGTTGGGAACACCACTATACCAGCTTAGGATTCTGCAAAAGAAGACAGAGAGAGGAGACAACATCAAAAAAATCACCACTTCAAGTCTCCACACACTAAGATCAGAAATACAGCATAAGGCTTCCCACCAGAATTGAATACAAAGTTAAATACATGTTGGCATTCCTTAGACAAGGTTAGCTGGCAAGTTAAGAGCATGCTGGCCTGCATGAACAATAGCGTGGCCTGCAGGACCAGGGAAGGGATCATCCCCCTGTACTCTGCACTGGGGAGGCCACCCCTGAAATCCTGTGTTCTGTTTTGGGCTCCTCCCTACAAGAAAGACATTGAGGTACTGGAGTGAGTCCAGAGAAGGGAAATGGAGCTGGCGAAGAGTCCAGAGAGTAAATCTGATGAGAAGCAGCTGAGGGAGCTGGGGTGGTTTAACCTGGAGAAAAGGAGGCTCAGAGGGGACCATGTCGCTCTCTACAACTGCCTGAAAGGAGGTTGCGCCAGGAGAGGTTTAGATTACACATTAGGAAAAATTTCTTCACTGAAAGGGTGGTCAAGCATTAGAACAGGCTGCCAGATTTGTGAAAACACCATCCCTGGAAGTGTTCAAAAAATGTATGGATGGGGCACTTGAGGACATGGTTTAGCATTAGAACACAGTATTGCTGAGTTACTGGTTTAACTCAATGATCGTAGAGGTATTTTCCAACCTAAACAATTCTCTAATTCTATGATAAGGAGGATACAACCTAGAGCAAGCACATTCTTTATCACCAGAGACAAAAAAATCTTCATAATCTTTGAAAAGAAGAAAAAGGAGCAAATGGATGCTAAGACACCAAAAATTACTTTTTAAACTGATAGTCCTTGGAGTATAACAAAATAAAACTACCAATGATGCTATTCGAAACACTGGAAAAACTGCAGCAAAATATGGGCATGCCTCATCAAGAGATGCATCTAATATATAATCAGCTAGTATTTAGTATAAAAATAACAAACACAATTGCAATCCACACCATAATTTTGAGCAATGGCACATGCAATGATGCTCCTTTTGAAAAAAAAAGTTAGCTTATTTTCTGTAAACACCACAAATATAGAATCACAGACTCACAGAATGGTTAGGGTTGGAAGGGACCTTAAGGATCACCTGGTTCCAATCCCCCTACCACAGAGAGGGGCAGCCCCCACTAGATGGGGCATCCACAACTTCTCTGGGCAACCTATTACAGCACCTCACCATCCTCTGAGCAAAGAATTTTTTCCTAATGCCTAATCTAAACCTGCCCTCTTTCAGTTTTAAACCACTGCCCCTTGTCCTAACATGCCAATATAAAATCTCCCTCTCCCTCCTTTTTACAAGCCCTCTTCAGGTACTGGAGGGTGCTGTAAGGTCTCCTTGGAGCCTTCTCTTCTCCAGGCTGAACGGCACCAGCTCTCCCAGCCTGTCGGCAGGAGAGATGCTCCAGCACTCAGAGCATCTTCATGGCCTCCTCTGGACTCATTCTAACAGATCCATCTAAAGTAACTTTCAAATGTCAAATGTATACACTATCTGATGCTTCACCACGATAGAGTACAGTATGTGTGCACATATACAAACAAGTGCATGAAAGCCAACTCAAAGTAAGTGTAAGCTTTGTATCCTATATATTCGTACACACATACCAATTTGATTTTATTTAAGCCCAGAAGCGAACAGCTTCTCCCTTACACTGGTTCCACAGAGAATTATTTCCCTGAAAGCTTATTCAGTCTTTTCATGTTTTGAGCAAATTTCACAAGTACAATTTTGGCATGTTTACCAGATAGAAATCATAGCGAAGAAGTGTCATGCTGTACTGAATTTCTTGATGACAAAAGCATCACAGTTCATTTGACACAGGATGACTCAAATATTGAGTTTAGTATTATTCTGCAAATATTCAAAAAACTATCAGGAGATTTTCCATTCAGTAGCAATTTAAGGATTATAGCAAATTTCTTTTTAAGAAATCTTGCCTTACTACTATAATTTCCGTATCATAACATAGGAAAATTTAAGAAGCATTACACGCACAGCTAAAGCATATAAAACATGCCCAGACTATCTGTTTGACTTTACCAGGTACTGGTACTGACTACCAGGTATTCCTTCTCAAGCACTGAGAAAAATCCTTATTTCAAAGAAATGACAGAGTACCTTCAGCTTCCTTAATAAGCAAATGCAATTTCAGCCTCAGGGTCCATGGCAGCAGCAGCCAATCATGCTCCTGGCCATTGCAATTCCCCTTGCTCCCTTACTCCAGCTCCTGGTCAGAGACATCCTTGAGTTAAATGAACTGCTTAAGCATACTACACAAGCAAAAAGCCAGAACTACATTGAATTACATGACTTCTGCCAATTTAGACTTCAGTGGGCTTAGCAAGCTGGAAGAGGTGAACACGAGCAGGCCCAGGGGAGCTCCCGGCCCAGGGGGACAGGCCAGCCAGCAGGCAGTTCAGGCTGCTGCCACAGAATAGCCCCAGCCGGCCAAGCTGGCCACAAATGTGACTCAAGAGGTCAACAGCCATGCTGTGACTCAAGAGGTCAACAGCCAGGCTGAACACACTGGCTCAGCATTTCAAGAGGTGAAAGGAAAATGGAGGATCAACATGCCCAGTTCTGCTCCGCTGAGGAAACATCTTCTGTGGGACTTACTTTGCTCTTTTCAACTGACAATATGTATAATGGTATTATAATAACTCAGTGATTGCATCAGACCAAAAAAGATATTTGCAGTTATGTGGCTGGCAAACTAAAGCAGTGACAGTACAACAACATGCTCTAAATTCCTTATGTAATGAGCTGAATTTACTACTACAGCCAGTTTTACAGAACTGTCTCAGCATTTTAACTTTAGACCCCAAGAAAGCAACAGCATGTATCACCAAAAAAAAAGTATGAAGAGCAATCTCTTCATACATCTCAAAAAAGGAAGCAATTAAGACTTGTACTGTTTCCGATATCACCAAGGACACTGGAAAATTGCACAGAAAATAAGAAGATTGCCAGGAATTAGACTACTCTGGTAGATGAAAGGATGGGGAAGAAGTGGGAGGAGAATGAACTATTTTCCACATTGTGCTGTTAATTTTCCAATTGAATTGTCACTGTGATGCTTCTACTTGAAAGTTTACCACACAATTGCAGAGACATGAACTGCTATCAAATCTTCCAAATGTAGCTCAGATTTTCAGTCCAAAACTCATTATCATCTTTATATTAAACATCACAAAATAAGCCATTCTGAAAACTCACAGAAAGGTGAGGTTGCTCCAAACTCCAATGTAACAAGCGTGTATTGATCAGCTAGTTTCTCTCTCTGCTTTTTCTATCCAAAAACTGGTGGGTTTTTTGCTTCTCTATATCTAAAATCAAGACACAGTCTACCAGCTATAACCTTCAAATTACTGTACTTCTCAGGCAGTAGATCATGTTATGTTTTGGAGGATAGAATCGTCTCTCCTGCAAGAAGTATCAAAGGCTACTGAATTGGGACTCAAAAATGTGTTGCACAAAGTGCTTCACAAGTGCACTTATGCAACAGAGAAGAAAGTGTGGAGGGGTAACCATAAAAGACCATCAAGCTTCAGCACTGTCAAAATCCTCCTCCACTAGACACACTTACACAGCTTGACTGCATCTGCAGAGTAAGAAACTACCGAAAAATACACACCTGCATGGTATTTTAAAAATATACTTGCTCCCCTCTGCGTGATCCAAGAATCTTCCCCACACCACATCCCCCTCAGTTTGATTAATGTATTGAAATAAGATACACAGCAGGTATCATAAAGACCCAGACAAAGGAGCCATTGAAATGAAGACCTTCCACATGTGGAAACCAGTGTTATTAATAAACTAATTATTTTTTCACAATGACATTTAAACCTTCTTCAACAGAATAATAATGGAAAGGACAGGAAACAGCATTTTTTTCCTGTGATTGTATTAAACTTTTCTGCATGATTAAGCTAAAAAGACAGCCATCATTCATCATCATGTCTATCAAAAGATCTAGAAGTCACTGGAATTGTATGACGATAATAAAGAATTAGGAATTCTCATCTCTCGAATAATCCTTCTTGCACCACCTTACCCATCCTTTTTTTCTCAGGAAGAGGATAAAATGTTCCTGTACTGGACAACATTTAGTAAGTAGATTGTTGGTTTCCCTTACGTAGTTTATTAAGAATGAAAATATAGTCTTAATTTTAAAAACTTATCATAGCTGAAAAGACTAGAGTTTTCCTTTTTCACATGATTTTCACTAGGTGGTTTTTCTTCCCATTTCTTACTGATTCTTTTAAAACCAAACAACTGTTTTATTTTGACATAGAACACATGGGATTTCAGCAAAAATAATGATTAAAAAATCCCATCCTTCAACTTAACTGCGTCACAATGAAGAGGTTTTTTTCTGTTTGTTTTATAAGTTCTATAGTGACAGCAGTGAGGAATGCACATTGGGAACACATGATGGATCAAAATTGGAAGGTGTTCGGCAGAAAGTTACTTCTTCTGTAAGAAGTCTCATAAGATAAAGGGTTTTTTAAAAAAATACATAAAACTATGAAACTTTGCTCTTTAGTCAAAGTGTCAAAGCACATCATATAGTTGAACTAAAGAAATCTCTAATACCAAGAATCTTGTGACAAGGCTTTCAAGCCCCATTACTCAACCTCTGGTAGATTTCTCAGTGAAAACTAACTGAACAAAGAATCAGCTTTTGAACTCCTGTTGGTGAGGTTTTCTAAATTATTCTCCTTTGCTTTCTCCTTTCTAATATTTACTTCTACACCAGGCTTTCCATGCCTGTTTATAAATGACACAGATATCATGTGAGTAATCTCTTCTGGTTGAAAATGTAATTTATTTTAATTGGAAATGAAAACTTGTTTGAGGGGTGGCAGGAGGAAACCGTTCCTATTTCCTGCTATAGTTCTCTCAGCATCTAATTACATTCATAAAAAGAAACAATGGGAATGCTGTGTGTTAGTCAGTTTAATGTGGTTAATTACACTATTCCCCCTATGCATGCAAATACACCAGAGCCTCACAAGCGATACAGCACCCACACAACACATTGATCAACGGTAACAACTGCACTTTGTGATCACATATGATACATGCTCTAGATATAAATACTTGCTTACTGGAAAAGGTTTCTAGTTCACAAGAAAAAATGTAAAATGCAGCAGAACAGACAACAAATAAAAAATTCTGACCATTAGTATCTGTATTTTCCATAAAATTCTTGTCAATATGAATTCAATTGCTGCAACTAGAAACATACCCTTCCTACCGAAATACCTTTCTCCATGTCTTTCTGTAAATAAGATACTTTGGGGAGGTCCTTTTTTTATATCCCCATATACCAATATACTAACAGGAGTTGAACCAAATACTTCACTTCCAAAAGTTTCAAGACATTTGTGCCACCTCAGAATGGAATTAAGGTACCAATCAGATCTTTTGCAAGTCAGATTCAGTACCTAGGTATCCCTGAGGACACAGAATTAGTATTTCAAATAGTATCTATCCCTGTGATGGATTCAGCTGGGATGGTGACACATCAGCTGAACACATCTTCATTATTACTCTTTCTTCAAAGTCATGCTTGCATCAGCAATGGTCTGTGAGTCCAAAGGCAGACAGAGGGTGGGTACCCAAGGAAGGTGCAGATGAAACAAGTGCTGGCACCCAGAATAGCCTCTGAACACCTGGTTCTCCTCCATACACTCCGGTAATGGCAAAGAGTCATCAGTCACACATTTCAGAGCAATAGCTTTTAATGACAGCTTAGATGTCAACACTGTCTTTCCCACAAAGCATGAAAGGACTTGGTCTTGAGAGAAGAGACATCTCAGTGCTCACACAATGACTCTTCCAAGGCCAGATATTTCAAGTATAAAATCACCAAGGGAAACGAACAAAAAAGGTAAAAGGAACTGCATATGGTCCTTCTGTGAAGAATCAAAGAAATATTTCAGAGGCTTAGAATGAAACCGTCTGAGCTCAGATGAGTCACTGGGGTTCTTGGAGCAAAACAGACAATATGGATAATTGGTAAAACAGGAACAGACAGTAAGAAGCATAGTCATGAGGGACAGTCTTGATGCTTGAAGAATATGACAGCTTTTGTGAGGAGTTAACCTCCCTCCCTCACCACACAGTTGGAATAGTAGGAAGTCTGTTCAGAAACATCATGTTGAAAGGGAAGGACAAATGTGTTTAAGTTGGAAAGAAGATGATGGATTAGTTAAGAAAACAAGTGGCAGAATTTAGTCCAATCTACCTTTGAACCTGGTCCTGTTTTGAACAAGAGGGAGCACAATGCGATTTTCAAAGGTACTGGTCAACCTAAATTATTTTAAGAAAAGGGCTTAATGTGAGAAGAACAAAACAAAAATAACATTATCTTCATTACGGAATGAAACCAATGCTGGAAAAAGCTGCAGCCTGGAGAATAGGTCAGTGGTGCCTACGGAAAGAGCATGATGAATTAAGAGCCAAAGAACCTGTAAATGTTATGAGAAGATAGATGTCTTTTGGCAGTCTAATGCTTTGATTTTGTTTAAACTAGCTAAAGTGGGTAACTTAGCTTCAACAGCCCAGTGAATAACTGCTACTGCTATAAAATTTTAACCTTTCCCCCTTCAATTAATGTTAGACCTGAAAAGCTCTCCTCAAAGGGAAAAAACTTTACCAAAAAACTAGGAAAGGTGATATTCATATTCCGGATATTCTTAAAAGATAAAAGAATATACAGACCTTGAGGTTTTAGAACACATACACACACCCCCCCCCAAGTTTTGTTTATGCAACTGAAACACATTTCCTTCTACCATAAAAATCTGCAGCAAGCAAAGGCTTCAGATCTTCATCACTTCATTGCTGCCTCAGTCCAAGAGAAATCCAGTTTACTCTTCACTGCCTCCCCAAGTAAGATAACCTGAAATTTTTCCCAAATGCTTATTTAGAAAATGAGACTTCAAAGTAAAAGGCTGACTTGCATTAATTGCTTATGCTTATCTGCTCTCCCACACTTGTGATCATCTTCCAGCCTGTGCCCATAGCAACAGCTGGAGACCTCTGTGTTCTGGCCTTACCACTGTGGTCTTCCTCTCCTGCATATTGAAGAATATATGGCCTTGATGGCAGGTGCATCAGGAAGCAGCCAGACACACCAAACACATGCCACCTGACGGCATCTTCAACCAGTTACATTTTAAGATCATGCGTTCAAGAGGAGATCCTGCATTTGATAAGAGCCTTTGTATTCTGAAACTTCAAGCTTCTATACTAGAAAAACAAGCACTACTGAAGACCTGGATTGGTGTCAATGATCTGAAAGTCATTTTTCATTGCTGAAATCATCATTTTACTGAAAACACATTTGTTCCCTCAACAAGGATTCCGAGAGCCATAGAAGTATTCTGCATGATGTTTGATGTCATCTCCCCACACATCTCCTTAATGATTTGTCTCTAATTTTTCCAATAAAATCTAGGTGCAATGCTCTGGATTTTCAAAGAGGGACTACTGATTTACACGGGATTTAATTACATTTGATACTGGTCCCCTGTTAAGAGGTGGTTTTGGCCATAACTAACCTCTACATGTGCTAGGAAATTTCAGTTTTTCCACTACAATGAGAAAGTCTATTTCCCTTAGCAGAACCTTAATGAAAACAAAACAAGTAAAAAACCACCCCTAACTCCAATTCTACAAGAAACAGTAGACTACAAACCTATTCTTAATCTGGTATCAATCATTACAATAAAAAATATAGCACACAAACTACACCCAAATCTGTAACAATGCTTGCTTTATTGTACTTAGAGAGCAACTGAGTCTCACCTCAACACTCTTACCATGCTCATCTCATTTCAAGTAAAATTTTTGGCTATCTCCTGCCATAGGCATTGCTAATTAACTGCCTTTTAGAGACAAATATTTTCTTATCTGTTTAGAATCTAAACATGATTCTCTCTTCAAAGGAGTTTTACCCTTTTAACTGGAGTTTTTTAGACTGTTTGGGGAAAAACATAACCTCGTTTTACATATGCTGGCCGATCTCACAAACAGCTCTTAGGTCTTCCTTTCAGTTGTGTACCCAGCACTGAGGGTAGTTTCTTCCTCCCGCTTAAAGTCTGATGAGAACCAAAGTAAATGAAGTGGAACAAAGAAGCTACATTAGCTTTCATAATTTATTGCTCTAGACAACTCCAGCTATTGCCTGTGACAGGAATCAAGCCAGGCAGAAAGAAAATGAAAGTGTTCTGCCACTTTGTCAACAGCTGAAGTTGCAGGACTCATTTCTATGGCTACCAGCAATGTCCCCGAACCCCCATCGCCACACTGCAGCTCTTGACCTGTATTTACAGAGGGCACCAAACACAAAGGAGAACATGCATAAATAATGACCTGAAACGTGTTATGTGCTGTTTTCTTCAGGTTTTTAAAGACTATAGACTAAAAATGATACACTTCGGTGTTCTTTCTTAATACAGGTTAATAAAGAATAAATCTGACACAGTTCACTGAATTTTACTGCCTTGATTATTCAGAAATTTTTTTTTTTTTGGTCTGGATGAATAAACTCCTGTAGTGAACTCTCACAAGCATTTCATTTTGATATCTAAATTCAACCTATTCTGATTAAAGCATCACTTTTGTGGTGTCTTCCACTTGTAAAGGTAAAATTTTTTGCAGAAGTAGATTTGGAGTGAGAAGAGGTGTAAGAACAACTGTCAAAAATTCAACATGGCAACTTTCATAAGTACCATCTGAAAGCAGTAATGCTGGTACACCTAATGAGCAAGAAGGATTCTCCACAGCCCCTTCCCTTGTGCTGAGCACCATGACTGGTTCTGACTCACACAAAGGCTCCGAAATTGGAGCTTAGTCCTTTGCCATTGTGCCTGTGGGTTGCCTGCTTTAAAGATGACACAGCTGGATCTATAAAAATCTCACAGGAAGGAACAACACTGACTTAAGCCAAGCAATCCACAAGGTTCAAAACTGCTAAGCTCAATACGCAATAAAGAAAGGGAAAGACAAAATGGCATAGGACATAGACTCCTCTTGAAAATTCAATTCTTGCTAAATCTTCTTTAGCGGATGAGAAGATCCTCCTAACTTACCAAGAACATTTTATCAGGAAGCAATTAGCACCCCAAGTGGTATCAATACATGAATTTCAACTAGATTTAGATGTCCAAAGCTAAGAGAAGAGAGAAGCAGGAGCAAACACAGTCATTACAGAGAGAGCACCAAGGAATAATTTGAAACTCACCATTTAATGTTTTAATGCCCTAAAAGATGCACATAATGACCCCTGTGTCAAAAGAAAATGTTATGGCTTGACACACTACCAGTACAAATCATGTACATTATTGCCAGAATCCCCTGTGACAGTTCCCAAGACTTTCTGAAATCGACTGCAGATTGAAAAGATGTTACTGTTCAGCAAAATTATTCTTCATAATTGGTACATTTATTTGGAGATCATAGATTTTTCAGTGTAAAGAACATTTTAAAATATTATTTTTTAAAAAACTAATTAAAATGTTTTGAACTATAGCAGCTCTCTTTTTCATTTAAAAAGACAGTATCTTCACAGAGGATATTATATACATTTGGAAATTATTCTGTAAGTGTTTTCTCTGAATAAATGCAGAAAACCAAATACAGAAAGCATCTGTCTCAGCTCTGGTAGTATTTCTTAGAATAATTAAAATGCTAATGAAAAAGCATGTAAAGGCAGGAAGAAGTAGAAGAACCACCCACCCCAGAATAACATCCTTCTATAAGTATCATTTCCAACTTCTGATGTTCTCTAATTTATGCTCTAAGTGATGACAGGTTATGTTTATAGTATCTCTTTAAGAAGGAACCTATTAGTTATCTCCTTTGCACTTGCCAGTACTTCTCAGCAGATTTAGGTGAAATGTTGGACACAAAAATAAGGCACAGATGAAGGCAAGAGATAGCTGGTGTTAGCTTCAACAGTTCATCAGCTGTGAACAACAGAGGCACACCTCTGCACAGCAATTCCCAAATCAGATGAACACAGTGGTACCTCCAATGGCAACGATCAGCTGACACAAAATGCTGTCTCTGACTTGCTATTAGTCCACCCCCTCATACTCCAACTCCTTTTCTTGATTTCTACACTGCAGCCACTCTACAGCTGTTGCAGGTACAGTGTGATTAAGACCAAATCAATTCCCCTTTCAGCCTCACACACATATAAATCATGATTCTGTAATTATTTCACACTCAAACAAAGTGTGGAACTCTGGCATGACTGGTAGATTTTTTATTTTCCATGGGGGAAGGCAAACATAGGCTGGAATTTTCTTCTGCCTCCTTCTAGTTCTTACTCATTTCAGTAGCTCCTCCATCCAAAATGGATGGAAGGAGGAATATGGGTGGCTGTGATTTCAGCAGTGATCCCACTGCATTCCCACATCCCTTACTAACATAGACTATGACCTAAGATTGAGTTAAATTAACCAAGGTGAGAATCAAAAGGAGGAGTAATTGGGCAAAGCTAAGAGAACATAAAAGGTAAGAACAAAGGTTCTCTCTTCTTAATGAGGATTACACAGGACGAACATCACGGTTATTTTCTAAAAAGAACCCAAGTGTCAAAGACCCAGTTCTAACTCAAGCTGTGCCACTGACTACAAAATTGCAAAGCAAGTAAAAACCCTGATTTACAAGTTTCAGAAAAATATTTGAGAAGCCATAATAAACAACACTGCTATGATGTACTCTGTCTGCTTGGAAAAGTCCTAGAAGAAATGCTAATGTGCTATACTGTGCTGTCAGTATTTACATGATGAACCGCCTACATGCTAAATAAGAGACGGCAAGAACAAAGTCCTAAAGGCTTAGGTATTTGCAAGCAGTTGTTTTTGTATTTTTGCTGGTGGTTATTTTTTTAATCAATCCAATTTCTGTGCTGACTTGAAGCCCAATATATATTTGATCTTCCATTTCACAGCATCAAATTAAGCTCCGTATCTGAAGGGAATCTCAGATTCCACAATCTCAGTTTGGCTTATTTGACTACAATTTTTGCACCAAAAAAAAGTGAACCATAGATAGATCATTTATAAGAACAAGTGAGGTAGTTGTAAAGAATACCATCAGTAGTATCCACTGTCTTGGCAATAATGATAGATTTAAGCAGCTGCTACTAGAAAACATCAGCTCTGCCAAAATGTCAGATGCTAATGGCTGAGGCAGCTCAATTAAGCTACAAGACACAATTGCTTTGTTCTACCAGGGATGCAGGCAGGCATATTTCAATTTATATCTGGAACCAACAGAAGCACTTAGGGAAGGAACAGATTAAAAAAAATCTGAATACATACAGCCTTACATCTTCACCTTCTTACAGAAGTCCCAGATTTTAAGAAGTCCCAGATTTTAAGCCACAAGTGATTTGATGCATTATGAGTTCTCAATAAAGCATGCAAAATAGCTGGAGTAGTGTCAGTTTTAAGCAGCAACCCAAATAAAGGATCCGATCAAGTTCACTTTAGCAGTGTGTTGATATGGTAAGTTATTTTTAATGTAAATTTAAATGCAGGTTTTCTGTAGTTTAATGACATTCAACAGTGATAACGTAATGGGAAATAATGGTTGCAACAGCGAACTGTGTTTATGCTACATTGAGAAAAGAGTATATCTAACACATTTTAAAAAATTATGGCAAACATTTCTTCATAAAGTCTAATTAATGTGAGAAAGCATATCTGCCTTTTACAGTAAAACGTGTAAAAGCATGTAAAAACAACTGGACTATCATTTGTTGTCAAGATTCATACAAAAGTAGATGGTGCTGTCAATACTTTCCTCTACTTCCCAGTTCCAATCTGTTCTCCTGAAATCTCACCTATGCAAATGAGATTGTGAACTAAGAATGAAGTAAACTTTGACTTGTTTCTAACATTTACCTCATTTCAGGCAAAGTTAACCTTCCTATGATGAAGGAGAATTAACTGCAGACCATTAAATCTGAGAGTGAGAATAATTTGTAGAAATGTGTCCAGGTCTCAGGGGTTACTGGTCCACACAGGGAGTGTATCACCAGTACAATGCAGCAAATCAAACTGATTTGAGCAACTCCAACAGGAACATTTGCAACTCTCATGCATCTCCAAGATACAGAAAAAAAGAGTTGTACTGTAACCAGCATCCTGTTCTGAGGGCAGACCCCATCACATGCTCACTGCTAGTATCACAAACAAAATTAAAGATGCTTTTTACAGATTAATTTATTGAATGTCTTATGGCAAAGAAAGGAAAAGTGTAATTCTTATCCTCAGAAGTTACAGGTATCTAGACTTCAAACCAGCAATTAAGTTTTAAGACTTGTATATCTGAAGACACCAGCCATTCAGAAATGCTCTGCTATTTGATCACGTATGTGATTTTTTCATGGCACATATGACAATATTTTAGTTATACATGTCCTGGGAATTCAATAGTTTCTTCAACAGTAATCACAGTACATAGGGTTTAACCCTAAGGGTGAAATGAAGAAATTTTAGATAAAAGTACTTTTACTGAACTTTTATTGAATTTCAGACAAACTCTCCTGTGCTAATATGGATAGATCTTGCAATACTTGTAGATCTCTAATAAGCAATCTCACTTATTTTCCATGATGAAATGCTATCTTAAACTGCTTCAAAGGTAAAATTCAGAAAGAACTGGTTTAGTTTGACTCTCAGATTGGATCAGATGATTGACATGTATGCTACAATTCAATGTAATTTTTAATACTATTCCCTTTTACTACAATGCAGGCATAAATGCTTCTATTAACTCATCTTAACATTGACCGTGTTATCTAGAAATTCTTGCTGTTTACAAAGTTTTAACTTCCACAGCACTAGCAACCTACTAAAATTATTTCATGCTACCAAGTGAGAGAAATTGGGCAAAGGAAAAATGTATGTGGATCATGAGGAAAAATTCAGGACACCCTATCATCCCATAGAATAATGTACCCAGAGAATATCTGGCAAGCCTCAAAGATCATAAAGGTACATGTTGGCAGGAAAGGGCTCTCCTTCTGTAATTTTTATGGACCTGTAATGCACAAAAGTTTCCAAAGGTCAACTGAGTTGCCACAGTTGTTCCCAAATTGTCTAAAAATGCCTATAACCTTTTCCCTTCCATCAACTTAGAGTTTCAATTGCAAGAACTCCCTGTGTGTTCACAAAGACAAGCACTGCAAAGCAACTCAGGTATTTAAGTTGGGTCTGTATAATGCTGTGACATCAACCAAGCCAATGGAATTTTTTACCCACACTCAACAATAGTGCAAGTGGGTGTATTTCCCACTAGCATGCATAAGGTCAGTACTTCCAAACCTACTGGAAACACACACCCTATCTTACTTTTATGTGATGCAAAGGGAATAGCAAGGAAGGCTCTGCAAATAGCAATGGTTTCCTTGCATCTACCACAGCCATAAACATGGGAGTTGCTAAAAACAGGACTAGTAGAGGAAAACAATATGGCCACGGAGTTCTGCAGAGACTGAGACACTTTCTACATTGCAAGAATAAGCTTTTATTCTGTCTTCCCCAATGCTCTCCCCTCATCACTTACCAAGCTGCATGCACCTGGCAGTTCAGAAAGCTTTGAACACAGGCTAGTACAGAGTGAGGACTTCCTTGATGAAGTATGTGAAGGTTTAAAACAAAAGTAGATGTTGTTTTGTCTATTCTCCATTTTTTCTACATGAAGGAGTAGCAGATGCTGGCCCCTGTGCCTGTGCATAGCCTGGCTACAGTCACCAAGTCAGAAACTGCTGTCATGGACACTGCTGGGGTGGCAGCCACAGACAGCTGTCTCAGTAATATTCGTACAGTACATTTCCATATGTCAAAAAGCACACATTTATAAAGATGTATATGAGTTAGGATTTTGGAGGACACTCTTGTTAGTATTGATGGGCAGGACTAGCTAAAAGGACTGCACACCGAGCACAAAAAAATGAGATATGTCAAATGTGACAAGAAAAAAGAGCACACATTAGTTGCTTTTAAAATAGATATCAACAGGGAAAAAAGACTTATCTTAAAGCACCAATATACATCTTACAAGCTTATTCACTTGTGCAGTCATATGTGCAAGAGGTATCATGCTATTTTCATTCAGGATCTGTAAATCTAACAATATCCTCAAGGAAAATAATCTAAAAGGTACAAGCAAAGATGTACAATGATAGATATTAGATAAATATATCACTTTACAGTTCTAGGTCTATCCTGTAGTTAAGTATGTCATTTAAGGAGGTATACATTAAAATCACAGAAATGCTAAGGTGGGAAGCTCATACAGCACAACATGTTAGCTTCAAAGCTGAAATTGGCTGTTTTCATTAGCTACTTTGCTGTTAAAATCCAATTCTGCAATATGATTCTCTGGTTTTTGCATTTTAATCCCAGCCCTTAGAGATTAATAATGCTACTTAACCTGTTGTAGCTGTCATTTTTGCACGTGCTGTAAAACAACAATTTATCATGTTCTAAAAGTGCAGGTTTGGTTGCTTTGAAAAGGACCAGTCTTCACACGTAGGATGTGACAGAATTAAAGCTTCAAGTACAACCTCTCTTCCATATGCATTACGCTACGAATTGTTTTCCATGCAGTGGATGGAATGAACTGTACTCATGCACTGAGCAATTCAAGTTCTGCTCTCTGCATTTGTGCAAAACGTGCTTTAGTTACAGAACTTCTACAAACCTTACTCTGAATACAACTTGCTTACGTGTTTTCAACACTGCTCAGCACAGCAGTTATCTCCTAAAGATGCGTGATTTACTGTCTGTCTTCAAAACACAGGTGAACTAAAGGTCCATTTTACAGACTGAGAGCCAAGCAAGACAACACTGCCATCAAGTTTTACCTAAACTTGTTTTTCTGACACAATCAGTTTAGAAATCTAAAGAACTTAAAATATAAAATAGCTAATGCTGTAATATTCAGAAATATGTACATACATTCACAGTGCGAGAAAGTCACCCATGCACTGAAGTCAAAGGGACATATGCTTGGCATGCAGTTAAGAATGGTCAATACCCAAGCAGCATATTTTAGATTTGGAAGTGAGAGCCCATAAAACCATGCAGTCAGTCATCATGCAAAGAAAGGGGAGTGTGTATCACTTGTCCAAAATCACTCTGTATAGTAATGAACCTCTGTAATAAGGCTACATAGAGCTACCCAGTCAGTTATAAATCTGGCATTCCCAAGTGTACTTTGGAGTGTGACTTCAGTAAATATTGCTATCAGAGTGGTTCAGAGATATATTTCCTTAGCCTTCTAGAAAAAAAAAAAACCCAAACATTAAAAATGAGCCAATTTCTCCATGTGTCATTATACTGTTATGAACATGATACAGGACTGGAAATTGTAAGGCTGCCATAAAAACATCTTTCCACTGAACAGCTGTAGTCTAGTGGTAGATCAACCTCATTCAAGACACAAGCTTAAAATCAAGTTCACAAGTCTCCAAGTGAAGAGGTTACAGATGAAGTCAGTCAAGATAACGTTGCTTCAACACCTCCCAGATGCAAGAAGAGTCCTAATAACAGAGCACTTGGAGTCTCTTATTTCAGGCTCTGTTCACATTCTTCCCCAGTGAGCAGCAGCCCAGTGTAACAACAACGGCAGTAATTGCTCACTGTCACTGTAAGCCAGACCTGCAGTGAACTACGCATGCATGCATGGAGCAAATGATGAGAATCTGAGCTAAGCTCACAAACGGGTTCCTCAGAAATACTTCAAAAGGCTTATAATCTTGCCAAATTTGAAAATAAAATGTATTAATTCAAAGTGACAACCACATTGATGGTTCCAGCTAACCACAGACACAGAGTAAAGTTTTACACATAAATGCAAAATAATTGATTGTGCATTCCACATTAACGCTCTTTGCATGACTTGTGTCCAATTATGCTTTTCTCACTCAAATTCAGGCTTTGTATGTACCCACTTCATTGCACACTTTACTTATAAACAGAACTCTGATACTTTTTCTGAGGACAATTTTATCACCCCTTAAAATAAACAAAAGTGAAATTTCAAATGACTGGATGGCTGCACAAGGCTTTAAGAAAGAATTTTTCGTAGTCTTTAACGTTTATCAAGTGTATCACTCTAATAATCCACAGTGCTATCACTTCTACAGTTACACTCTTCTATTTTCCTTTTTTTTGATGATCACCATCTTATAAACCAGCTACAGGAACATATTTTTAAAAGATGAATGCCTCTCCCACAAAGAATGCCATATTAGGGGGGTTTATTAGTGATTTATGACTGTCATTCTTCAACAAGACTGCTTCTCTTTTATAAAACCTAAAATTTATTTTTTATCCACTCTGAAAAGAACAAACAAAACCACTGATAATGTTTGAAAAACGCTTTCCTCTACTGCATAGCTATTTCCTGACTGCCTGTATACCTGGCACTTCTACCACATCACCAGTCAGTTGATATTCTCTTTATCCAGTCACCTGCTGTCATACTACTCATACAAAGAAAACTGTCAGGCCCACAGCAACATGCCTCACAAGCTTTCTCAACCTCCCCCTCACTATTTAAGTTCTTCCTTCTTTTCATGATCACTTTCATAACTACAGCTCTCATGTTTGTTCATACAGAAGATTAGCACTTCTCAGCTACCCTGCTAACACGCATCAGGAACCCAGCTTTCCTATGCTGGCTTAAAAGAGAGTAGCTACCAGCCACCCTGAAGAACGCTGCAGTATCACAATCACTGCATGAGAATAATTTCAAAAGCAGGAACAAAGCAAGGTGTAGGCTTAACTGAAAAAAGAATCAAAGACTTAAATTATACCACTGTTATACAACGGGGTAAACTTCAGGAGATTAATCCCCAAAATATAATTCAGAACAATTCCAACACCTTCAAATGAATTTAAGAAAAAAAATTTAAAGAGAAAAATTAAAAAGAGAAAGAGAGAACATTAAACACGGGCTTATGGAGATCAGCTGGTGCACAACACACCAGAGCTGTCCTCCTACAGTCTACATCTCTCAACTGATTAAAAAAAAAAAAAGTAGAAATTACCACCAAAAAAAAAAAAAAAAAAAAAAAAAAAAGGTAGCATTTTCTGTGTGTCTGCCACTCAGTTATGGACAATGATACTGCACCTCTACAACTTCTTCCTTTGTCCTGAAGTGTCAAAAATATCTGTAGAACTTTATTCTCAGTTGACTAAGGGGATCCTTTTATTCATTCTATTTTCACTGTTCATCCATGAGCTGCAACATGATTGACATCTTTTCCATCAGAACTGTACAGCAGCATGACAAGCTAATTATTATTTAAAAAATGATACACATTACCTCTCCAGGTCAAGCTACAATCCTCTAGCTGGACATCATTTTTAAACTTACAAGCTTTAATAACTTGTGCATCATTCTAGTCCAGATACTACACTCAGTTTCAGAGAAGGTTTCCTGAAAATGAAGGCTTTATTATTTCTATGTAGTTTTTAGTGACTGCTACCAGTATTGCTAATAATAACTGGTAGCCCTTCTTCTGCAACAAATGACTATTTCTTGTAATTTTATCAGGGCTCTCAAGAAGCAAAAGTGACAAAAGGACCTAGCTTCTTAAACCAAGTTTTATACTTTGGCTTCATAGTTTCAACTGGCTGGAATTAAATATCTTTTACCCCCCAGCTGACTTTCTATGCCACAGAGCAATTAGTTGTCAAAAATGCATTCATATCCAATAGCAACAACAAAATATGGGAGGAGGCACATTAGATCAAGCAAATGCATTCATACCTTCAGAATGCAGGTGGAGGCAGGAGACAATTAGAGAAGGAAATTGAACTAGAAGGCATTTCCTGAGGATTAATGAATGGGTGATAGTGTTTGATAGTCAAGGGCAGGATGGGTTCTGCAACCGGCACACTTCATTAATCCCCCAGGCAATACAAACTGGGATTCTGCTAATTTTTTTCTGCACTTTTTATTTTCCTTAACATCTAATTAAAATTTCCACTTAATCTGACACCATCATTCCCTCACAATCACAGAATGGTTTGGGTTGGAAGAAACCTTAAATATAATCTAGTTCCAATCCCCCTACCATGGGAGGGCAAGTCCCACTGGACCATGTTGCTCAAAGCCCCATCCAGCCTGGCCTTGAACACTTCCCAGGATGGGGCATCCACAACTTCTCTGGGCAACCTGTGCCTCACCACCCTCATGGTAAAGAATTTCTTCCTAATATCTAATCTAAACCCGCCATCTATCAGTTTGAGGACATTCTTGTCACTGCATGCTTTTGTAAGAATTCCCTCTTTCGCTTTCCTTTAGGCCCCTTTCAGGTACTGGAAGGTGCTGTACGGTCTTACCGAGGCCTTTGCTTCTCCAGGTGGAACAGCCCCAGCTCTCTCAGCCTCTCCTCTCTGCAGAGAAGTGCTCCAACACCCTGAGCATCTTCGTGGACCTCCTCCAGACTTGCTCCAACAGGTTCCTGTGCTCCATATGTCGGGAGCTCCAGAGCTGGATACAGCACTCCAGATGGGGGTCTCCCTCTGCAGAGGGGCAGAATCCCTTTCCTTGCTCTGCTGCCCACCCTGCTTTTGATGCAGCCCAGAACACAGATGGCTTTCTGGGCTGCAAGTGTATATTGCCAAGACGTGTTGAGGTTCTCATCCACCAACATCCCCAAGTCCTTCTCATCACCTCTGCTCTCAGTCCATTTTCTGCCCAGCCTTTATTTGTGCATGGGATTACCCCAAGCCACATACAGGTCCTTACAGTTGGCCTTGTTGAACTTCATGACATCCAGAGCCCAATGCTGTCTGTATGTCTGAACAGTCCTACTATGATAAATAACATCCATAAAATTACAGAATTAATACCTGGTGGAAAAGGCCAGGTAACTTCAAGTTTCAGAAAGTAGTTCTTATTTTCTCCTAAAGACTAAACATGTTCTCTGCCTTAGAAACAGAAAGGACTCAGCAGATGTAATTCTTTCCACTAAATTACAAGCTGCTTGATGGCCTCCATTATCCAGTGGTAGCAGACAAAGAGCAAATCAAGTATTGGAGAGAACAACTGATTTTCAGCTGCCTTTGAGTGCCTTAGGAAGCCACATACACTAATGCATTACTGAACATGTCCCAGCCAGCAACCACACCTCTCCATCACCGTAACTCCACACTAACCTGTGACAGGTGCATCTATGTCCAGCAAATTTTTTTCCTGGCGGAGAATCGAAGCTCCCTCTGTTATTATTCTCAAAGCAACACTCTCTTCCAGTCTCCCTTCCTTCATAAGGTGTGCCTTTAAGATATCCACACGAGGTTTTCCATCATTATCAAACACTTCCTTGGCTGTGAGACGGTGACTTGGAGGAAATGGGACAGCTAGGTGGGAAAAAAACAAAACACGTGGTCACTCTTTACAGCAAAGCTTCCATTACTGGCACATTTCAAAACATATCTCTACTGCAAAACAATGTTAACATAGATTTTCTACTGCCTCTTACAATTTGTGGTTTAAATTGTATATAGATTCCCAAAGATACCATTAAAGTGCATGTATTCTGCAAGATATATTATTCACACATGCAAGAAGTAATTCATGCTTATAAAAAAATTGAGAGGAGTATTTAAGCCATAATTACAGGTAGATACATTCAAACAAGTCCCCCAAAAGGCACGGGAGTATTGGGGAAAGGAGGGAACCAACTCTAAACTGCTCTGGTAGAACTAGAGAACACTGAGAGATGTTATCTATTAACAGCATAACATGCACATGCAAGTGCAAATATTTAATACCTGTGCGTGGACATGCATAGATACACTCCAACTGACATTCTAAAATCCAAGACAGAGATCTCTCTAATGACTTTGGGCAGGAGGATGTAAGATGTTTTCCCTGTAGAAGTAATAGTTTGCTACACAAGATACATCTGAAGCCCACCAAAGCGCACCTCAGTGCCGAATGGACAACTCCAGCAAAGACAGGGCAGAGGACGTATCAGTTGGAAAAAAATGAATAAATATGAAGGTTGCCCTGGCAACATGGCAGCAACCAGCAAGCTGCATACTGTCCTCACGTAAGGTCAGAGGCATGAACTTGTATGTTCCTGCTCTTCTGGAGCCAGCTGGAGCGAGAAGGCTTGGAGGTGATGCTGTCAGTTGCCAGGATGAGGCTGGAACATTATCCCAGCTTAACCCCCTTTCCCTCGCAGCTCAGTCGGAGTGGCATTAGGCAGCGCCTGCCTCGCCAGCCACAGGGTAATTATCCTGATCCCTGCCACAGCTGCAAGAGGGTCAGGTTGTTCTGGAGCTCCAAGCAGGGAGAGGAGGTGCCTGCAGGGCAGGTCTCAGCTGGCCACATCTGCAGTGCAACCCTGTCCCTGCCAAAGGGCCTTGTACCCTGTGGAATCTCTCACTGGCAGCTCTGCCCCATCACAAGACACGAAACCTTAACACAGAAGATCAATATATCCGTTAGCTTCAATTTTCTTCTAATTTCACCATCAGCAGACTTCAAAACCCCATAACTCACACTCATTAATTAAAGTTCAGACCAAGCACTCTTCTATTACACTACCAGAAGTAACAGCAGAAAATAAAACATTTCACTTTATGCAGTTATTTTCCACTGACATTTTTAACACAAACAGCTTCAGAAAATGCCTTTTCCCCCACCCCCAATCTTTGGGTTTTGCCTTTTTGCTGCTCCAGCAGTCCATTCACTGAAATAATCTGTGGGGACTAATGAATGTGGGTGTCTAGAATACACTGAAGCCTGACTGCTCTCAGACTTCAACATGGGGCAAAAAGGGGAGAAGGTGAAAATTTATGAAAAAACCATTTTATTATGCAACATAGAAAAAGAATAATATTTTCTAAAAAATGGAAGGTGAATGATAACTCAGCAGTTCTCCAATCCTCTTTTTACAAAAACAAAACTGTGGAAGGGTACCTAGTCCTAATGATCCTGCATTTCCAGCATGGAGGAAGGAGGAAAGGGAAAAGTTGGTACATATCTGCAATCACTTTGGCTGGAAGAAGCATATACCATTAGCAAGACAACAGCCACTGTTCCTCCCTAAATGTATGATAACGCACACACCTATGCAGTGCACCATTACGTTGAGGTATGTATGCTGAAAGGACATTTTTGTATTTATAAAGACAGCAAAACACAGATGCAATGACAATAGCAAACAAAAGCTATGACGTAAAACCTGCTGATATAGAAAAAAATACGACATATGCTGCAGCGCTGTAAGAGTTCTGCAGGCAGAGCTCTAACAAAGATGTACCAGTACCTAATTAAAGAAAAAAAGATACTGTTCTAACAGCAGATGATTCATGATTAATTAGTAAAAACATGAGTGACTGAATAGACCACAAATTGCATCTTCCATTATGAGAATATTAACTTTGAATGTACACACACACAGAGCTTCCACAGAAGAACAACGTAAGAAATGGTCATGTTCATGCAGAAGTCAGTTAAACATTATTTTTACTGGTAACACCCACAAATGCCTGCATCAACCAAAATCCTTTTATAAATACAACAAACATTTAACTTCCATTGCTTTACAGAGAGCAATATTACCATCTGAATACACAGGTATCCATCTGTTTCTCCATTCCTTTTTTCTTTTTCTGCTTTTTTAAACCTATGGTATCAACAGATATAAATAAATAACAATAAATGCAATAAACTTGACTGTTATCATAAAGAAACCCTAGAATCTCATCAGACACCAACTGTGCACACAGAATACACAATGAGGAAGAGCATGGAGCTGGAGAGGAGGCCACCAGGGAGAGGCAGGAAGAGGAAGGAGTGGGGACTGAACTGCCAGCACCGAGTTCCTCGCCAGGGCACAGGCCCAGGGGACGTTTTTGTAAAAATAGGTAAGAATCTGTGTTAAGCAAAGGCCATAAAAAGGGGAGAGGCAATAAAATGTGCATATACATAGAAGATGTATTTTTAGAAGTTTAGTGACAAATCTCACTACAAGACCACCACATAAGACTCATGCATGCCTAATCATACTTTGTAAATCTTAAAACCGGGACAAGTGTTCACTTACATTTATTTCCTTATATTGGCATAAAAAACAAATAAACAACTATTCACCATGTGAAATACGACCCTGGTGGTTTGGTAATAAAACACGGACCACAACCAAATGCAAAGAAACAAGGTTTTCAACCCTTTTAAACCTCAGCCTGTCAGTAACATCCTCCTGAGATCTGAAAACACAAGAAAATACTCTAACCACTTATTAGTGGGGGTTTTTTCCACTTGTGCTTTCAGGTCTCTTGAGCATGTTCCAGCAAATGGAGGAAAAGATCAACCTGTTCTTTTACTGTTCTTGCAGGCTCCTGCAAAACCCATCTTATCGTTAACACACAGCCACTGCAAAGGTCAGACACCATTACTGTTTCTCTCAAATATTAAGCAGCCTGTCTGGAACAAATAAATAAACCATAAAGAGCTCTGCTTAATTAGAGTGGACTATGTGTGCACACACAAATAAAATACAAGCATGTGGCAAAGCAAGCATTATTTTGTTTATATATTATTCATTTTAAAATGAAGCTGTACACTAAATTAATACTCTCAGAGGAGGCTTCCCATAAGAAAAACTCTTTCATCAATATTCAAGTTCCCTGCAAATTATCTCCCTCTGTAATGCTTGTCTTGTAATTTTATATAACTTATGCTGTATGGCTGTACATAACTATGTTTATAGCACACCATACTTTTATGATAAATAAATGTTTTCCTTTTTATTTGTAAGGAAAACACACCAATAACTGCTAACATCTCAATAACCCAATGTACTGCATTTGTCTGATGGCAGTTTGCAATTCTCCATTTTGAGAAACACATGCGCTATAGCAATGCCCAGAGCACAAGTTATTAAACACATTGACACTTTGTCATGACACTTATGCAAAGTGCAAAAAAAAAATTAAAAGGTCACTCTTCAGCTTTGGGTTTTTTACATCTACTTCTTCATAACCTTCAGATTCAGTATGCATAAAAATTTCCTAAAACTATGATAAAAATCATCTCAAACTCCAACAACGCTGTGTTTTTTAAAGATAGGAACATTTTTAATATTTAACTAACAGGTTCTGCAGTCTGACTTTGAAAATCTACACCCATTTTATAATGTGTTTGAACACATAGCATAATCTTGAGCAATCCTGCTGAACAATAACATCCATACTGGGTGCTTTTACTATTTAATCAGAGTTCTGCATTTCTGCACCACACTGGGTCTGACAAAACTATGCTGCAACACAAAGAAGCAGACAGAGATCAACTTTTCGACCTAAAGACATTAGTTTAACCTTACCTAATTCCTGCACAGTTGCCTATGAACTTCTGGTTTACAAGGTTTCTATGAACCTAAGGGGAAGGAATGATGAATGTTTTGTTTTCAAGAACTCTACTTAGTTCAGGTGACAGGCAGAAACAAGAGGATGAGTCACTGTCATCCACAGCTGCTAAGGGGAACAGAGTGAAATCCCCCAGGCAGTGCAGAGCTCACCAAAGTGGTGGAAAAAGGAAAGGGCACTGCCAAAGATGCTTGCCCATGGAGGACATGGAGTTCTCATGTGACAAACATCCCCTCTCCACAGATTTCCTCAGGCACCACATGGACAATGCTTTCATCTCCATACACAAGTTTTCTGGAGACAGATTCGACCATTCAAACACACTGAATCACCGGGATCTCTTTTTTAACCTGCACATTATTTCCTTAGCAGGTACTTTTTAGGAGTACCATACAGAAGGCTGAGTTATTCAGAAGACAAAATTCATTTTCAATATAAAATTTTGTACTACAGCATTTGTAACATGTTCAAGTTCTTATTTGCTTTTTATGTACTTGGCAGGAAAATATGTCTACACCTGATAAAAAAAAAAAATCCAACTATTTATTCAACAGCAAAACGGCCAAACCAAAATCATCTCAGTGGAGATAAAAGTGGAACACATGTTCTGATGTTTTCTAACAAAAACTATCAGGTTTCATTTTACATTAGCTACTGTTATTAGAACAGGCACTGGAATTGGCAATCTCTCTCTAAAAGATCAAGCTTTCACCTGCTATTTTAAGACATGACGTATTTGAGGACTGTTTTTACTAAATCTGCTGCTCACCAGATGGTGAAAGCATTGGAAATTAGAATCTGGAAAATAAATCTACAGTATAAAATAAGAAGAGCTATGAGGATTCCTATAGAAATTTAGCATGAATTTTTCTTCATTGCCAACAAGTTCTTGCAGTGTAATCAGAAGCGCTCACAACCGTATTTGCTAAAAGACGTAATTAAATTAACACCACTCATGAGCAAGGCACTTTGCTTCACAGAAAGCTGAGGTTTTCACTGGGCAAGCCAGTCAATGCTGCATAAAGACAGAGTCCACCAAAAAGAATGTTGCATGAAGACACCTTTGAGTAACAGCACCTGTATGTGAACCGAACTGGGAGCAGACAGGAGACTCATTCCTCAATAAAGCCCACATGTACCAAATTTAGAGAGAAAAGAGAAAGGAGTTCCTTTCACAGACATCTCGGCTGACAACGTGGAAAACAGGCCACTTGACAAGAGGCAGTAACACCTGTGGCCTAGAAAAAACAGAAGGTACTACAGGTTGGCAAGGAAACCGCTTCTCACAAGACTGAGATGAGCCTTGCTAGCACTACTTTTTGATGTACAAAAGCTCAAGCTAAAAAAATTTTTTAAGTAACAAAAGACACTTCATCAAATATCCCAGTTCCAATGACTATTTTTAATATATTGTGACACTTCAATCACAACTGGGGAACATAACAGCAAAGACAATTGCCTCAGAGAAACTCACCTGCCTATCTGGACAGAAGCTATGCTAGGAAGGTGTTTGTAAAAGGGCTGCGTCAACCATATACTGATCCCAATGTATTGCCAAGCTGTTTCCAGACACTAGGGCCGTGGCCTCCTAATCAGTAGGCTTCACTCCCCCCTTCACTCCTCCAGTGAAATGTCTCACTCTAAGACAACCCATTCAAGCACACTACAAGCACACACACAAGGGAAGGATGAAGTCTCATCCCTGTGCACCTTGTTACTTCACAGAAGGCTGCCACTGACCAGCTGGGAAGCTGGGACTTGCACATTGTGCCAGAAGCTATGTTGGTACCTCTCAATCATATGGATAAGTTTTTGACAGATGAGCTCCTCTCAACTGCCTCTGCCATTTTAATGAACATACAGGGATCTTTTTGCAAACACATGAGTGGCACTGCAAAGAGGAAGGACAATAAAAGTCACCATTAACTTGGAACTACAGGGGATGAAATCCTGTCATTTCTGTCTAATTACCAAGCTCAAGTGTGATGGGTTGCCCCTGGCTGGATGCCAGGTGACTGTTCTTACAAGATGAAAGGCTACAGTACTACAACTTCCCACCACTTCAGGAACTGCTATGGTCTTTTCATGGCATTACTTGCCTCCTCCAGAATACAGTACCTAACAATAAGAAAAGTATACAGCAACATTTTTCTTCAACTCTTTAAAAGAGCATAACCAATCGCCTCATAAACTCAGGTCAAATTATACTTGGAAAGAACAACCGTAAGTAGCTATGTCACCTTCAGTCATCTCAAAAAAAAAAAAAATTCCATTGAAAACAACACCCACTACTACAGGATTTGATTTTCTTTATATTCAACACAGCAAGCTTTAAAAACCCTAAAGAAGAATTTACACAAAGAGGTTCTTCCAAGGGGTTAGAGCAGGGCCCTATTATTCTTACTCTGGGCTCAAATGAAGAATAGAAATAAAAACCACCAAGGCCTGGATAAACACACAAGATTCCCTTGGTGGTTTGACTCTTCACTGGTGAATTGATTGACATGTACCCATCTCAAACACTGTGAACACTTTTATAATAAATTGTAGCATTGGTATCAGCAACATAGATAAATGTGTATATTTCTGTAACAAGCCAAATCTAACTCTACTTTTCAATCATTATCAAACAATTAGCAATAAAAATGTTTTTGAGTTTCTCAGAAAAAGTCTGGGGAAGAAAAAGACATCAGAACTTTTCCAGAACACTTACAGGCAACAGACACATCAGAGAGCACAGGAACCCTGAGAATCTAGGAAGAGGTACAGGTTGAAAAGGGGAAGGGAAGGAAGTACACTTTAAAAGAATTGCATGAAAGAAAAGCCTCCTAATTCAAAGAAATGGGTCTGTATGAAATATCAAATTGTACTGTATGTGGTTATATACTGGCAGCATTCCCAGAATATCTTTTGGCCAACTACTGGAATAAACAAACAAATCCTACCAGTCTTAAAGAGCACAAACAACACACATCCCTATAAAATATTACAAAAGAGTATTCTTTCCTTGTGTTTGAGTTCCTATGCAAGTATCTTTGACATTTACGATCCACTCCTGTCCACAGTTCATGGATAAAAACCAACTACAAAATAAAGTAGAGAGGAAAAATTCAGTTCAACAGGAAACATTCCCAGTTAGGACCAACACATACAGTAAAAATTGGAAAATGTGATCATAGCTTCCTGGCCTCATCAGAAAAGTTTGTTTTTCTACTTTGTTACACCCAAGTTTTTCCAGAGACCTCGAACTGAATTCTGTTGAGCTTTGTTTTTATTAGCTTTTGGAACAGAGAACAATAATTACCCAGAGCTTAAATTCCTTTATAGGAATTCATTTGGACAAAAGAGTCAGGGGAAAAAGAACCCTATAACAATGGAAAATACCAAAGGTCTTCCAAGACTTAGATAAGGAATTAGGCACAGTCCTCCATTTCCCAAAATACTTGAGTGATGGATAATTTCTTTTCTACAGTAAAGCTTCACTATTGTTCCTAATTGGAGGCAATTAGGAAGTGATTGCATGTCAAATTATTTCAATCTACTGGGAAAAAAACCCAATCAATCTCTTTTAGACCTGGAAAACCTTCAGGTATCAATCCACATTTATGGCACCATTTTCTTCTGATTTTCTGGTGCAACTTTAGTCAGTTGACACTACCAAATTTCAGTCTCTTATGTGACAAAGGTAGCTAAAAGGGGACTGCAAATAATTCCTCACCTACAAACTGAATTCCCTCTCCAACCTTCCGAGCGTAATGAGGTACCTTTACCACTTCTGGTCAGAAATCAGCTTAGCTTTGAGGACTAACTCAAAGTTTCCAACAACATGCAAAAGGGCAGGGAAGCAAACACCATTTCCTTTCCAAAGCTGTTCCACCAGGGCAAGGTTTAAATACAATCAACATCTAGCTTCCAAAAATTGACCACTGCAGAGTCTGGCCCTTGTCACACAAATTTCTTAAAACAAGTCATAGACTCATAGAATGGTTTGAATTGGAAAGGACCTTAAACAGCATCCTTAAACAGCATTCCAACACCTCTGCCACGGGCAGGGACACCTTCCACTAGACCAGGCTGCTCAGAGCCCCACCCAGCCTGGCTTTGAGCTCCTAAAAGTAGGAGAGATGAGCAAGTGCAGGTAAAGCAGCCTCTATATGGAGATACTCTGTTTCCTACCACTCCTTAAATGCCACATTACAGAAATTGCTCTGCTTAAATGTCAGCCTGCAAAGCTGATTCCTGGAACAAGAAACACCAGCACACCTCTTGCTGCTACAAGAAAGTTCACTGGGCAGAGGAACTGAAAATTCCTGCTAGCACTACTAAGTAATTGTTTAAAAAATACATCTTACATTTCAAATTTAGGGCTATTTGGCACCTAGCAATTGATAACTTTCCCAAAGAACATTCAGCCTACCGAACAAAGACAAGGGGGTAGGGATGCTAACAGACCAAGGTACTTTACTACTGCCTGTCTCTTTCAGGTTCTAAGCTGTTGAATGCTGACCAAAGGACTTGCAAGTAGCATCCTTGAATCACGTAAGTTTTATTTTATTTTAATTTTTTTTTTTAAAGCAAACTTTTGGAAAAACAAACAAATAAAAAATTCAAACACCTTACTTAAGTCAATAAATATCAGGATGTAAAAAAGATTTGAAGCATTATTGTCTGAACTATGCCCTGTGAACTAAATCAAAAATTTATGCTGACCTGTAAGTGTTAACCTGGTTTATTATTTTGTTGATCATGAGGCATGCAGTAAGTAGCAGATATACACCAGCTCCTCATAAATCAGTCAGACAAGTCTAAGGAATAAGACTTACAAAAATAACTATGTGTAATGACCATGTGTAGCTGGAGCCAAATTAACCTTAAGAAGAAGATGGAAACAGCAGTTGATATGTGGGTGTTTTGTTTGTTTCAGGTTTTGTTTGAATTTTTGGATTTTTTTTTTTAATCTCAGAGAGCTTTGCGTGTTTCAGTAGCATTCTTGCCTTTGACAGAAGTTTAAAATCAGCATACTTCTGGATGAGTGAATCTCTACTGACTCACACTGGTTTATGGTATACAAGGAACTGGCCCAAGCTCTGCACATGCTAGTGTGAAAAACATCATTTCAGAATTCCACTAAAACTGAATTTTGCTTGTACAGGCATAATCAATAAACAGGAAACACAGGCATAAAAAAAATATCTGCACCTGATTATATAATAAAACTAATTTGTGCTAGGCTACACCTATTATTCATCCAATAAAAGCCCTTTCTTATTTAGGGGTCAGGTAATATACCTGGAAAAACAACATAGAAAGGCACTAATTTTTTTTTTCCCTATGCAGTTAATTGTCTAGATACCAACAGTCCTCACAGCGTGGTTTGGCTTTGTCTGCATTAGGATTTAGGGACATACACTTCATGTTATGCAGAGTCATATTTTAAACAAACAAACCCCCCACCTCAGTCTTCACTATACTCAAAGAGTAGAAATGGCTGGTTTCTCCTGGATGGAACTGCACTCAGCACATGCTCAGTACAATTTGTTTCTTCTCGCCTGGTATCAGAGATACAGCTTGCCAGTCCAAACTAATACCCCAGTTCAAACCAGAACATTTAACAGGGGAATTCAGTGTTTTGTTTATAGAAGGGACATGAGCAGAAGGCAAAGTCAGCTCTCCACAGGCCCTGTAAGCAATGGTGCCTTTCCCTCCTGATGAAAAGAACTGAAAGTCTTCCATGAGACTGTTACGAATAGTTTCATTTACAACTTGTTCCTCTTCCAACATGCTCAAAGGACTAATTTTCCTGTGCTGTTATTAGAGTTCACATAGATCAATACTAAAGATTATGGACCACATTCATCACTGTGCTATGCTGCTGTAATGCCATTAAACAAAAGTCCTTTCTAATCCAACTTTAACGGATCACACTGAGCTTTGAAACTCGGCTCAGCCTGTTCACGATGTCAAAATAAAACCAAACCAAACCAAACCCCAGTGACACTGGCATTAATCTCAAGTAATGTGGCTGCAAATCAGCCCTGATATTTTTGTTTGGTTTTCATGGCTTGCCTCTACCAGCACTTGTATCATGGAATGTCTACACGGAATTTCTGCCTCGGACTCATCAGCAAAACACATTTATTTCCATCAATTAACCTGGACTTCTGCAAAAAGTTGTTTTTATTTTAAAAGGAACACATGCAGAATTTGTAAGAAAAGCAAATGAACATTTTTAAAAGGCAAATTTTTGTTGATTGGAAGATTATGTAGTTTGATAGGCACTCTTTTTTTTTTAACTGGGTTTTTTTTTTTTTTCTGGGTATATATGGCAGCAATAGTTTCAAAGCCCTCAGTAAAAGCTTCTAGTGCTGTATTTAAAAGGATATTTAACCCAAATCCTCCTTTTATTTATTATAGATGCTTTTACATCTTTTGTAAACCATATCTTCCCTCAAATCTCAATTGCTGCTTAATAAACGTTAGATAAAAATAAATCTGTCTAAATTTACCATTTTGCTCATACTCTCTGCAACATCCTGTTCTTAAGCAGATCATTGGAGTTTAAAAAAAACCAGCTTAATGAAGCAGTGAGAGAATCAGACACCTGTGCTTTATTCCCAGATCTGTTGTGTAAAAGCAATTCAATTTTCACTTGCCAGTGACTAAACATGCAGAACATGCATAAAGACCTCAGCACTGGGGTGCTCAGTTCTGTCATGCATCATCGTGTGTTGGTCCTGGTGACTCTGTGTGATGCCTCTAGGAAGACTAGCACAGTATAACAGGATTCCCAGCACACTTCCCAAAAAAAAAAAAAAAAGCCATTAAAGGAGCACAGTTACCAGAGAGACATCAGGAAAATGGGACTCTCTCATTTGCTAATGGCAAGGTGGCATCAGGGACTTTCGGTCACATCTTCGGTCTCAAATCCCTTAATGCAGAACAGGTCACTATTATTTCAAACCAAGATCAAAAAAAATTTCAATCAGCCACAGCTCACCTTACCCAGTGAACTGCTGTGGCTGAGAGACCTTAGCACAATGCCATCTTCCCCTACCTTGACCAAGACCAAAATATTTTTCCACAGATAAATCTAAAGCCCTGGATCAGACTGAAGGAAAGGAAATGTGATGCTCCAGCCTACGCAGATGCAGACATCAGGGAAACTAAATTCATGCCTTTGGCTATGAAGGCCACTTCCACATTTGACATTCAGTCGTTCCCTAGACATAAAAATGGCTTTATCTGTCAGGAATTTTGATGGCAACATTGCACTACTGCATGAATAACTTTTCTCTGGTCCTAAGAAGTCTGAATTCTATTTTTCACACTGAACAGTTAACTTTTCAAGACAAGCTGAGGAAACTTTTCTCCTCCAGGAAGAAGTAAAAGAGTATTAGTGCACCTTCCCAGAGGAAAGAACTTTTACTCCTCCTTAAACTCAAGTTTCATCTAGCCTGAAAGGAAGGTATGGCTACAAGATTAAGGGGGGAGAGGAACAGAGGGACAGCTGTGCAAGTTATTGCTGCAGCATGGCAGTATTAATACCAACAGAAGTTAGTACTAATAATGAATGTTTGGACAAATAAAATTAAGATATTTTTCACAAAAGGAGCCATAAAAAGCCAAAAGTGACAAACAGGATTCAAGCGCTCTAGAAAATAACTCAAGTCTCTTAGATTTCTGCTTATACATGAAAGTAAGCACCATTAGCCAGAGGAGAGGCCTTGAATGCTATATATCAGAGAAATATAAAACCAGATCCATTCACCAGTGGATTGCAAATGACAAGACACAGCCTACACATTTCTCAATCTTAATCTTGGTTCTTAATCTCTCAAGACCACTCACTCACTGTATTATCAAGAGACAAGCTTACCTGTAAGGTTCATCAGAATTTTTTTATTAAATTACCTTAGCAAGAAACAGGACTTTACCTGTGTGATATACCACTATACTGACATTACTGATCTAACTAATATAGCTGACCTGCTACATTATTATATATTACAGTAATGAAAGAAAGCAGGACTTGGAGAAGCATGCCATAATCACAACCTAGCACCAAAAAGCCATCCAGCATCTGCAATCCATGTCGTGCTGCTTGGCTTTTCTCTCTCAGAGAGTGCTGCATTGTTCTGTTCTGTTAAGATGCAGTACTTCATTTCAGTGTATAATCCTGACCCAAGGAAAACAATTCTGACTGAAGTGGAACATGGGGTTGTTTCTTTCAAATAGATTCAAGGGTCTAGTTCCTGCTACTTGCAAATCAAAGCAGCATCTTTCCAAGAGCACAGTTACTTCTCACGCTGAGCAATGGGCTTGCACTAAGTATCTAATAGAGGCCTGAAGATAAAAGGCACATTTCATGAATCAAATGATGGGGTACAAGGACAGAGAATTCACTAGTTCTTGCTTCATGTGGATCTCCCACTATTCCAAGAGAGTCTGCAGGAAGGTCAGAGATGCTCGGGGAAAAGAACACTTTATAAAGAAAGAACATTTTATAGCCTAACCAAGCAGTGGGAAACAAAACAAAAAGATTTTGGGTGCACAACACTACCATCTTCAAGACCTCTGGTCTACTGCTGGCCTCTAAAATCAAATGGAGTAACAATATCAGTGTAAAAACTGGTAATTTCCAAGGCATTCAAAATGTAGGAATATTTAGGGGTTTGGAACTGTCTCCTCTTCCATTCTGTTTTAAAGGCAAATTTCTGATGCAGCACACCTTCAAAACCCCTGGTTGTAAGCTCAACCTGTGGGAGGCAGAGTCAAAATCTATGCCTTAGTGACCTGAAAGGTGACCTGAAAGATTTGCACAGCCAGTACCACTTCTCTGCATGTGTTGTGACCAAGGCAACAGTTACTCTGGGGACCAGCGTAACAAAAGGAAGAGCCTTCACAATCTGCAGAGGTATCCCAAACCGAGCAATGTGCTGTACAAATTTCCTATATCAAAAGGTTTTCTGGGTTTGTGGAGGGTTTTTTAAATAAATTCAGCTCCACACCATTAAAAGTAATTGCAAAAATTACAGTGATTACACTTCCTGAAGTGATTTCTAACTTGTTACCCTGCACCACTTGCAGAGAAAGCATTAGTACATGTAAGGAGGACAGAGACGGCACACAGACGTGAAGTATTTATAACACCTATCTACGCACAATGATTCTAAACAAAACTCTCTGATATGTTTTGTATTTAACAGACAATCTGTCAAGGAAATAATACACACCATGGTGGTATCAAGACAGACTGCTGACACCCTTGTTACACACTCTTACATGTTTACTAATAAAAGAGTGAATTACGATTACAGAACTTGAAATGATCTTAAATACTCACCAGCCTGTGTTTGCATGCACACAAGTGAAAACTTTAAAGATTACAGACTTTTAAAGCCATACAGAACTAGAAAGAAGTACCAAAGGATATACTAACTTGGACTTCCTTTTCACACAAAAAAATCCACATCACACACAGCTGAAAAAGTAAAAATGCTTCTCCAGGTTTGCTGACAGGTAACATTACACTGCACTGATGTGAACAATTGGTCACTTCTCACAGTGCTGCCCTAAGAAATCAAACTAATTTTGTAAAAGTTTGGGGGAGTATGTGTCTTAAAAGTCTCTCCGCTTTACACAAAATTCCATCTGAATTCGAAAGGTAATGGACACTAATCCACATGCTCTCAAAAGCGTCAAGGATCATATCTAGCACACACGCTGAATGGCTGCAAGACTTCTAAACTACACTAACTCTTGATCAATACAAATACAAGCACAAACCTCCAAAAGCACACAACCACCAGAAACATCTATTCCATGTGGAATTTTTGAGGGAATAGGTAAAAAGAAATGCATCTCAGGGCTGTGAGTACCCCAGGCAATTTGGATCCTCAGAACCTTCCAAAACAATGCATTATACCCAAAGCGTATGGCAGAAGAAACTCCTCAGTACAGGCTACATTCATTCATTTGGAGCCAGATCACTAGAGCAACCTTGCCTCTGTTCACAGTTATCTTCAGCAAAGCCATTATCTCCTGAAGCAATATTGCTCTGAGAGGAGAACGCAGGAGCCTCTCAAGCTTTATGAGCAGTCAGTGGGCAGCTCCAAGCTTGACATACTGAAATGCTACCTTTATCACCAGAGAACTTGAGGGAGAAGATGAGTCTTGCAAAAGCCCTCCCTATTCCACATAAAAAGCACATACAAATTAAACCCAGGCAGACATTGCAGGGAAGGGCCCACTGAGGGACAGATGCTTGTATCCACCTTACCCTAAGGACTAATTGTTTATCAGGTATAAAACATTTGCCCTGTTATGAAGGTCTTCAAAACATAATCAAAAATGTACCAAATGCCTTTGTTTTCAACTTAATAATCTAGTTTTTTATGAAGTTTTCCAGCACAGAACAAATTAGTGAGATGGTAGCAGTTCCCAGCCCTCCCATTCTGCTAAGTGTTCCTCAGGAATACTACTGGAGAGCTGAAACAATATTTAAACTTGCTATCAGACTTTTTTTATAGCTTTTTTAACATTTGTGACAAAACAGATATTAAGCAGAGTGAAATGTCTGCTTTTCCTGACTTAACAGCAGCTTTCCAGAACAGCCTACACTGCTTCCTTGTAAATGAAGCTGAAGAGTTGCATTATTAATATATTGCCTGAACATCATGAAAAAGACAAAATATTCCAGTATAAAATCGCTTAAAGAGAAATAAATTTATAATTAGTCAATACAGATCAATAATCACCTCTGAATTGAAACTAAGATTGTTTTTTTCCCTAAAGCCTGTTATGATACACAAAACCATTTTTCTGTACTTGTTAAAACCAGCTCCTTGTAGACTATGCAGTAACTGTCAGAAAAACAACAACAAAAAAGACTATTTGAGACCAAAATGCAGCCAGCCAATTAATCAGGTTCCAGTTCTAATACAGAGAAAAGCCTATCTTTTGCCATTCACTTCACACTTTTCTAGTAATATGCATCTAAAAAGACTGCAGAATTTGCCTCTCTGCTTCCTGCCTTCCCCATATACTAAAACATCAAAATTACTATAAAAGAAAGCTGTATTTCTCACAATACTTACACTGTATTGCACCAGACTTATTCAACAGGACTGATTCATGTCACCTAACACAGAAAATTTCAGTGGGAGCTGCAAAGACCTAAGTGATTTTCATCTAATTTAGTTTCGAAAACATGTCACCGTGTATCTTCTGAACACTGAAGTCTAATTTATATCTTTTTATTACAGTGCAATAAACTACTGTGGCCTGGGTGTGTGGTGGTGTGTATAGCTATTACTTTCCAAAATCCAGCTAGCACTCCAAGGGTAACTAGTTCCATGCATTCCACCTACCACCCCACTGGCGGCCACGTAATCTGTTGGGAGTCTGTGAAAAGAAAGTTGCTGATGGGGTGGTTTTGCTGTTGTTGTTTTGGGGTTTTTTTCCTATTTGGAGAAGAATATGTTTCACCTCAACTGGCAAAAAACCTAGATTTCATTTAAACTACAAAATAGTAGATTTAATTACAGTCATTATATGCTTGAAAGTTTTTTTCTTTCCCCCATCTAGCTCCTTCAAACTTTGTTAATCTTTGACTGTTCTGCTCAAACGACATCTTTCTTTTTTGGAGAGACATTTTGTTTTCCTGAATAGCTTTAAAGAACAGTCTTTTGTAAAATTATCACCACTTTGTTACACAAGAGTGAAGCAACTTTACTTCCTAACAAAACTGGTGGTGAACAAAAGGGAAGAAATTTGTTCTGTTGAAGGTTAGTATTTCTAGTATTACCTTCTGCACGAAAAATACAGAACAACCTACGCTGAATTAGTTAGTAAAGAAGCACTGAGGAAAAACAAAGCAAAACAAAACAAACAAAAAAACCTGTGGACATGCAAGCAAGACAAGAGTTATTTTTTTCACTCTTTTTACTGCCAAGATGATGGTAATGACTGGGACAAGAACTGTTAAGTCAGAACCAGTACCCGTTTGCCTTCCACCAAACTACTGTCTATTGAATTCACAGCAAAACAAATCCCAACCTGAGTTACTTCTACACATGAATTAGAAGACACTTGTTAAGAAAATCTAGAATTCATCAGATATTGAATCAAATATTAGCCACCTGGCAGCCAGCAATACCTTCCTTGTATTACCCATTCAGTGTTCCCACTGTAAAACAGAGATTAATGCAACAACTACATTTTAGATGCACATTTAACTGAGTGCTCCATCAGCTCTGAGTTGAGTCCATAAATGGCTTACTTTCCAGCATAATTCACATTACAAGTAAGATCCACTGACCTTTAAGAGGGTGCAGGAAAAAAAGAGCAAACCAAAGTCTGATTTAACTACAACTTTCTGAGTACAAGTTGAAGCATTTTCAATTATCTTTTATCAAATACTCAGTGAAATAGAGGAGATTAAATTAAGTGCACTTCAACTGAATCATTTTCTGCAGAATCAAGCAGTCTCAAATTGCTCTGGAACTTGATAAAGAGTAGAAAATCCTGCATGTAAGTGAAAAGCAAATACAAATATATTACACGTTATATTTGTATGATACAAAGGCTTTTCTAAGATTACTATTATCTTAGCATTAAGAACATAAAGATACTAATGTTTACTAAGTAGGATTTAGCACACAAGAAACAAAATCCTTTGTGCTTAATTTCTTGAATGTGTATTAACAAAGTCCAAGACTGCCACCGGGAATTTCCCAAAGCACCAAAGAATCCATGCCTTATCCAGATGCAAGCAAGCCAGAAAGTTCAAACTCTAGCTTCTCAAGTTTTATCACTGTCAATCATGTTGTCACAGAATAACTTTCACATTTTTTTTGGTTTAAAGATTAGACTAACAATAACCTCAAAGACTGCTGGGTTAATTGCAACATCATCCATAAAGGAGGAATGTGGGTCTAAAAGATCTATTTCCCTGCTCCCCTAGATGCAAATAATATTATAGTTTCCAACCTTCCTCATGCTAGTTCAGTACAGCACATCCTAATTAAACCTTAAAAGTTAAATAAACACATTAATTTTTACTAATATTGATTTTTGGCTCTAGCATTCTTGCTATTTTCTACCCGAGGTACCATCACACATGTGCTTTGGCAAAACCTGCATCATCTCAAGACCGCATCATCTCAAGACCCCTGCCCTTATGGTGTCTCGTACAGGTCTAATCTTATTGAAAGCCTGTGGAGAAAATCTGAAAACCAAAAGACTTGGCTGCTCAAAGGCAGTTACCACACTTTTAAGGCTGCTGAATTCAAACTCAAACCTGTTTAATGGTTGTGTTCTGTGGAATACATTAAAGAAACACAGTACATAGATAGCCAGTCTTTTTTCATTATCTGAAGATCTTAAAAGTTGTGTTCCTGCCCTAATAATATAAAGATACTTAAATATTAAAATGAATATGTAATGGCAAACTCAGAAGGATAAATTCTACATTTAAAGCTTTACAATCAAACTTAATTGCTTCTGATTTAACTTCTTTTGGGGGGAAAAACCCCCACCTACTTACTAAAGTCTCAGTCTTACACAAAAAGTCATTTCTAAATTACTTTAGTCCTACGTTCATACTTTCTATATTGGCAATATCACTGTCAGAATCTACCCTGCTTATAGTCAGGGGCAGATACGCAGGAAGTCCAGTAATCCAAAATCACAAACTCTTAACTAGCAACCATCAGTTGAATCAGCAACCCTGGCTGACAGGACAAACAAAACAGTACTGAATTTATGATCTTAGTATTTCCCTCTTCTGCAGGCAAGCCAAAATAATCTTGAGACATTTATGTGCATCAACTTTAGCAGAAGACGTCAAGCAAGTTAACTTGTTTGTCTATTCCCCATCTACCCCAAGCTTAAAACTTTCCAAATGGAATCCTAGAATGTTTCCTGGCTAGAAGCAATGTATGAAGCTATGTTTTCAAGAGGGAAAAAGAAAAAAAGTAAAAATTGTTTGGGCTAATCCAGCAAGCAAGAGGAAAATGTTGTTCCTTATAGCAAATGCAGCCCATGATGAATGGGTTTTCTGACGTCCACAAAGTCCAAGAGAATGGAAAGAAAATATTGCATATCCATCTTTTCCATATGAGGGACTGCGATTTTTTTTTAAATTGAGACAACACAGATAAAACATATTATGCCTTCCTCTACAAATGAAGGGCCTTGGCAGAGATCCTGCAAAAAAGAACTGATCTAGTTTCCACAGCAGTCCCTCTTACCTCAAACTTCATCCTGAAATTTTTGGGATGCACGATGGACTGCTTCCAAATTTGTTTTTCTCTTTGGAATTTCAGACTCAATAATTAGATGAGCATTGTGAAATCACAGCTTCAGCAATGCTCAAATCCAGCAACTTCAAAATGAGTTAGATGTTAACTGACAGACATTTTAGCACAGAAGGGCTGCTTCTCTGTGCAAGGAACCAGGTCTGTAAGTAAGGAATAAAGCATCACTTTTCATAGGGTGTGGAAGAGCTGCATTGAATGAAACACTTAACAATTCACTTAGCTGAACAAACTTCTTACATTTTCCAGCAAAATACAACACAGAAACACACTGAAGATGTATTTATTGCAAAAATCTTGCCACAGGGAAAATAATGACAAGCAAAATGCAAAATATATACTCATATATACATATGTTAATGGCAACAGCTTAAAAGCCTCTCCTCTGGAGTTCAAAATGAAGCTGCAATCACACTGCATTCCGTTTTCTTTTTCCATCACTATGAAATGAAGTCTGCCATTCGCATCCTTTAACTCAACCTGGTTACCTGAGAAATGGTATTTCAAATGCAGTATTTGAAAGACAGTCTTGGCCTTACCTTTCAGTGTTCAGAAGCACATATTTGAGAAACCCTCATGGCAAAACACAAGCACAGAATAAACACATCTATAAGGCAAGGACAGAACAGGGACATGCATGTTTCTCTGAATAATAAGCTGGTACCATTAATTAAAAATAGAAAATGGCAAAATAAAACCACATCCAGAAACAACAAATAACCTCTCCTGCAACAGTAATAGACAACACACTAATTCCAAACAAATACTGAGGAGCTCTATAGTTTATCCATGATGCACACAAAAGGCTATCATTCAAAGGGGAGGCTGTATTGTCTGCCTTTGCCTTTTTACTATTGATGTTTTTTCCTTCCCTTAATTCCTTTTCATGAAGGCTTAGGACCAAGGAAAGGCTTACTCATTTACAGAATTGAAAATAACCCCAACATCTGGTAGATTGCATTAGCTCAGCTCTTCAAGGTTTGCCACAGAGCTAGGCAACATTCACCCTCACAGGCTCCACCAAGAAAATTCTTAACAATTTCTTCCCCCTTAATATAAGGATTTCAATTAGAATGTTTTTCTTCTTCTTAGGAACAAGTATTTGTAATATTGCATGTCAGCCTGCAGGACTTTATAGCTCTCATGGTATGAGAATAGCTGGGGTTTAGATGAGGTTTCTCTGGGGTTTGTTGTTTTTTGGGTTTTTTTGAGGGGGATGTTTTTTGTATTCTAACATTTCAAAACAAACATCTAATATCTCACTACATTTACATAAACAAGAATCATCATCATAATACATCCAAGCTTTTTAGTAGATTAGGATTAACTCCTCCTTTTAAAAACAAGAGGAATAGAAAAACCTGGAGTTGAGGAACTTCCTAAGCCAAATATATTTTTTGTACTTGCTATCAATGGATTTCTCCCAGATTCACTTTTTGAATGCTTGTGAACTTTCCTCACGGTTTACCACAGCATTCAGAAAAGCCTTACAGCTTTACTATGCTGTTTGGTAATCCAGAGCTGCTCCAAACACACGAGATGTAGGCACACACTGTACAGCGACGTCTTGTGACTTGTCCTTTGCCTTTCCCCTAGTGACACCTGCCACTCCATTTGCTGTGCACTACTTAGGCCTACTGAGCATCAGGCTCCTGCCTTCCCAGAGTGACCCATGGGAAGACGATCCTGGAAATACAAGAAAGGGACAAGAGCCAGGTCAGAACTTAGCATGGTAGAACTGTAATTTTCTCATGTTTTCCATTCCCATGGGCGCACTCACATTTATCTACATCCAACTTCATTTACAATTTTGTGGCTTAGTTAAGCAGGATTGTAAGAGTGTTGTGCAATTCTTTAGAGCTGGCCTTTAACTACCCTGAATAAATTAGTACTTCATTACCTCACTGTTACCCTGCTCTTCCAAATCATTTATACAGCCAACACAACTGGGAGTAGAAATCTCCTTTTTTCCAGTATGTTATTACAACGTTTCCAGCTTTCCACAGTTGATACTGTCTATTTCAAAATTTATTTATACTTGAAAGTTACTGTTTAATTTGACATTTAGGGCTACAGAACACAGTGCTTTTCTGCAGGGGAAAAACACCCCACTGTCTTACTCATACTTTTCATTTTTGGCAGTCTCTCTCAGAAACACTTTGTCTCATCGCAGAGATCATTATTCTGAGATGATGCAGCCTGCGTGAAGGAATGAGCTATGTGCCATTATGACTCTTGCAGTAACAGACCTGATTCCAGTTTCACACTGTTACAACACATCACACTTTGTCCTTATTTTATTGCTCTTGAGTCCATTAAGAATGACAGTTTGATCTATTACGAGGGACTTGGCTCAAAGGGAATGTAAAATAAGGAACTCCAACTTCAGGATAAGTACTGCACCATGCTACTTAGAAAACTAGAGTAAGCTCGTTTAAATGTCATTTCAGTACAAAAAAAGCTTTTTCCATGTTTACAATACACATTTTGGCTTTTGCTAACATCCCATTTTATAAAATTTCGTGCCAACCTGCTACAGAAGCCTCACTGCAAGATTAACTAACTAGCTGGTGGGCCTCCTGTCCTGATGACTGCTGAAGCACAGAAGTTTATTCTGAAGAGCTAACAGGAGTTAACAAACACACAATGCAGACATGAAGACCTGGTGAGACTTCACACATTTAAGCAATGGTAAGTAGGTAAGAGGAGAGAGGAAAAGCAGTGAAACAGCTGAGTGCTTACACTTCTAAAGAAAGCTAACTTAGCAGGTTATGCCTAGTAAGGAGACAGTGCGAGGCCTGCAATTCAGTTACTGAAGATTAAAAAAGGACAAACTTCTCATAAACTTGAAGTACATGGCCAAAGCTTAGACTAATGCCTAAGGCCTAATAGATGGAAACAAAATTAACAGCCACAGAAACCAGGAATAAGGCTTCCAGTCAGCATATCTTGATTCCATGCAATACCCTAGTTACAGGAAAAGATAATAATGGATTTACCTCCCTGCCCATCGGCTTCAGCAACTGATACTTTTTAACATAGTAAAGAGAAGGCAGAAACTAAAAACTGGGTCTAATTATAAAAACAATATGGGAAGTGAGAGCAGTAAGAGGTTTGTCTGAAGCACAACAGTAAAAGGTGCATATTACATGTTATAGCAACTAAGCCAGGAGGAAAAGAGGTCTCAGCTGAACTGAGAAAAGGAAAATTTTGAGCACGTAAGTAAACACCTTGTCAATTATCTGCATAAGTCGGGGGATGTGAGGGGGAAATCAAGGGAGTGAATATTCCCCTATACAATGAAGTATTCCAACTGTCCTTGCTGTCTCTTCACACTACACAGACATTTCAGAAGAAAAATATGAGAGGCCAACATTGGAGGGCTGGGGTCCAACTCACTACTGCTTATTATGTCTCATAGCTAGAAACTGGTTTAAAGACTGAAACATGAAATGAATCATGTTTCATAATATCATCTCCCTGAATCGTCGCCATATAGCGTCATTCATTAGCAGAGATTTCCTGAAATACTTAAAGAGGAAGATAATGGTAATGTGAGATAGAAGGTACAGGCTAGTATGAGCAACCAACGTGAGCTACAAGTTAGTTTATTTAATATTTCCTAAAAAATCTCTTCCTTCTGTGATTTTCTTAGCAGTTTTTCAGTTTCATCTGCCTTTTCAGATTTTAACAGACATTACTGCTTGTAGCAGAATGCAAGAGAGACAGTGCAAGACCTCAGCTAGAAATTCAAAAATAGTCTTGATGAAGACTGTTTATCCTTTTCTAACTCTGAACTGTACACTGGTTTTGGTCTAACTTCTTCACACAGGCAACTTATCTTTCCCTTTTTTCCCCTGTCCTTAATTACAAAAGACAGGAGTGTTCCTACACCTCTGTGTGCCCCTTTTTCATTTGACTAATTGCATTTTGGACTTGTACTCAGAAGCATTTCAGAGGCCTGCATAAAACATTTGGTTGCCAAAATACTTATTTTAATGACTTTTCAACCCATTGAAACATGCTTATCATGATATCATTAAAAATCTCTTCACTCATCACAATTTTACAGTCTTTCACTGGCAGTGCATCTTCACAGGCAGAATATTTTCAGCACTTCAGGACTGGGAGGAAGGGAGAAGAAATCTCAGAATTGCAAGCACACAGTACAAAGGACACAAGCAGCATGGGGTATCCAGACCTTGGCTTGCCAGAGCTGCAGTGTCTGCACAGTTCTCTTCCTGCTCGCTTCAAGTATAAGGCTTCTAGAAGTCACCCAGTGATGCCTGTTCGCCTGCATGTGGATTGAGACAGCCCTAGCGACACCAATCTGTCACTTCAGTCCAGTAGCAAGGGGAACATCAGCTAAGGGAGACTGCAGTGGTAAGACACAAGGAGGTCAAGCAGGAGGAAAGAAAACCAGAAGAGGCGGCAGCCTGAGCTCCAATCTCCTGTCACTTCCAAACAAAGGGACGGCAGAAAAGCTTGCACAACAGCATGAACTGATAAATGTGACTAAACAACCTGAGCTAAAGCAGAAACCTGCACTACTGTAATTTTTAACCTTACTCTCTAACATTTTCATTAATCTTGCATTATTTCTCTTTTATATCGTTAGATTCTCACAGGTGGGAAAAGTTCTGAAGCTGAGGACTGTGTGGACAGTTGGGTGCTGAGCATCTCCAAGGATGGAGACTCTACAACCTCTCTTTACCATGCTCTCATTCCAAGGGGCCAAAAGCCCTAGATTAGTATCAACAACCAAACTCCACAGGGCACACTCAGCATGACTGAGGGAGGAATCAATTCAAAGAGAAAGACACTTTGATATAAATATACCTATAGAAGAATGAAGTGAGGGGAGTATTATTTCTGAAATAAGAAACCAACAAGCATGTTCTTGGAAGTTAAAATTAGGTAATGACAGGTTTCAGGCATGATACTGCCACCTCCAGAGTAAGGCCAGTCAGTATTTCTCATTCTCTGTTTTAACATATCCTTGCAGTCAGTTACAGCAAGAACTAAAAGATGTATCGGACCGTTTCACAGAGCTGTATTCCCTACTGTCTAGGAATTAGCCAGAGAATAAGATGTGGTCTTCCAAAACCTCTCTCTTCAACACTGTTGACTTGTACTCACAAAACTGGACAATGCAAATGCACACAGAAGACGGTAAAGCTTTACCACTTGAGTATTTAGCCTTTACACAGTCCCTCCAAGATCTTTATTCTTCAATGATGACCATCACGGCCCTCCTAATCATATTTAATATTGCTACCCATATACCATAAACTTCTCTTTAAATGGAACAGACAGCTGCAAGAAGCCATGAGAAACTTCATTCCTTTGAGCACTGTGTAGTGGGTTGAACCTGAGTTGATGGACAGTCTTTTAGACTAATGACACCTCTCACAATTTACATATTTAAACCACACAGAAAGGCAGGAATTGCCTTTTGTCCCAACTTGCCTGCCGAAGGGTGGGGGGGCCTCGGAGCCTCCGGGTCCTGCCGGGCCGGGCTGGGGCCCCTACCCCCCTCCCCTTTTCCCAACACTGCAGCACAGACCCTGGGCCACTGTGGGGGAACTGTCCCAGAGCCACAGGCAGCTCAAACCAGCCATGGACTGCCACACAGCTCAACCCAGCCATGGACGGCCACACAGCTCAAACCAGCCATGGACTGCCACACGGCTCAAACCAGCCATGGACTGCCACACAGCTAAACCCAGCCATGGACGGCCACACAGCTCAACCCAGCCATGGACTGCCACAGAGCTCAACCCAGCCATGGACGGCCACACAGCTCAACCCAGCCATGGACGGCCACACAGCTCAAACCAGCCATGGACTGCCACACAGCTAAACCCAGCCATGGACTGCCACACGGCTCAAACCAGCCATGGATGGCCACACAGCTCAAACCAGCCATGGACTGCCACAGAGCTCAACCCAGCCATGGACGGCCACACGGCTAAACCCAGCCATGGACTGCCACAGAGCTCAACCCAGCCATGGACTGCCACAGAGCTAAACCAGCCATGGACTGCCACACAGCTAAACCCAGCCATGGACGGCCACACAGCTCAAACCAGCCATGGACTGCCACACGGCTAAACCCAGCCATGGACTGCCACACAGCGAAACCCAGCCATGGACTGCCACACAGCTCAAACCAGCCATGGACTGCCACACAGCTCAAACCAGCCATGGACTGCCACACGGCTCAAACCAGCCATGGACTGCCACACGGCTCAAACCAGCCATGGACTGCCACACGGCTCAAACCAGCCATGGACTGCCACACGGCTAAACCCATCCGGCGCGGCTCCCTGGGACCGGCGGGTCCCTCTCCTCTCCATGTGGAGCTGGCGAAGCCAATGGGAGCCAGCGGAGCCTCCTGTCTGCAGCCAGCACACTTCGCACTGAACTGAGGAAGACACCATGCAGCCAGCAGCACAAAGGGAGCGAGGCTTTCTCCACCGTAAAGCCTAAACAAGGACACTCTTCAACATGGCAGCTTCAGAGCCAGAGAGAAAGAGAAGTGAGTCCCATGAGACAGAGCTGAAAATGGCGACGGGAGAAAAGAGGGCGGTGCCGCGATTCTGGCGCGCAGCTTAAAAAAACCTTCTTGCATGGCTTGATAAGAAGCTGTAATATCACAAACTGTTTGTCTCTTTAATCCATCTGAAGTACATGGGGGGATGGAGAATTCACGTGTGGCCCGTGAAGATTATGAAAAGTGCCTATGCCAGGCTATATAGAAGCAGTGATAGGCTTTTAGAAACTTGGGAAAAAAAAAAAAGCCTTTGTGCTCAGGCCAAAATAACTCATCCTTAAAAAGATTAATAACCCCATGTGATGGCCCATGTTTGGCAGTGTGAAGGAACTGTGAGATTTTTCATGGGGGAGATGTTTTACACCAGAGCAGATTGTTTCTTTCCGGGCGGGTCTGCTATTGGTGGCAGTTTGGGAACCATGTGAAGCAGAAGAAAAACCCTTTTTTTTCTTAAGCATAAGAAAGAGACTTATCAAGAACTGTAACGCTGACTAAAATCCCATGTTCTGTTATCCTTTGTGCAAGTTGAGTAAAAGGAGAAAAGTGCTAGAAGGGGTGGGAGGGAGTTTGCTTTAATTTCTTTTATTACTAATAGAACTAAAAGTAAGAAGAAATAACAACTCTTTTTTTATACTGCAACCCGTTTAAGTTTTGTGTCTGCTTTGCTTTCCCCTAATTCGTATCTCACAGAAAAAAAAAAGTAAGTAATAGATATTTTAAACTAAACCACTACACACTGGCATTACTGTCCCTCGTTAACAATCAATAAAATAAATCCCTGCACGTGCCCTTCACTTGGCCACCATCAGAAATCAATACTGAGAGGAATGAGGAATGGTGTGCTCACCTGCCCCTCTCAATGCTGCAGCCAGGGAAGGGGAGAACAAGCTGTCTGGGGGGCCTCTGGCAGCTGCTTCACATCTACTTTAAAAATCTCCTGCAAGTGCCAACCGCATAGATTACACAGCTTTTTATCTGCTTTACAGCAAACAAAGCAGATGCCAAGATAAAGCCACTGTGTGCAACCCAGCAGGGTTACAAATGCACAACGGCAAACTTAAAAAGTAACAGGAAAAGCAATAACCTACTACAACCCATCCTCTCCTGCCACTCTAAGACTACACTGGACTCAGAGTTGTTGGTTTTAAGCCAAGGGATAAAGAGAAAAATAAGTTGATAATCTTCAAGTCTTTATGTGATTCTTCTGTTCAGACAGAGCTGCTTGCTACCTCCTGTACGTGGACATGTGGGTTTGATTTTGCCAAGGGTTCTCTTCCCCTCCCATGTACTTCCATAACATTCCCACAAACAAGGGATTAGGACAACCCACTTCCATCTCTTGCCAAACATTAGCATTTAAAATTAGGTTTAGATCATGTAACAAGTCACAAAGGCACAAAGAAAAATATTTCATCTAACATAGTGTTCATTCCAGTCATATTTTTTCTTTTTCCTTGTCAGATTTTTTGGGACTGGGATGAAAGGCAAGCTACCAGAAAAGGAGGCTTTAGCCCAAACCCCAACTATGCCTGAATCTGCAAGCAAGATGTCTTCCTATCTCTTAAATCTCTTGCTATCCCCCATTAAGGACAGGGATTTACAAAGCAGAAATTAAATGTCAGGTTTTAAAAATTACGGTTGCACACTGGTTTCAACATGCTTTCGTTACCGTAAATCCATTTAGCTTGTTGCTGTCCCCATGACTTTCTTGTAAATGCAGGTTTCCAGTTTGGGTTTGTCTAACAGTAGCAAAAGCTGTCTGTTTTCTGTCTCCTGTATTTTGGAGACAAAATATAGGACATTATGCATCTAATCTATAGATTAGCATAAGGAGCATAACCATCTTTTCACAGCACTCAGGATAAGGCAGCTGAAACTCAGATGAAAATACCAGATATCAGTTCCAAGTAAAACGTGGAGGAAGTAAGGGTTTGGTCTGAGTTCTTTTACTTAGAAAAGAGGAGAAGGGGGTGCACTCAGGGTTTTTTCTCAAAATGTTGGACCTTCCTTATTTTACTGAAGACCTCCTTACATTCAGTCTACTAAAACTAGGATGAAAAAAGAACTCCTCTAGCTCTGCCTGACCCAGTTATGAAATTATAGTTAGGTCATATTTAGACTTTCAGAGATGACCTAATATACTGAACATCAAAGTTGGACCGACCTGTTTCTTTACGCTTTGTTAGATGAATGAACCTAGAAGTTTGTTCAGTCAGAGGACTGGCTGTCATATACTCTAAACATTTCTGACTCTGAGATGCAGCTGCTCCCTGAGAGCAGGCAAATTTCACCACCTTGCCATACGCTCTTTCTTTGCCTATTCTGCATTTTGTGTGAGAACCCAAGAAAACCATAACTCATATCACAAAACCATCTTGGTGACCATGACAGACGTTTTTAACTACATTAAAGATCTTTTCAAGTCTCTGAATTTTCCACTGACGTAATAAATGCTGAGACACTGTCCTAAAGTGAAGCATGTTCTGGAGCAGAGACTTCAACTGCAAGACCATACAGGCAAATCTCATTCCTAACATACAACTGCCAACAAATGTGCATGACTAACCCAATATCTTTAGACTCCCTCTACTAGAATTTTGACAGCACAATTGAGCTCTTTCTATGGTATGAATCTTAAATAGGTTAAATTTGTTCCCCACGAGTGTGTTGCTCTCCACAGCCTAGAAAAGGAGAAGAAGGCAATTAACTAAGGAGGAGACAAAAGGTAAAATGAATCCAGACCCAGGTCTCTACACATCCCCCATAAAATGGCCTCTCAGCTAAGGAGCTACCATCACACATTTTCCACAGTCAAGTCAGTTAAAAGATCTGAGTCAGCAGAGCAAACCAAAGAAGAACAAAACCCCACCAGTCACCGTCCATCCTCTGGCTATATACAGTGTGGCAGGAGTACAATAAACCTCTAAATGTAAAAACTGGGCTGTCCATCCATTTGGTTTGAATACTTGCATGACAGTAGGGAGAAATGAGAAGCCTTTTTTCCTCCTATCTATGAATTTTTCTGTGAATTTCTTTTGAAAATGGCAACCACACTACCCACATGCATAATGCCTACAAGCAGAAGAAAGTGTCAACTTCTACCAGCCTCCCACCAGCACAACTGACACCATCTGAGCTCTGAGGTTTAATCTGATTCAAGTTAACCAACCTCCTGAACCACACTCAGCAAAATATATTTTACTTTTTCCCTTTCAGGAATCCCTTCTCTCCTCCCAAGGCTTCAGAACACTGCTCAGAGTGACTACTCTTTTGAAAACAGATTTTTTTCAAGTGACATGACAGACTGATTTGTGAGGAAGGCAAAATTACTGCCCTCATTTTCAACCCATATACTCAAGATGTAGTTTTCCACTTCTTCTACTAGACAGCAAAAGTTAGTATAAATCCCTGACAGTATGATAAATATCATATAGAGGCAATGGGTACACTCTAAATGCAAACTTAATTAGATAGAATTGTAAAGTTAAGAAGCCATAAAAAACCATGAATAAAATATTATCAAAATGTACAGATAATGGATAAAAAAACCTACTCTTTTTTCCCCCACTTCTTTGCTCAAGTCTTTCCCTTAAGTCTGCTGCTTTTTTTACAGACATATTTTGTTCAATCGTGCATTTGCTAAATTCTCAGTGCTGTAAGGCTCTGCTCCTAGGATAAAAACCTGAGCTGATTTCTTCTTCTGGTATAAAAAGCTTCTACAACAAAAGAAATTCTAGGAGGACAGAAGCAGCTTTCTGCCCCACCTCACGGATTTTCACATACACACTTCCCAGCTGGGGGACTCTAAATGAGCCCTCAGAAAGAGGATGGTGAAGAACTGTAGAAGCAGTACAGTCAAGCCAACACTGTTAACCTTCAAATCACTGCTTTAAAAATACCTGCTGATGCAACCCCACATTTGTATTACAGCAAGTGTAATGTTCAAGTTGAGGATTGTACCATTTACAGGCTAATGCCCTGAAAACAAAACAAAACCACCCCTGCATATGAAATATTTTTAAATCAGGAGATGCATGACTAGCCAAGTAGCAAGTTTTCTCAGTATTTCAGCTTTACTTTCAAATCTGTGTTGATATTTTTTTCTTTTAAAGGTAACAACAGATATTCAGCAAAAAGGGAGAGTTTTTATAGATGCTGTCAAGAAATCAGTCTACATTTCCAGCTTTCCTCAGAGCTGACAGGAGAAATTTTGTGTATTTCTACTACGTAAGATTAGAGTCAACCTAGCCTCCCATAAGAATTCTTGCATTTAATGAGCTCTTCTTCCCCTTTTTGTGTTCAATTACTACAGCCCAGAGTTCAGAAGCATCAGTGCAAGTAACAAAAGGCATTATTTATTAGCACCGGAAACAAGAAAAATACTTCATATGTAGGCAACTCTCCATTTCATTTGAACATCTCAAAGATCAGTTATTCATTTGGTTTAGTACAATGCAAAGTTTTGGAGCAGCTGCCCCATTTGCTTGTTTCTCAAAAATCAATTATTAAAGCCTTCTTTCGTGCAAATGCTTTATTTAAGCTCTTGCTCCCTGTTAAATGCCAGAAGAAAAACAAATGCAACTTCCTGCTATTAGGGAACACTGTACTGAGGACTTTTCATATATTTTCTTTATACTTACATTCTTACAAATTATGTATGTGAGAAGCAGATGATGAACAGCAATTTGGCAACACTTCACCATCTGCTATTTGCAGATCTAGTCAAATTCAGAGTTAATTGAAGATTAAAAGCAAGGACTGATACTGTTGAAGCAGAGCCATGTTCTTTCCTGGTATGACTGTAAATAAATAACTTGGGTAGGTTGTTCCCACTCACTCCAACACAATCATAAATCTGCAACATCATAAGGGCAACACAACTTGCACTCATAAAATACCTGTATATCTTCTATTTGAATTTAAAAAAGATACTAAAATCATGTCAGCTTTTTTAGAATGCCACAATCACAGCAGGCTGTGCAAAGCCCTATTCAGGAAGACATCTATCCACCGCTGTAAGAAACAGTGAAAGACTCTTGTAGAAAGGGCTACAGAAAACATCAGACAGAGAAAAAAATTCAGTCAGCTTGTAACATCTTTCACCTTTTATTACATACATATTTAAGCAAGTAATATTTAATTAAGGGTGAATGAGGAATAAGATGATCCTGATGGGTCTCTTGCGTTACTACAACGATAGCAGGCTACCTTCTTGTCATCTAGTCTACATCTCCTATGCAGCTTCTGCAAGAACCAGCTCAAGTTAGAATACTACCCTTCCTCCTTGGGGCTCCCACACCCTCTTCTCTATGGCCTTACTTCAGCTGCCTCCTCGTTTACTGAACTTTTCTGACAGAGGTGGGAAAGAAAAACAAAAAGATACAAAACTGGAAAGGAAGTCCTCCCAAGATGCTGACTCAGGTGTATGAGGCAAAGGCTCCTGCTCAACTCTTGAGAGCAGTAACCTGAGCTTGGTGTTTCAAAATGGGTCAGAAAGCTCTGCTCTGTTTCCTCTGCTACCTGAGCCTGCAGCTGAGCTGTGCCAAGTCCAAAAGCTCACCAGGCTGCTGCACAGCAGCTCACTGTGGCTGGCTGCCAGGGAGAGCAGCGCTGGTGGAACTGAGCTCCCTGGGATGCCGGCTGCCAGCTGCCCCTGCCTGCTGCTCAGTGCTCCTCAGCCAGCAGGAGAGCGATCCATGGAAACATCACAACTGCAAGGGTGCAGGACGCAGGGGTACGAAAGAGCCTCAAGGATGGGGAGCCAGCTTGGAGGATGCTGGGGGAAAGAGCAGGAAAGGGTTATAAACTGAAAAAATGGCAAATTCTGTCCTCTCCCCAGGAACCAGAAGCTCATGATGGATTGAGACGTAATTACTACTGAGTAATTATACTAGAAACAAATTACTTCTGCAGATTGCAAACTTTTTTTTCTTAATTAAATGTCAAACATCAGTCTTTGTGCTTTCTCCTCCTCATTTTAGCAGCAGTAAAAACTTTCAGAACTGGTTGTGCGAGCATCATGGCAGCAATCAAGCTTTGGTTCACCCACACCTCACTGAAACTTACCTCCTGTGAGAGTGTTACACAGGAAACAGGGCAAATAGGACTTTAGGGAGTCTGATTTGGGTTAAATATTGCTTTGTTTCAATTAAGAGAAGTTGAACCAATGGAAATTTCATGTCAAAATATTTAATTTCTAATTGCCAACATTAAATTCTCCCCAACTTCTAAAGTATCTCTCTGTAAGAAGTAAAATACTGCATAAAATCAAAATTAAACCAGAAGTACTTTAGTATTTCTAAAATTGTACTTTCTGCCACAAATACCAACTGAAAATTCAGCTTAGTTGGTATTAGGTGTTGAGCTTAGTCCTGAGTGAAGACTGTCATGGTCTAACCCCAGCTGTCAGCTAAGCCCCACACAGTTGGGGCTTACTCATTCCCCCCACGTCAGGATGGGGGAGAGAATCAGAAAAGTGAGAAAACTCAGTATGAGACAAAAATAGTTTTGCTAAAGCAAAAGCCATGCGCACAAGCAAAGCAAAACCGGGCATTCATTCAGTACTTGCCATAGGCAGGCAGTTGTTCAGCCTTTCCCAGGAAAGCACAGCTCCCTCACACGTAATGCTGACTTGGGAATGCAAACACCATCACTACAAACGTCTCCCCCTTCCTCCTTCTTTCCCCTGCTGCATATATCAAGCAAGATGCCATTTGGTGTGGGATATCACTTGGGTCAGTTGGGGCCACTTGGGCTCAGCTGTCCCAGCTGTGTCCCCCTCCCAGCTATTTGTGCACCCCCAGCCTACTCGCTGGTGGGGTGGGATGAGGGCACAGAAAAGGCCTTTAGACTCTGTGCAAGTGCTGCTCAGCAGTAACAAAAACATGCCTGTGTTACCAACACTGTTTCCAGCACAAATCCCAAAACCAGCTTCATACCAGTTACTCTGAAGAAAATTAACTCTATCCCAGTAAAAATCAGTTGATTATTCCCCTCAAGCTGGTTACTGCACTTAGAGACTTGGTGTATCACATCTAAGACCATTTTTTAAGCTGTATTTCCACTGCAGTCTATTTAGTTCATGCTGTCTCTGTAGAAGATTTCCTGAAGTGAATATCAATGATACATTAGAGAGATACTGAGGTTAAAAAAGGAAATGCTGATTGCATCACTCAAAGCATTCTCCTGACAGGGCAGGATTTCAGCTGTTCTGCACAGTCCAATTTTAAAATATCAAGCAGTAACTTTTAAAATTATTCTTGTGACTGATATCAATTTATCAGGAGAGGTTTGAGGGTCTTCTGCTTTCTTCTTGATAGACTTCACTAAAACTTTTCATTTCATTAGTCAAAATTTTATATTTCTATTTCTCAAGCTTTCCAATTTCAAAATGTTCCTTGGTTCCAGACCCCCAGCATGAGGTTATTCCTCGCTTAAGTTAGCGACATCCATTCAGCCTTTCAGTTTCTAAAGACATTTAAGAGAGAGGAAAGAAAGGTAGTAAACAGCACAAATCATTTAATGTGTACAACCCCGGAACATAATAGAATCATTAAGGTCAGACAGACCTCCAAGATCATGAGGTCCAAGCTGTATGAGGCAAGTTTGAGATATTGTAATTGGGAAGGCTGTGGTGAGCAATCAGTGGGAACACCATACACAGTCTTGGTGACCTGCAATCAAGAAATAAACTTATACCCTTAACAGGTGCAGAGAAGGGCTGTGATGATGATTACTGCAACCCTGGGTCTGTTTTATGAAATGCTAAAAGGGTTTGCATCATTCTGCTAGGCAAAAATGAAAGCGGGGGGAAGAGAGGGAGAAGCTGGCTCTGTTGTCTCTACAGCAGGCAACAACAAGGGAAATACGGGCTGGAGAGAAATACAGGAAATCTGGCTGGACAGTACTGACCAGAGAACAAGTATTAATTGTATTAACTAGGTCATCAATAAGAAGTTTGCCAGACATGAGCACTAAGGAGGTCTTGGTCTTTGAAACGAGGCAGACTGAGAAATAAATCTCAACAGTGTTAAAGTGGAGCTTGAACCATTTCTGGAGAGGGCTGCAAGAAGGCTAGAAGTGACAGATGAGTGGATTCAGTGCCCCAGGAGAGGTCCTTCCCAGTCCTGTAGTTCCTCCTTTTTGCAATTTTAAAATAATCCCTCCAGACTCCCCATCAGCTGCCACTAATCACTCTGCTAATTTCATCAGTGGTGTCATGCGTATGGTGCTCTGATTTTGCAAACAAGCCCCAGAGTTTACATGAGCAGCTTCCCAGAGCACGAGCACCTGCTTGCTCATCAACCAAGGATTTACATATGCAGAAAGGGAAGAGTCCTAACAGCTATAAGCCATAAGGCTGGTGAGGCACTGGAACAGGTTGCTCAGAGAAGTTGTGGATGTGCCATCCCTGGAGGTGTTCAAGGCCAGGCTGGATGGGGCTTTGAGCGACTTGGTGTAGTTGAAGGTGCCCAGAGCAAGGGAGTTGGAACCAGGTCATCTTCAAGCTCCCTTCCAATCCAAACCATTTAAATTTTTTAAAAATAAATTTAAAGGCAGCACTGCTACAGCAGAAAGGAGAGGACAGAGGCTCCAGATTTAGAGGCAGGAACTTCTTTGGAAATCAACGCTTATAAGTATGGTTTGGCTGCAGTAATACTGCCCAGTACAGGCAACTCTTAGGCAGCTGTCACTCTAGCAGATTTACTTGATAGTCACTATCTTTATATTTAGTAAGTATTTCCCATATGCGATTTTAATAATTTCATAGTGTGGATACACATGCAATGACTTTATGTATTTATATATATATAATACATTCTTATCCAAAAGTTAATAAATATTTAGGAAAGTACTAAGGTATTGTGACCTCTCTATTAAATATAAGGCTGAAGACTGTTCACATACTGTTTTACTGAAAGAAGAATTCTTATATTAGGTATAAAACTATGAATAAATTATAGGGAGTTTTACAATGTGGTATAAATAATATTGTGCCCTGTGTGCCTTTCCTTAGAGTGCTTTCTATAGAGGAATCCATTTTGTTGAGTGAGATGCTTTTTGAGCCAGCAAGTCTCTTCTAGCTCAAAAAACCAGAATAATTTTTCTAACCATTGTCTTTCTTTTTTTCTATTTATAATATATTACCCTCAGAGATACTCTTTCTACTATTCCCATTATGAAATCCTGCTATGTGTTAGGTACTGCCACTTCAAAAAACTCATCTGATGTAAGAGAACAATTATTCAATTATTCCTGCTTTCATTTTATCACATGGGTTATTTCTGAAATTTAACACACAGATGTAGGGAGAGTTAATGATCTTAAGACCAGCATTTTCATACACGTATTTGTTTATAAAACTGACTGCTTCCAACTTGTATTTAAGTCTAACATTTTGGAACTTCTTCCACCACTATACATTTTTTCACACTTAACTATGAAAATAAAGAACATTTCAACAGATGTGATCTTAAAAATCTTAATAAACAAAACCAAAGTCCAATGTTCTACTATTTATCTTGGGAGAATAAAAAGCTTTGAATTGGATAGAAGAACATACTACCATGTTTCTCAGAGAGTAGTTAGATTAGGGTTGGGGGGGGTTGGGTTTTTTGCTTTGTTTTATTTTGTAGCAATCGTAGTTTTTTACCACTAAGATGCATTCAACAGTTTGAAGCACACTGAAAACCTCGGGTTTAGGGAACAGAACTATTAAGTATTTATTCACGCCAATAGTTTTTTTCCCCATGTTTAAGCATTTCAAGTTCCCACATACATCCTATTTGAAAATGCAGGCATCTTAAGACTAATTTCTTTTGCTAGACTTTTTTATTGTTTTCTTTTTCTTGGCAATGTATCATCACTATAAATACCTGAATTAATTCTTACTAAATTTTTAATAGTGGCGTATATTTGAAACCGCATCACAGTGGTTTGAGAGTTCACTTTCTGAACTGAAATTCTGATGAACCTTTCAATAACACTGAGGTGAGTCCCTTAATAAGATGGCAAGTGAGAAAACAGAAATTGCTCAGAATTGAGCATTTCTGTGTTTACAATTCACATATTTCCTTTAGCTCCTTTTTCTCCTTCCCTTTTCACTAGAAAGGCTAAACATAGATTTATAATAAAAGATTTTCCATGTTTTGGGTTAAGGGTTAAAAGGATGATGGTTTACCAGTTGAAGAAAGGAAAACAAACCATACTTCTGCAGAAAAAACGGAACAAATTTCCTGTATATTGTCATATTTTGCACAGTTCTATGAACTAAAAGAAATGGCAGACTAAAATGATGACCTGCATGCAGCAGCAAACTGTAAGCGGATACAGTTTTGAAGCCTATACTGACCAAGTCCCTTCTGTGGGAAAAGCCCTCACAAAACATACAATAACAACAAAACCCCACAAAAATAATGAGATCATCCAGGTTTCTTTTGAAATGGGTAAGGAGGAGAAGGGGCCTCCCTTGTGAAATACTTACCAGCAAGGGCAGCTCTGTGCTACCTCTGACAAGGATTACAAAGGTCAAACTATACAGAAGTCTGAAACAAACAGATGGCATCAGTCTCCTTTTTTCAAACTCAACAGGAACGAGCAAATCTAAGCTAGGAAAGCAAATACTTAAATAATGCTAACAATTATCTGAGTAAAGAATAAACACAGATCAAAACACCCACACATTCATATCCTGGTACATGCACAGCATGTTACTGCAAACATGACATTAAGAAACCAAGGGGGAAAAATTTGGTTAACTTTAGTTATAGAACATTTAGAACAAATTCCAAAAGAAAGCTAAGCACCAGCATTCAGACAGTGAGACCAAGTAAATTCTAAGTATTTGATCCTTTAAAAGACTATTAGGAAAACATACATTATCAAGAGATCACTTGTATCTTTTTCATTCCAGCAAAAAGGACTATCATTTTTGTGAGCTGGGGAAATATTTTTACCATCCTGCATAGTTCATATTAAAAAAGTGAGGTGGCAGCTTCACTATTGACTTCAGGAACAAGGTAAATACCTACTTTAGCCCTCCTTTCCTCAAATTATTTCTAGGAAGCATTATGCATGAACATTGGACCCCTACTTGTGATTTCAAAATGCATTTAAGCCTTCTGTATTTTGAAGCAGTAACACATTCATTTCATATTTTAAAGAATACAAAATAGATAACCAATATCATCATCAGTACTCAGAACGCTTCAATTTTTTTCCAAAATGTTTCAAAGCCAGCTACAATTAAAAAGTGTAAACCATACAAGGCAGCAGCTCATCTTCTGCAGCCTTAAAGTGGCTTTTATTGACTCCATCTGGCTCGAAATTAAAGAAGTGCTGAATAATAATAAAACCCAATCTTTTTAGTTTCAGACCCCTACCACACTATTAAGTGGGTTTCTTTCTTTTAAATACGCAGGGAGGGTTTATGTAATATCTCCCCTTACAGTTTTGATTACAAATGGCTTGATTGTGGTAAGTTTGATTTGCCTGTATTACCTTCTTAAAAATATGTTAGCTGCTGTTACAGTCTTAAAATGCTAAGCCTGCCTGTGCAGAGCTTAATCACTATCTCCACCTCTCCCCGTGCCTTCCAGAGGCAGAAAGTGACAGTTCTGCCTAACTCCAGCCCTGGACTCTGCACCTGAAAGTTGAATTGCAACTTTTTGTATTTTGCTGCTCTCCAACAGTGTTCGTAGTACATACGAACTAGAACCAGGCCAAAGAGCTACACCGAGGTCCTGCCGCAGCAACAGAACTGTGCAGTGAGTTTAACACCACCGTGCGTGAACGAGGCATGCTAAACTAAATGCATTTTGTACACCCCACAAATCATCTCTCCTGAGGCCCAGCACTCCATCCCATATGTTTGCACTTAAGTAAGGTGCCCCTCTCAAGCTGGAAGTAGACTATCTTGTCCTTCATTCCAAACATGCAGCTCAGCAGGTTGCTTAAGCACAAGCAGAGCTGATCCTGAATGTGGCTGAGTGCTTCATGTCCGTGGGGCTTGGACCCCCGGCCGCCCCCGCCACGGGCACGTGGAGCGCCTCACTCTGCCGTGCTGTTATGGCAGACATCACTGGGTGGCACTGTTAGACAGTGTTTGTGTCCCTGTCAAGGTAAGGAATATCCTCTCTCCCCACCTTGTCAATTTTCAGCAGCTGGTAGTGCAGCTGTGCAGGTTTTCCAAGGATGCTGTTGCAAACGGCAGCAGCAGGAGCAGCATTGCTCTCCGACATTCCTTTTCCCATTACGCACTTGGGAAAAAACAGCATTTGCTCATCAAGGAAATGAAACCTGGTGATTTGAAAAAATTCTAGAAAGCAGTTTTGCTTTTTTCCACCTTCAATAATCTAGGTGTACAGTGTTATATTTACAAGTCCTCAAATAGAAAACAATTGTACTAAAGCTCCAACATTATTCCCTGTGACTAATTGTCAAAGTCAAGTGTCTCAACAATCTCAGAAGCTGATCTCTGAAGGGTTATGTCCAGTAGTACTGTTAGAGATGCTCCCAGTCTTACTCTGTCTTCACTCAAAAGTTCAATTTTGCCCAGTCACAGGAAACAACAAGTATTTTTCATTGCTCTGCTCTGTAAGATGCTGTCACAGGTTGTCCAGAAAAGCTGTGAACGCCCCATTCCTGGCAGTGTTCAAGGCCAGGATGGGGTTTTGAGCAACCTGGTCTAGTGGAAGGTATCCCTGCCCATGGCACAAGGGTTGGAACTACATGATCTTTAAAGTCCCTGTCAACTTAAACCATCTCATGATTCTATGATAATTCTTAAATAGAGAACTTAGTTGCAATTAGAACACTTTTTAGAATTATTTATTAGAATAATATTCTTTACAAGTTAGCTTATTTTCAGCAATATGCTCAGAACTGCAGTAAGATACTTACTGAAAGGTGGTAAGACTACTCCTGATGGTCCAAAATGCATGGGCTAACAATTATCAGAATTTCTAAGCATGATTTTCAACTGCCAGCACAAATTGAAAGGTTGATGTAATACTACAGGATACACAAAATTAGGAGCCAGTGCCTTGATAATGACTACAGGGTTTCAAATTACAACTATTTGGCTAAAAGTAGGCTTGACTCACAAACACACCAAAAAAAATTTCAACTCTACAAATATGTCTGAGGGTCAGAAGTTAACTACAGTATTTCAGATTGCAGATGATATGTTAATAATAATAGCAAAAAGCTTACTTAGTACTATTAACTGCATTCACTTTATACAATTTCATAATCAAAACCAACAGCTCTGCAGAACAAACACCTCTTCCTTTTCAAAGGAATAGGATGGGAAGGAGGTTGAAAAAATTATGTAAAGATGTAACACTTTGACAGCTTACAGGTTTTCAATGCTGCACCATGTACAAGGAATTCAGAGAAGCCAAACACTGAATTCAGAGCTGCAGAGGCCTCTTTATGTAATGTCACTGTGAAGTGGGATATTAGAGATGTGAATGGTTAAGTGTCATTTGAGGATTCCACCACAGCTCCCACAAATACATACACTGGATATTACACGTGGTATTCAACTTCCATGGACAAAAATGGCAGCTTCTGGGTGACTTCCACAACATCAGAACCTGACGTCCTGGTACAACATACAGAGGTTTGTTTTAAATTAACAGAAAACTATGAACTTTCACAGTAAAACTGATACGGCAATGAAAAAACAACCTTAATTCTAAAGGTAAAATTACCTTAAAAATCAGATTAAAACAGATTCTAACTTCACTCAAAGAAACCAAAAACAACCAACCAAAAAACAAAACACACCAAAAAAGCCAAACCAAAACAAAAAACCTCAATCTCCCATACCATTACTTCAATAAGTGGAAACTTTAAGTCCTCCTATGTATTAATCTCCAAACTACTTGGTATCTACCCTTTGAACAGTCACAAATTAATACACTGTACCAGGACTGAATTCAGGAGTGCAGACCAGCAGCTTGCACCTCAACAGCAACATGAACTGCCTTACATGACGCAATGCCTCCATTAACAAAGCAGCTACAATGAAGAGCTGCCTTTAAAGCATGTTGAAAATACTTAGCCCTCTTGCTTTTCCTTTCCCAATTGACAAACGTTTGTCTTCTGCCTTACATTGTTGTCAAGTTGGTCAAACCCACAAAATCTTGACTTCACAAAATTGTCATCAAGGACAAAAGGACCACTAGCAGAAGTGTTTTAAAGAAACAAATATTTCAGATCTATTAGAATATATACATTAGGGTCTATTTTTAAAATAGATGCATAAGGAGACACCTGTGTTTTGTCAGAAAGCATTATTACCTAGTTTCCACACATTCTCAGGTCCCAGCAAGGGAATGCTGGCCCTCACACCAATAAAAGCTGTGCTTTGGGCAGTTACATTTGTCTCTTCTCTCTTTGATTCCTTACCTCTTCTTGAAGATCTAGGATAAAAGCCTAACCAAAAAAATTCTAAGAAGATGCACTGTACATGGCCCATTATTCCCTTTATTTTAAGGTTCATAAAAACATCAGTTTCCTCACAGAGCAAATGACTGGGCTGCACAGTGTAACTAATGGCCCTGGCTGAAGAAAGCACTTAGCTCCAAGCACACACTCACGGCCCAGTGAGATGAAGAGGAATTAATTGTTTTCCCTCCTCGGGATGGCTGCCAGAGTGCAAGGCATGCAATACATGTACAATTTCACTTGACTCAAAAGAGTGGCATACAAGTAGCAATAAATGAAACCCCTACTGATGTGCTTACTTGGTCCTTCTCCCTCCTTCCCACTGCAATTCTGAAAACAAGTAAATTAGAATCCCAGAGTGATAGAGCTCTGCTAACATTTATGGGAATTAATACATTCATTGAAGTAATTAGCAAGTTAAGAGACAAGAGTTAATCATGACTGGAAGTAAAAGAGCCTGAATACAGACTTCACCTTACACAAGTAAATCTTATTTTGAAAGAGTTTAAAAAGGGATGAAGCAAAGTGAGGCTTTTTTATTCTGACATTAAAAAAAAAAATTTAAGGATATGCAAATCACTGTGTTAAGTGGTATAATCTACACAGCATTTTCTACCAACTCTCAGCCAGCAGACACCTTCCTTTTGCACAAGCTTAAACCACACAGGCATTTTGTGAACTGTGTCCCTTTTATCTCTCCTCTCTTGGGTACAGGCTTTTATTAAAAGCACTGAACTGTTGCCAGCGTGCTGGTTTAAACACCGCCACTAATTACACTGGAGACAGATGATTTCTTGTAGGGCAGGCGGCCAGGGCAGGGTCCCCACGGGCCGGCTGCACGTCCCTGTCCCTGTTGGGCACCAGGGCTGGCCACTGCTTCTGCACACGGCTGGACTAAGTAGGTCAGCTGCCACCTGCAACCGGGTTCAAGCTTCTCACACAACAGTGCATTATCAGTCCTATCTCAGGATCAGTTTTCGACAGCTGAGACTGAAATACTTTTGCCTTTAGAAAACCCCTGTGTATTTTTCAGCCAAGAAATCCGCTTTCTTTCCCCCTTGGTTTTGGGAAGGACAGGAGCTGGAGGAGCCCTCCAGCTGCAGTGCTGACCACCTCTCCCCCTACCCACCTTTAGCCATCTGCTTTGCACAACAATCAAGATACAAGAATATATCATTTCAAAGCAAACAAAAATTAACATACCCAGTATTTTCAAGTTTGAAAACACATCCTAAAAACAAACATTTTTTTTTTCCTCTAGATCACTTTGTGCCTCAAAACAGAACCAAACTGGGGAGGGAAGTCATACTTGCTGTTTCAAGTAACTGCCTAAATACTTCTCCATTTGATACATATCTATATCCTTCTGATCCTGCCTGCAACAGTATTATAACATCAATCATAACAATGAATAGTTTGTTTTTCAAAAAGCACCTCTCCCAAACTACTTTTTTCTCACCTGCATTTCTGAAATGCACAGGTCACTCTAGGTATATTGTTTTAAAAAAAACCTTGTTTTCTCTGTGTTTTAGCTACAGCTTTATCCCTAACCTGATTTATCCTAACCAATATCTCTAGAGCAAGCACTACCCTAAACCTGAGATTGTTGGACCACTGTGGGACAACAAAGAGGAAGGTGGGTTAGAATTCAAATATTCTGGCACTCAGGCAAGTGAATCGAGGATACAGTTGGTCAAGTTCAGTAACTCACCAGCTGCTGATCCAGCTCTGCCATGCTGGAAATCAAAAATCATTCTGGGATGCTGAGTGCTGCTTTTGCTGAGTGGTCACTGTCTCACTGCTCAGCTCTGCTACCTGGGCTCAGGGTTACAACAAAGGCAAAAGCAAACATCAAATGCAGAAATCTGTACCGTATGCTGTTTAGGGGCATAGAATCATTCTTTGAAAAAATAAAATGTCCATGGATTCGTCCACTCCAAATCCTTATCTGCAAAACAGGACAAGGCAGCTTATCATTCTGCCTCAGGTACTTGTACTTTCCCTGAAAATGAGGTCCATACATATCTCTTGTCAAAAAAAATATTACATACCATGAATAGGAAAAAAATGTTGATTTCCCTCCCCCCCTCCCCCCCCCGAAATCCTCTTCCTTCCTCATATAAAAGAAATACAGGGGCAAACAGCTACATATGGGCTTCATATACACTCACTTCCCCTGATGATACTATCTAATTATTGGATATGCAAAAGGAGAGATGCTGAGTATACAAGAGGACCAAGACACAATAAAACACATATCCCCCCCTTAGCCACACTTGCCACTGAAGGCACATTTATTGTCAGAATGAAACTTCCCAAGTGCCATCCACTTGGAAAACAAGGTAATTAAAGTATCTTCTCTCTTCCGTTTGCTTCAAAAAGCTTTTAAGTTCCACTTGAAAAGAAATACAAAAGAGTCTTTAGAACAGAAAAGAGTGGGTGGACAGTTTAAAAATTCAAGACCAAGCCTACAACAAGAGTTTTAAGACACTTTCTTCAGGCAGTAAGAAGTAGGTAAGATACCACACCTTTGCATGTATTCTCTATAAAAGGCATTTTACAAGCTCTCTCATCTCATCTGTAGTAAAGGGGTTTTCCCTTCTTGCCATGCCAGCAGGAGACTGCTGTGCAGACGAGATGATGTCACCTCCTGGAATCCCCCTCAAGCCCCGCCAGCTCAGTCCTCCCAGTAACAGATACTGGCTATAAATAGTTATCTGGGGAAAACAAGGTTAGCTAGGGAATTGTGAGGAAAACAAGAAATGAGGAAGACCTAAAAATAAACAAGAACAAAAAAATCCACATTTTAAAAGATACTGCTCTTCACCTCTGAACATCTATAGTTAAAATTCTTACGAAAAGAAGAGAAACTTTGGGGGAACACCTTTGCCATGCAAGAACCACAAAACCCATTATCTAAATTTGCCACTGTTCCTAAAATAATCCCAGAAATGAAGGAATATGAACGTACACAAGGTTATATTCACATAAATGTACTTCTGTTATACAAATCTGCTATTCAGAACAATCTCTGACTAAGAGGGATATTGCATACATCACTCCATGCTTCACAAACTCGAAACACAAAGCTGTAGACTGAAAAGCCTCATTCAGGCGAGTGCTGTACTGTTTTCCCAGCATGGTATGCATTTCAAACACTAGCTCTGCATGTCTTAAAAGAGTATTTTTAAAGTTCTCTAGAATTGTAAACATGGGAAAATTTCTCTCAAAATATGAAAAGTTTTAGTAATTCAGAAAGCCTAGAAGACATGCTGCAGAGAACTACATAGAATTACAGGTTTAAAAGCCCTCCTATGCAACTGCTGTGGTGACTGCAAATTGTTGTTAAATACATGATATTCAAAGAGGGACTGAAAGTAAACATCACTCACAAAGAATTTCAGCAAACTTCTACCAAGCAGTGCCTCATATTTATAAGACTCTTAGGACGTACAAAGATATACCTTGGAAACGCAGTGTCTCAAGCTTTAAGTTTAAATCAGTATATTAAGGCATGTGACATTTAAGTTGTATATTTACATCCTGTGAAAGTAGCAGGCACTGCTGGTACATACAAGCCTACCAGATCATAAGTAACACATGTGTTTCACCTAAGGTGAGAAGTGCTCAGAGTGGTTTAGGGGGATTTTCACAAGTGCTGGTGCGCAGAAACCCAGGCAGAGCTCTGCCTAGGCTGGCAAGAGAAAAGTAGTCTCATTTTAGTGCAACAAGCCTGTGTCAGATACATATAAAATATTTTTGAAGCCTGAATTTACAACACTGAAAATTATTACTTCAGGTTTTCAGGGAAGTCAAGTCCATCTCTGACACCATTTGATATTACACATGCCAAATCCCGTGATTAAATACCTGCTGCCCCTTGTGAGAGCAGAAAGTGTCATAAAGAAGTAAGAGAATAGACTCCATAAACCAACTGTCTTAGCACAGAAATGGCAAAACAAGCCAAATGAATTAATGAGTTAGCTTAAGAGCACAGTGTCAGGGTAGTAAAAATATCCTCTTCAGTGCTGTACTGACTAAAGGAAACAGCTGTCTAAATATTTGAGTTTTTCTGAAAAAACATTACTATACTATGGCAAACAGTGAAGCTAATACTTTCACACAGTGAAGAAAAAAGAAGTGACCAGAAGCAAAGGGAACCCTCACAGTGATGTTAGCTAATTAACAAAGCTATTTTCACTGGAGAAAAACTGCATGAGAAACTTCTGTAGGTATTCTGTCAGGGAAGGAAATGAAATGAAAACAGACTAGGCTAATGCAAGCTGCTAAATGAAGGCGTCAGTTCAAGTGAAACCAGCCTCACTGCTGAAAGTGCACTGAAAAAGCTCATGAGAAGAGGACTGCCATTTTATCATTTAATCTGCATCTCAAGACTGCCACAAAACAGATCTAAGCCTACCTGGGAAAATCTTTACATTACTAATTTTACTCTGAGCAATAAAATGGAATTTCAGTGAGATCCTGGAACACACTGAAGAGGCAACTATATCAAGTGTTGTATCTCAGATCTGGAGCTGAGATACAGAGACCCCCCCCCCCCCCCCCCCCCAATAAAGAGAAAAACGTAGGGATTAAGACTAGTCTTCATTTCGTGCCAGAAGTCACGCAGTCTGAATACTCCCAGGTGCAGCTGCCAAAGGAACAAGGTTTTCCAAATTAAATGCTCCCTTCTCCACAAGAAGCACCTGAGTAAGGAATTAACAGCAGCAGCATGGGAATTACACTATCCTAAAATAAAATAGTCATCTCCTGTAAAGTATCCAGAACATGTCCCTTCCATACCTGACATTTTAATTTGACTTCCCTGAGAATGAAATACCAAATGGCCTCAATGTTGAAAGTCAATGTTTTGGGTTTGTACGTTTTCATTTGACCAAAACAGAATAATAGAGGTAGGAATTTCATGTTTGTAGCACTTAAGACAATCACTTACAAAGTGACAAACTTACAAAAATATTAGAGTTTTAAAATTTTAGCCCCTGCAAATTACATAATCAGAGTATAATAACTGAATATAAACATCATTTCACTTTTATGCACTTCCCTCCCTCTCAAGAATAAATTAATTTCACAGAAGGCTCAGATTAATCTTCCCTTCTCAATTTACCAAAATAAGCATTCTTCTCATTTGCAATAGCAGCTAAATTGAAAGCAACTTCACTGAGCTCAAAAGCCAATCTCCAGCATGCCTCAAACTAGAAGCTCCATACCTTCTGTAAGAACTATTAATTTCCTTTTCCCCAAAAAATGTCTCATTCCTCCATTTGTGTGCAAGTGTCAATATATCCAATTCAAATCACCATATTTAAAAAGCAAAAGTCTCATTAGGATCTGTAGGATCTCTTACTCATCAGTGCAAGCAGCCCCTATTACAGGTCACATTGAACAGCAAGTAAATCACTTCTCCAAGTCCAGTGCTCTGTGCAGTTGGATAGATCAGGACAGGAAAAGAAAAAACATTTTGACTCTAGCTACAACATAACAATTCTCCAAACACAGTAGTTAACATAGCCAGGCTGGCTCAAAATGAGTAGTCCTGCCAAATCCAGGGCAGAGGAAAGACTGCTTTTCCCTGTACCACAGGGCTGGGGAACATGCCCGAGACTCAGGTAGGTCACTGCTGCAGAGACTCCCAGGCCACTTCTCAGTGCATTAGCTCAGGTACAAGAACCAATTTAGCTCTTGTAGCACAGAGCCTCCTGTAGGCAAATATACCCAGCTGAGCAGCTCACCCTGTGTTGACTCAGAGGCATACTCTACAGCCTGCTTTGTTATTTTACCTGCTTCTGAGCTGGCTAGTGACAGCCCCTGGCAATCATCTGAGCCTGTTCTTCCCAGCTTGAGAGGTGTAACTCACCCTTGGAACGCTGCAGAGGACAAGTGAGGCACGAAGAACCTTCCCACTCCAAGAACCACATACTATAATAAGACAGGAATTTTCAATAGTAAAAATTAGATATGGACTAGAAAAAGCTGAGAAACCCTGACTAATACCAGCCCCTGCACACTCTGCCATCTTTAGACCATCTCCACCACAGACAGTGCAATTTCTATGCAGAAGCATTGCAGGCAGCTACATGAACAGAAGCAGATACCCCTGGCGACATCAGTGTAGCTCTAAGGCTGAGCTGACAGGCTCTCAACAGGGTTAGCTTGCTGCTCCACTGCTTTCAGAGTCCAGCTATGACCTCCATTTCCATGCTGTACACCATGGCTAGGGGCCGACGGGGTTCCTACTTAGGCCAGCTTTTATTTGTGCATCTTTACAATGGTATCGATGTTTTATCTATCTCTTGTAAGTCTCTGAAGTATTTTTTTCAGACTGTGAATTGGAAAATTTCAATCTTCTGCAAGCTAAAGCTCCACCAAAGCAAATTAAAATAATTTATTTTATCTTCAGGAGAAACGAATACAGAATAGTTCATCTGTATCTTTCTTATACCATCTTTTTGTATCATTGACGATTTAGACATTTTCAAACCCTTTTCATTTCTAGGCTAAAAAACCTCAAAGCATATTCACATATTCCCTAAAGACTGAGCTTCTCAAACCTTGTGTCCAAGCCTTGCTGGTGCCATTGAGACCCTGCCCCTTTATCTACCACATCCTCCTTTAATAATAAGTCTAAACCAGAGGCTAAAAGCACACTGCCAAGTACAGAGGAATAATTATCTCCTCTGCCATTTATCTGACGTGTTTCACCACTTATACAGCCCTAATGAAATCTCAGTGTCATGCACAACCCCCCTGACAAGCTCAGTTTGCAAAGCCACTGTGATTGCTGGGTCCTTCCTGGCCCGCATGCTGCCTAGCCCATTTATATCTGTGCATTTGATTTCTCCTAAGCATAACACTTTACAGTTGTCTTTATTAAATTTCACCTCATTGATTTCAAACCATTTTTCCAATTCATCATATGAAATTCTAAATCTGTCCTCCTAACTGTTTATAATCCCTTCCCGCTTCATCTTCCAAAAATACTCAAATTATCCTCTTTGACAGCAATAAATGGATGATGAGTACTGAGAATATCGACTAGTAAACAACTTAAGCCACCCTCCTCCAGGAATTAACTTAATAGTCTGAGACCAAACAACCAAGCCTAGCTCAACATTTCAGACTAATTTCTCAGTGGACTGAAGCACTGCCTGTCATCATCCAGGCATTCAAAAGAAATAATTTCTCTGGCTTCTGCTTTAACCAAACTAATGTCATCTCATTTCTGTGAATGCTTCTTTTCCTCTCAGAGTTTGTTGATAGGGTTTTAAATGCTAACGTTTATTTTGGTGGTCAGAGTTTGAACAGGTCCTGTTTTTACAATCATATACCTACTTACTGTCCTAAAGAACACTGTCATTGCCAAAAGAATGTAACTAAGCAGGAGCCAAAAAAATAACTCGAAGAAGTAGTCATTATTTAAGGAATGAATCTAGCTACATGAGCTGGAGACCCCTTGCCAAGTTTTCAGATGTAAGGCAACACTCCCGAAACCATGTGCTCCCCCAAGTGGGGGAAAAAACAAAACAAAAACCACCCACTCTCTCCAAGCACATAAAAAACACAGGTAATAAAAGTATACTAAATGATCCATGTGCTGTAAATAAAGCAGAAACACACCTATGTAGATTAGAAGACTATTCACTTGGCTGAGGAACTATTTCATGATTGCAAAGATATACAAAAAAACCCACTTACTGTTGAAGTCACAAAAGAACAACTACTCTTCAGCCAGAAAACTATGCAAGCTTCAGCTCTGTCAACAGAGATGGAAATAATTTTATTTAATTAAAGACACCTACATCTTCAATTTAAATCACAGAACCTTGGAAGAAAATCCATATAAACAAACTACAGTTTAATCTATCAAAATTCTGTAGCATCAGCAGGCTACTGTAACATTATACAGATCGCTTCAGCAGGAGAAGTGCCAGGCTTTTCAGGAGCTATGCTTATCTTCTTGTTGCTCTGTTTGGCACACAAATGCTCAGCTCTTCCTTCCAATGCCCATTACTGGCACCATTTCTTAACTCTACAACCCCTTAGATTTGCTTCTAGGTTTAAAACAAGATGATGAATAATATCCCTTCCCATAGCTCAAAACCTGCTCTGTGAATTCCCTCACATCCTGAATTTTATACATGGGACACGCTCGAGCACCTCTTCTTGAGCCATGAGAGCTTGTAAGGAGCCCAGCTGCAGGTGCCCAGCTGTGGGTGCCTTCCGCAGCCCACCCAGCATCCAGCAGCTACAGCCAGGGCAAGGCTGCACGGCACCCAGGCACCCTGCCAGACACCATGCACAAGCTTCCTCTTGTTGCAAAATACAACAGAAGAGAGCCTGGCAGAGGGAAAAATACGCTAGCCATAATTTCTCATCCCAAGATGGAGTCACAGTGTAACTGAAACACATAAGTGGACCTGGGAAGCCACCTTGATCCCACCACTTTGCAGGAGTGCCGGCACAATTCATCTCCTCATTCTTCCACCTCACCACTAAACCTTCTCCATAGTTTTGGAGACTGCCCAAAGAAGTCTCCAAAACTGAAAACCTCAACTTACAAGTCACATCAGTGTTTTTAACAGCTTTTATACAGTACAGTAATTTTGTAGTTTGAAGAAAATCAAAAGCTTTGTATTCTTTTTCCTGTTTCATGCAAGACTGACCAAGGGAGAAGAGTAACGTATCTGTTAGATTCTAAAAGGAGGCATACATGTATAAACTAAATCCTGTTCCTCAGGGGAGCAATTAAACCCTTATTTATTCATACAAAAAGAGAAATGCACACTTCTCACACCTCAGTCATACATGTTTTTACTATAAATTAAATACCAAGGAGTAAAAGGATCCCATACTACTGACTAACTAAATTAAGGTCATCCATACTTCATTTCCTGTAAGTGAGGTAAAATAAAGCAGTATTTGATAAGTCACAATAAAATGTATCATAATGAAAGTAAGCCTTTTCATGAAAGCACTCAGGCGTTCTTCAAAATTCAGAACAAATAAGCACAGTCATACAAGCCGGCAAATTTGCTTCAAAAGGATGTTTCAGGTCATGTGAATCTTGCCACTGACAAGTTAAACACAAAATAATGATAAAACAGGAAACACATGAACAGTGGTCTTCCTTTTCAACAGTTTCTATTTCATATCACTATGCTTCTGTTTAACAGGGTTTGGAAGTCCACTTGCAAAAAAGATAAAACACCTAACAAAAGCATGCTGAGAGTTTAAATAAATTTTCTATTCTCAGTTTCTAGAAACTTCATTTTAATTGTTAACAAGTAGCCATCTCAGCAATCACAAAAATTCCAAGAGCACTGCTGCTTCTTGTCAACCACTAATTGCATTAATTATTCAGATTTTATTTCTTTTACTTTTAAGGTGAGAGACAACATTTATACAGACTGACCAGCAAGAGAGCCATCCGAAAAGACATGAAATCCCACTTTTCGGATCAAGCCAAGTTTTTCATTTGTTACATGCTTCATGCCAAGGCTCCCTCAGCTTAACAGAGAGCCTGGGCTTTACACCCCAGTTGCGAAACCCACATAGTAAAAATTTATCAAGGAGAAGGCTTTCACAAATTTGCAACTAATAATATCCAAGACTGCTCTGAGAGCATGTCAGCATCTGCATTAATCTGAAAGGTTTGACAGACTAAATGTTCAACAGGTCAGGTGATTGAAAACATCCTCAAGAGCAGCAAGAGGCTCCTGCTGTGCTGCCAGCAGAGCCATACACCACTGTCACTGTCCTGCTCATCCTCTTGGGGCAGAGAACCTTCAGCTTGACACCTCCTGGCATAAATACCCAAGGCAAAAGGCACCGACATTACTGGCACTGCTGCTGAGCCATATGCTACGCTGCATGGGAGCAACTCTCCCTCCCTTTTACTTCCACACCATAATTAAAGCCACACAGCCACAGCTCGAGAAGACATGAAGCTATGTACCAAGAAACACAGTGTACTTTCCAATCTGCAAATATCTCCACACTTAAAGGAAAAACGAGTGGGGAAATCTACTGAGGCATCATCCACACAACCCAGGTGTGGGAAATATTTCTGTCTTCTGACTTCAGGAGCACAAATACCAGAGCACACCTCAGTGTCCAGAGAAGGGTGGGAGATGCCTGGGAGCAGCTGGACAGTACTTGACAGCCACTGCACCATCCCTGGAGGAGGTTTCCACCCCACTGTCGGAGTGGCAGGAAGCACAGGGATGCAGAGGAAGGTGGTCACTATCCCATACCTGCTATGCATCCTCCAGCCTTTCAAAAATTTTGCACTTTTCATGCTACTTTGGAAGGTTACAATATGTTGTACATATAGCTGATGTTACATTAGCCTGGGATAAATGTATTTGTTTCTGTTTTGCTGTTAGCACAACCCAATGGATCTTTAAACAATTCAGTACAGAAATAAGGAATAAGGCCTTTTATCCATCAGATTCATGTCTTCCAAGCATTCATACAATGTCAGAAAAAACAGCTAATACACTACCCACAGGAAAACTGGCAGACTTTAAAATATTACGTGAAATACATTCATACTGCACCTGTAGACATTCAAGTACTGTCATCATTTTTTATGAACTTTAAAGGAGAGAGTCAGTGACTAAAATCATAGAATCATAGAATATGCTGAGTTGGAAAGGACCCATCAGGATCACTGAGTCCAATTCCTGGCTCTGCACAGAACATCCTGAGGATCACACACCATGTGACTGAGAGCATTGTCCAAACACTCCATGAACTCAGACAGCTTGCTGCAGTGACTGCTTCCCTGGAGAGCCTGTTCCAGTGCCTAACAACCCTCTGGGTGAAAAGTCTTTTCCTGGTACCCAACCTAAACGTTCCCTTGGGTCCTGTCACTGGTCCTGAGAGTGAAGAGATCGGTACCTGCCTCTCTGCTTCCCCTTGTGAGAATGTTGTAGACTGCAATGAGGTCTCCCCTCAGTCTCCTCTTCTCCAGGCTGAACAAAACCAAGTGACCTTAGCTGCTCCTCACAAGGTTTCCCCTCCAGACCTTCACCAGCCTCGTTACCATTCTTTGGAGGCTCTTCTTATATTGTGAGTGCTCAAAACTGCCCTCAGGACTCAAGGTAAGGCCACCCTAGTGCAGAGCAGAGTGGGACAATCCCCTCCTTGGCATGGCTGGCAATGCTGTGCCTGAGACACTCCAGGACATGGGTGGCCCTCCTGGCTGGCAGAGTACTGCTGACTCATATACAGAGACGATGAGAAGTCTTCCCAGCATTGTAATTCCAGTAGAAAACAGTGCTGGTCTTTCATGATTAGCTAAATAGTTTCATTTTTTGGTTCTTCTGCCTTGGAGTTCCCTTGCTATATTTCCAACATTTGAATGACATGTAGACTCTATATTTTTTTAAAAATGACGATCCTAATAAGGCACAAATCATCGTGCCAAATGTAACTTCTGTTCAGCCTGGATTATTTGGTCCCAAAAATGAGAGATGGATGCAAAAAAAGCTCAACCTGGAAGCCCAGGTCTATGAGCTTCCACTCTCTAACCCCTAAGTCAGGATGCCCAGGATTACAGAAGATTCTTACAAACACAGGGCCCAAATAATTCACCCCTCAGTGAGCAGGAAAGCCTTCCCCAGGGAAGGAGGAAACTACTGCAGAAGGTCAACAGGCAAAGTTCTGGCCAGTGGTTCGGCTTTCTCCACTATCAACAGAGAAGAGCACTAGGATTTCCAGCTGGATGAAATTCAGCTAACCATGGACAGTGGTAGGGTTGTTATTAATTTCTAAATATCAGTCAAAGAAGCATGTCTGATTAATTCAATTCTGCAGCCCTTTGAGCAATGTTAAAGGCACTGCAGCTGCTTGTCTCAAGATATCGGATTAAAAAAAAAAAACATAAAACCTCACATGTTCTCACCCACAAATATGGATTTGGATCTATTTACAGAGGACTCGTTCTCAGTGTTGCACTCATAAACAGTAAGGATTATATTTTAAAGTCACAAGAGCCTATGTTCTGCACACAGCTAGAGAAAAGTTCTGCTACAACACTGGTAATGAGATTTACAAGGAAATGTACATACACAGGCACAAATGTTCCAATGCAAGGGCAACTCTGCATCAGTTCAGGAGTTTCCAGTATAGGGAAAAGATTTCTGTATGAATCCAAAATGTACAGAATATTTTATTTAAAAGGTAATATAGCAAGTCCACTTCCTCCTTTGTTGATTTTAATAAATGCACATGAGTTCTTTCTTACACTTCATCTTTGGAGAATATTATAGTTCATATACTGCATTTGGTCATTTAAAAAGCTGAAATGCTCAAACCGATGAAACCTTTTTAAAGAAGTTACTGCAGTTTGTCAAATACACAAAAGTCAATAAAAAGGGACAAGCACATCCATAGCTGTACTTTACAATTTTCAGATGTGCTATCAGATGTTCTACAAAATGGTCTTATGATTCTTCATTTTAGAATAGATATTTAACAGTGACTTTAGTTAGTTATTCTAGTTAGTTATTTAGTTGGTTAAATAGTTAGACTTGTGCCTTGCATCACAAATGAAATCACTCTAAGTTTTAGCAATCAGCTAATGAGCTTCACATCGGGAAGCAAAAAACTGAAGACCCTCAGCTTCTTTTTCCTCCTTCTACAGAAAGAAAAACATTTCAAATTGGCACAGAGGCTTTTAAGAATCCTACAGCAAGTGATCCACATGCAGAGGATCACAGGCCCTTCCTAGCATGAGGTGAGAGTCTCCTGACCTGTATTATGTTACAGGAATCATGGCAACACCACCAGAAATGCTGAAGCTGCTCTGTGTGGATGGTGGGAGACTACAGAAGCAACCAGGCCACGAGCAGCAAGTCCTGCTCTCACATGGAGGGGAACAACAACCAAAATGTCCTTGGCAAGCACAGGTTACTGGTATTCAATAGCTCAGAAACCCTGGGCAGCCACCCTCCATCCCCTCCAGAAGGATAGGTGGCAGCAGAATTTGTTTAAAACATGCGGTTTTTTATAAATTATAAAATCAAAAGCATTTCACAGATCAAGAAAAAAGGGATGTCAGAGCTGTTCCTAGTACTTTATATCACAAAGTCAAAGCAAAAGGATAACAAAGTTTAAAAGGAACTACAACTTTCATATTAATCAGCAAGACATCATGAGAAGAATAAGACCTGGCACCAGTATCAAAAATACATCATTAAGTTACTAAACCAGCATTTTGCACTTGGCTTTAGGCAAGACACTGAGAAAACAGGTCATCATCTGGGCTTTGCAAGAAAGTTTCAAGGGATGTACCTCCCTCACAGACAGGATACCATGCCTTGTAATTATCCATTCAGCTGACCATGGAACAGAAAATGAGATATCAGCGGGAAAAAGTGTTTTCATCCAACTCCACTTCTACAAAACAACAAAGTATCAAACGCCAGCCTCTTGCAGATGTTTGCAAAAGCACTACACTGAAACTGTTGTTCTAATCAGAGTGCATACTGGAAGTTTTTAGATTTTGGTAATAACTTCTGTAAAATACCAGATTACATACTTCTGGAAAAAATAACCTACCTTTTAAGAACAAAAAAACTAAAAGAGAAAATTTGATCTTTGAATTTAGGATTCCTGTTGCATTTAATTAGCCTGTCTCAAGACCACCCATAATGATTTTGTGATTTATTTGAGAACTTAACATCACAGACAAGTAAACTCCTGTTGGCCCCTTGAACTAATCTAAAATAAAATGCTTTATTTTCAAAGAACTTAGTGAAGATCATTTACCACCAACCATTTACAGAAACTGTTTAGGTTAACAGAGATAAGGCAAACAGTATTTACCAGTCTTTAAGTGAATTACTCAGCCCTCTATAAACTGTTTTGTTTATCTGATACATTTAGACAGGACTGGTACAGGGAGCACCACAGCCAATGCGTAGAGTCACTGGCTCTTCAGCCATAGTGCAAGTAACAAAAAGAAATTATTGGGGGGGTGGGAGGGGAAGAGAGAAATGGCTGCACCTGTCACTTCAGTTAGCTAGCTAAAGCACAAACTCAACCATAAGCTTGTCACCCTTCCCCAAAGATGTTTTCTTGCACAAAGTCCAGGTGACCCACTGCGGCTGTGCTAAGCCACCCATCCTTGTGACTGCTCTGCACATTCAGCAGCCAAACCACTGTTCCTTGCAGATATCCAACCACTTGCCAGCCTTCACTGGCTCTAACATTAGTTGAATTAAAAGCAAAACAGTCTCCATACAGCTGAAGCAAGTACTTTATTAGACAAGATTGAAGAGAGTGGTCCATTTCCACTCACGTCCAGTCCAGTATGCAGAGGCTTAGGAATACTCCCGTATGAAATACTGAACAAGTTCTATAAACATCCACAAATATCCCCTTCAGCTTATTTTCAGCTAATTGAGTTTAGATGAAAGTTGGCTTATGTAAAAAAGCAACAATAATTTAAAAGTGACATATATATAAAAGGAATCCCAACTTAGAAATACACAACCTGTCTTTTTTACTTCTGTATGCAAATATCCCCATAAGGATTATTCTCCTGACAGCCCACCTCAGCTAGAAAACTGTTATAAGAATATCACTTTCTCCTCTTTTATAGTGACCAAAATGGAAGTAGTCTCTCACATAATATTTGATCTGATTTTCTGTACATGCTAGAATCAAGTATTTTTCCAAAAGCCTTCTGGCACCAGATCTCAAAGAACACAAACCTTTCAACGTGTTTTGTTTTCATTGTCTTTGGGATCATGTCACAAATTGACACAGTCCAGTAAAAAGAAAAAGGTGGGGGGAGGATGGGAAGAGGCAGGGTATAAAAGTGGAAGGAAAGATAAAGTGAGACAGGGTCACCAGACACCACCACCACTCCCTCTGCAAGCCATCATCTCTAACCCACAGAACTAGCTGCTCTGCAAACAGGGCAAATCTTCTCGGTCCTTCTTTTCATTAAATGCACAAGTCAAAAGCCTTTATGAATAGCAATGCCAGCTCCTATTTAAAATGCAAAACCACTTTTTTAATTGTTGCCACCTGATCAAGGTAAAAACATGAATAATTACTTCTTAGTAGCCCTCCCTAATGCTGTAAATTTATGATGCTTTCAATTTGTAATAACACTTTCTCTGAGAAGTTGCAAGCAATTCATTCTCTATACACAGCTCTTCTATTAATTCCACACAGATTTTCTTGGGGAAGAAAAATCACCATAGGAGACACAGATCTTAAAGAATAATCAAAATAAACCTTTGCCTTAGGAAGGTATGTATTAGAGAAAATAAAATCTCTTCTTTCTAAAATTTAAGAGGCTTTTCAGAGAGTATTTGTCTTAATTAATCACTGCTATATAAAAACAAATTACTGCAAACTATATTGGGATCCAAGCAGTTTTCAAGGGTTGGGATAATCGGTATTTGGCTGAGTGCCCATGAACATCCTCCAGGTCTGAGGATATACCAGAGCGGTGTACACTGTTTTAAGATACAACAAAGCCTTTGGAGAGTTAAGTGACTGCACATCTGAGTCATTGTCTGAATGAGACATTTTAGCCTTTCACACACTTCCCAGTGCCAGACAGACTCTGGATTTCAGTGAAGTTATATCAGAGAGAAGACAAATCAAAAACAAAAGGTGCTGCAAAAACATCAGACTCTTAAACTTTTCTCACTGTAAACTTTTAAATATTATTCTGCAGGCAGCTCCACTACTTTCCATCCATAGCAATTCAAGTACAAAACAAAAGGTAACAAACATTCCGTTTAAAAAAGGGACAAAAACAAGAAGCTGTGACTGCTTTAGAGAAGATGAAGAAGAGATTTGATACTGAAAACACAACGAAAACTGACTATATTTGGAGTCTAGGCTTCACAGTAACAATTCATACTGTCATTTAAAGATTAAACCTTGCTTTTGTTCCAGAATCCTAGTTGTGGAGATCATGTTTCCCACACCTGAAGGGAAGTGGCAGGGAATATATATGCTCTAAGTTAAGAAAAAGACAAAACTGTACAAGGAGAACACACACATATGCATGCCAAATCCAATGCTTTCACCACACAGGTAATACCAAGTGGCACTATTCTGACAGCAATATTGATGTAACAGATTGGGGCACTAGATTCTAAATGAGAAGAATAAAATGCCATTTGTGACTCTACTGCTGGGATTTTGGAAGACTTACTGTAAGGAAAAGTCCACATTGGATTATATTCTGCATGAGAAGAAAAATTTAACATGATTTGTGAGAAACCTTCCTGGCTGTTTTACAAGGCATAGGAGTGAACAAAACCAAAAGGGAAGTAAAAGGAATACCACTGGCCTCACTGCACTTTTCTCCTGGGAGGACTAGTGGGCTTGCTTCCACTATTCTTTAAGAAAACCTTGAGGTAGTTTATGTACATCAGCATACAAAAGGCAACCTTTAGGGGAGGGGACTGTACACCTAAAAAGAAAAAGCCAGCAAAATCGGAAATTCTCAAAAAGAGATTAAAAAAACCTGTTACAGCCTGTTAGGGAAGACAGACTGCACAGCCCAACAGGGCAGGGCACATCAGTCAGCCAGGCATGAAAGAGAAACACTCCGTTCTGAAGGAAGACGAAAGCTACATGGCCACACAGCCACACATGAGGGCATAATTTTCTATCAGTATTTGTTTTTTCTTCTTGTTCTTACATCATCCTGTCTTCGCAAAGAACATGAATTGAATTAAACAACAACAATCAGCATCTGCAATGTGAGGCCTGAACTCTTTCCTTTTCCATAGGGAGAGGGGCAAGCAACAACAACAACAAACCCCCCCCAAAAAAAACAAAAACAAAAAAAAAAACCCACAAACAAACAAACAAAAACAAAAAACAAACAAACAAACAAACAAAAAAACCCAGCACTTCACTTTTGGTACAAGTTACATGAAACTACCAGGTTTAAACAGACTATAGACTGAATGAGAAAAGGAAAGGTCAAACGTAAATGTTTTACACAGGTGCACAGAGCAAAGATCTAGGATCACCCTTCATCCCAGCAGGAAAAAGAAGGACTTCATGCCACAATTTCAGTTTAGCAATAAAGCAAAAATCCATATCCTCTTGCTGTGGCTATTGCCCTCGTGCCAGGGAAGCAAAACCACTTACAACAGCCTCACTTTGTACCAGGCACTTTGTACACCAGGCACCAGCATAAAAAATTCTACAAGATCCCCAGCAAGGAGTAATCCAAGTTTCTTTGACTGCCACTGGGTGGGCACAGCCCCTCATACTTCCTGCATAGGCCTGGCAATCCAGTTACAGGAGAACACCATCTATTAGCGCCACCAAATCCTCTCCAGTTTCAGGCCCTAGACTCAGTCCAGGGATGCCCAGTTTAGAATATGAGATTCAATTAAATGAGTCTGTAGTCATGCTTTAGAAGGTTTTCTGTGAACTTTGCTCATCGGACAGGAAATACTACAGCTGTAATTACTCTGGGATACCTTATTATTTCCCATTGGACTATCAGGATCTGAAACAAGAGGTAGGAGTTGTGTCTACAGAGCACTGGCTTTTTCAGCCAAGCATGGCACCAACTGGTCACAGCTCTTGCACACAACAGAAACAAAACATATCAGACCAACAGGTCTTGCCCTGAAACTGCTCTGCATCTCATACCTACTGAAAGTAACACGGATGGGTAGTTTTTTGCACGTTGGTCCTGGCCATTTGAGGTGTCTTCCACACAGAAGCCTTTCCAGCAAATCTGTTCCAGATTTATTCCCCTGCTGCTCAATTCCATTCACTAGACCCATGAAAAGGTTTTAGACTCTTGACAGACAACCCCCTAAAACAGAACTTGGCAGCTTCAGTAGACATTGGAGTGTTTGGTTTTGGCCTGTGAAAAGCTTCAAACTTTGCTCTTTTCTCCTGTTTAATTTCACTAGGATATTTTGTAAGTGTCCACATGGCAAACCTCACATGGCAGATAAAGAAGTTCGTATTTTATTCATTTTTGCCAAGCACCTTAGGTAAAAACAAACTAACAAAACCCCACCCAAGAATAGGAGACAAATGAGGATGTAAACTTGAAAGGCCAAAATATATAAGGCAGCTACAGTGTGTCTGTGTTATGTGTACGTAAGAAGCTTTACTGTAATCACGGTATTGTAAATATTTCAAGTACCCTGATTACAGAAGTTGACGACATGCATTCCAGTCATCACCATTTTCTTGGTACAGGAGAAAGGCATGACATTAAACAGTCCATATTAACACAGGTTTTATAGCGGTTAGGTCACCAAAGCAAGAAAACATCCTTCTTTTTCACAGAGACTCCAAATTTGCTAATAAAGAAGAAAAAAAGTCACATACAGATACATAAATTTTTCTAAGGTGTTTGCTGATTTGGGGGAAGGGGTTTGTTGTTCTTAGGTTTTTACTTTTTTTTTTTTTTAATAATCAAAAGGCATTCATTTTGCTTAACTCAAGAATTAGAGTTAGTAACCTGTGACCTAAGACTTTTACAGGATTGAAAACGGGCAGAGAGTCTTCCAAAGCTTCAGAATCTTTTCAGTACATAGCACAAAGTATTAAATGCTATTGCCTCTGCAAGACCTGCCTGGCAACACAACTACCCACAGCTATTTCCCTATCTGAATGGGAAGTTAAATGCTACAGAGGAAATTGGTGGGATTTCAAGAAGAAAGCTTTTAACACTCACCTTTCCCTTACAGACTGGTTCTGGTTCACATACTCCTCTTCTGCTGCAGTGCCAGTGAACCAGAAACAGGTACACTTACACAAACAGGGGATGCTGTTCTGTCAGAAACTAACCAGCAGCATGCCTTGTATTTACTAGTCAATAGCAAACATCCAGGCTTTTTCTATTTCCAGTTCTACAGTAAAGTCTAGAAGCACCTGGATGACCTCAGGAAGATGTTTGTAGCATATTAGTCCTATTGTGTACAAACACATTGCCTAGATGAACCTTTTTTGTTCTAGTGGTTTCTCTGAAGAGAAACTAGACCTGTGACAGAGACTTCTACAGTGCTGCAGATACACAAACATGAATAAATAACTAACTATCCTCTCTGGCCCATTTATCATACTCAGCAGTTCTCACTACTGAAGGTTAATACTCCTTTCTCCTTTGAGGAGAAATTACTTCAATGCATATATGCTGAAGCAGAAAACAAAAGGAATTCAAACTCCTCTTGTGACTTTTCCCTAGCTTCTAGCAGCATCCTTTCTGATTGTTGTTGTATATTTAATCAGTAATAAATTCAGCCTGTTGTTTTCCCAGCCTCCTACAACAGAGAGTATTTCAGAGCTAACCCAGCCTGCTCCTCCCTAGGTCCCTACTATGCTGAAACTTTCAGAAGACTCACCTTACTTATAATGCATCTGGTAAAGCTTAGCAGGTACTCATCAAGAAATATGATTTTTTGCACATCCAGAAGGTAAAAGGGGGGATCAACAAAAAGGACAAAAAAAACCCCAACACAGTGATTTCAACAAGGAGTCCAGCAGTCAAATAGTTGTCATGTATTATTCTCATGTTTATAGATTACTATTTATAAATGCTCTTTTAGACTTTTTTAAAAAGGTCGTTTTTCTAGAAGACTGAGGCACAGGAGGGGAAAAAAAAACCACATTGAAAGAAACTGTTTTCACCACAATCCATGGTACTGGATTAACACGAAATCAAGCAAAAAAAAACTCACTTTGTAGTTAAAATACAGTTCTGAAAGGAATTTGCAGCATTCTCTGGCTAGACAGGTAATCTAATCTCACCGTTAATTCAGCTGCTCTGCTCTACACATTAGCGAAAGTATTATTATTGCCACCAGTTATCTTTGAATAAAACCGGCATTTTTTAAGCCAAAAAAATGTTTCTGCGGAACCTTTAGGGAGGCAGCTGAAATCCTGGTCCTGCATCAAGGCTCAGAAAGAATCCACTGCCCTCCCACAGCACTTTATTTTTTGAGAATCGTGACAGAACCAGGTTTTCGTTTTGCCAGTTTTGTTATATTGAAGCTTCTTTTTTGCCTGAAGTCTTATGATACCATAGTAATTTGTTAGTACTTGCTGATAAAATTATTTATTAGAGACAGCTTGCATCATCAGTTCAGACAAAGTAAGGCACAAACTGAACTCACTTTTAATCTTGTTCAACTTAACAGAGCATCAAGATACAGTAGATTCCCAACAACAAATCCCAGCACCACATTATCTCCCATCAGAAATAAAGACACATTTTAAAATCTATACATTAACCTTTCCTCCATGGTCAAATATCTTCTCATTAATATAATCCATAGAATTAACTTCTTCTGGTGATTTACGAGCATGAGAGGTGCCCACTGTGCTAAAAAAGCCATCTCTTTACATGGCTGTAGCTGAGCAGGAGATGAGGACATAACCACTTCAAGAGAAATGTCCTGCAGCACAACTAGAGATATCCCTGGAACAGCCATTCATGCTTCAGGTAGGTGAATACATGCCACTAACAGCACCTGCAGCTTGTTGGGCTTTCCCATCTGCTCTTCATTTCCATGTATTCAAAGCACCTCTTCAGCTCCTCTCCTGAGTTTAGTTCCCAGGAGCATCTTTCCAGGTCATGATAGATATGTTAAACCAATCTCTCTGTCCTTTTTTTTTTTTTTTTTTTTTTTTTTGTAGGATATTTGAGGTAAATCTTTAACACTCTACCTGCCTTTTGGCAACCAGTAAGTTCTCCAGAACCACATTTTTCTAATTACAGATAATTAATTCAAAGACTACTAAATTAAGTCAAAGGCACCAGCAAGCCCTCTCCCCAGTTACTGTTCAATGTGTTGCAAAGACAGTAAATGCATTTAAACTTCTTTCATATGTTGCCCTAGATTTTAATTTATATTATGATTTATACTATACCGAGGCAATCAATGCTTTAAAAATAAAGTCTCTGTCTGTCTTTTTCCTCAAACATACCTAGTCAACTGAGCAACCCTGGAAGCTACACTTTCAAAACAAAAAAATTACCTCCATTATCCAGATTAATTATCCATGAAGGTGATGCCACCTACAGAACTTGCTCAAAACTTTTGCTCTACTAACTTTTCTGAAGCAGTCAGCATAATTTTGTCATACTCTTAACTTTTCCAATGCTTATTTTCATTTTCTGTTACCCACATCAAGAGACTCCCTTATCTCAGGTTTGATCTGACTTTTACAGATGCAAGATTCACCTATTTCCTAGTCAAGTTTAAAGGGCAACAATCACCTTCATTAAGAAACAAATAACCATGACAAAGCAGGAAAGAAAAAAAAAACGCCAGAGAGTGTCAGAGGTGAAAGACAATTGCTATCACTCTCAATTTCAATTGTCATGACACTATGGAAAAATCAGACGAACCAAGGACTAGGGAAAGATAACTACTTCCTTCCAGTAATTCGAAAATTGACCTTTCTGATGGTCTGAAGCACTGGCAGTAACTACAAAAGATTAATATAAAAGCTTCTTTCCCTTTTTCTTACAGTTTCCCCAAGTGAAGTACAGTGGTCATACTATCTGTCCTGCTTTCAAGCTACACCAAACTCCAGAGCTGCACACACTCAGGAGATTCTGAAACTTGTCAAGAGTGATCTGTGCAAATATTTTGCCAGCAACACTACTGTGGATCCATCAATTCAAATATATATATATATCTTCCCAATGCAGTGTATCTTGCTGCTATGCCAAGATAATTATTTACATAGTAGACCCTCAATCACACAAAGCATTCTTCCTGTAGAACACCTCATTAGCAAACATTAACTTTTCATTTTTAAAGGCAGATTTCTGTACTTCATGTTTGGTCAAAAGGTCTCCAAATCGATCAAGTGTTTTAATTATCCATTTAATAGAGTTGAGTAAAAAGCGATCACAGAAGGGTTGAGGTTGAAACGGGACCTCTGTTGGTCAGCTGCTCCAGCCAACACCTGTGCTCAAGCAGGGCCACCTTAGAGCCAGCTGCACAGGGCCCCACCCAGATGGCTTTTGAATGACTCCAAGGATGGAGACTCCACAACCTCCCTGGGCAAACTTGTGCTAGTGTTTGAAAAGCAGAAATTCACTTACTCTGAGAGCTGTCGATTAGTGCCTTTTACCTCTTGCCCTGTCATTGGGGACTACTGACAAGAGCTTGGCTGCCCCTTCTCAATTTCCTACAACCAGCATTTACACACACAGATAAGGCCCCTCTGAGCCTTGCCTTCTCCACACTCAGTGGCCCCAGCTCTCTCAGATTTCCTCATATGAAAGATGTGCCAGTCCCAGGCCCACCTCTGTGCGCCAGCACTGAATTTGTTCCAGTATGTCCATGTTTCTCCCATACTGGCGAGACCAGAACTGAATCCAGCACTTCAGGTATGGCCTCACCAGTGCTGAGGAGAGGATTCACCTCTATCAACCTGCTGGCAACGATTCTCCTTACGCAGCCCAGAAGGCTGTTGGCAAATTCTCTAAGATGACCCATAAAAACCTCTGTCTCCATAAATCAAGGGGTGAAGGCAAAGAGTCTAACACACTTTCAGAAGCTACAGCAACTGGATTATAACCAAAAAGATATCTGCAGAGTAACTTTCTGATGGGCAGTACTTCTGAGATTAGCCAAGGTTATACAAATACCCCACAGCAAAATACTGTCTGTTAACAACAGGATAAAAGATATAAGGTTAATAGTGTACAGAAAATTCACATGCATTTACGACTTCTGTTAATGACAGTTAACATCCCTCATCTTCTCTGTGGTAAACAAACAGTATTTACATGTGAGGTAAGTGTCACCTGAGATTCAGAGCTCCAGGGAAGGAGCAGTAACTTGTTAAATGGATAAAAGTATGCTATTCCCTAATGTAAAAGCTCTGTATGTATAAATTAACTTTCATATGTCACACAGAAACTGTAAGATATGGACTAATTGCTAAGAGCCCAGCAAAGTGCCACAAAGATGACTTAAGGTACCAAGGCATCCCTCCTATGATGAAAGGCTGAGAGAGCTGGAAATAGACCAGATGACCTCCAGAGGTCCCTCCCAGCCATAACAATTCTGGGCTTTTGTGAAGCTGTCAGAGCTTGTGCTTTTTCACTGAGAGCGATTGAGAAAGGTACTTTTGACACATCATTCATAAAAAATTACAGATACACTATTTCTCCAGTGAAGTGGGAAGCAGAAGATTAAATAATAAAGAGAAAAAACCCCCAAAAAACAAATCAATCCATACCTGGCAAGGTAGTCAACAGCCCAGAAGCTAAAACTGATCTCTCAACTGCAATGAATGCAGGTTCTTCCCCTTTTGTAGTACAAGTATGGGATTTTTTTGAGTTCACTTCTTTCCTCCAAGTACCAAAAGTAACCTTATCTCAGGATGCTCAAAACACAGCATCCTAAAGTCATTTTCCCCTCCTTGTTACTGATAACATAAGGAAAGATTAGAAGTTATACTTAACAGAATATATAAGCCCTTTATCTCAGCAAACTTTTTTTAAAAAAATATGCAGAAAGTTCATTCTCTGATAATCTAAACCAAACTTGGGGGTATACACACAGAGCATATGACTAACTAAAAATTTCACCAACTGCCTTTGCTAGCTCTCTGCTTGTTCACATTCCCCAGTAGCTACCACCCAGCTTCCTGCCCTGCTGCACAGGCACCTCCAAGATACTCAGCTGAGCCAAGAGGGCTTGTGAGACAAAGCAGTCTCAAAACAGCTCTCTGCTTTGGATTTCTAAACTACCTTAGTTCTAAATTCCCTTAGTAACCCTTCACTGCACTGAACACACACACCCTTGCCCACTGTGCTCTTCATTTCCTCTTCCCAAACTCCCAAATTGTAGTCCCAATACACCATGTTATGCCATTAGGTTCCCCTCTAGTAATCACAGACACCACCACTTGTGTGACACAGGATAGCAGGTCTCTCAGGGAAGTAAACAATGCTCCCACACCTATCTGATATGTACATCTTTAGTACCACTCGGGTGATTTTAAGATTTACTCTGGTATATCCGAAAAGTAAGTTAAACGGATTTTATTTAAGGTGACCCAAATGTGTTCATTACCAAAGAAAACTCCTTTGTAAAAGGACACAGAAAGAAAATGTATACATAAGTCTTCTACTTGGTTTTCCAACAATAAAGAACAACCATATGCACATACACAGGAAACATTTTGAACGACACTTCTGAAGAGAGAGCAACAGAAAGGCAAACTTTCTTGGCAAACCAGCCACCTACAAACAGACAAGTTCCTCCTCACTGGGTAAATGAGAGCATCGCAAAGTAGAAAGGCACTCAGCTCACTCTTAGAATAAGAGCTAATGCTGTCAAAGATCAGATTTAACAAAGTAGTTTAAACCAAAGAGAAATCATGCACTGAAAAGGGAAGGCCAAAATAAGAAATCCTAGGATGACAACTTGATTCACAGTTTACTCAAGTTAATGAAAGACTCCAACTCCCACAGATTTCAGTGGGTTATGAAACAGGTCCTGCAGAGGGAAATGTTCCAAGTCACAAACAGCAATGCCGTATTTTGATACGTAATTGCCACCACTGCCTATGAAGAAATCCCTGGTGTAAAATAGAGAACAAATACAATAATCTCACTTTCTCATTTTAAAAATGGCATGAAAGAAACAACAAAAGAAAGTTATTGAAGAGAACTAGATTGTTCCCAGCTGTTGTCATAGAACACTACAGCTGTTCATGTCATTGTAGCTAATGACCAGTTGCACTTTTTAAAAACTGTAACACAGTATGACCATTGTAATCTACATCAAACTGAAACTTGGCAAGCATCATGGAAAAAAAGACTAAAAAATTATTTTAATTCTGTTGGATTTCATTTTTTAATTTCTGTTCATGGGTTGGTTTTGAGTGCTCTGAGGGGATAGGAAGGGATCTTGTATGAATGGTTCTTTATTCAAATTGTCAATTATGTTAAACTACTTTAAAAATCATGGTAAATAACAGGTATTAAATTACCAAAATTGTCTTTTCCAGTAATAAAAAGAGAATTCAACTCATAAATCCTGAAGGGTTTCTTTTGTTGAAGAGGTGTGCTGACTAAAAGTCTCAAGTTCAAAGAAGATGATGAAACATCTTTTCTCTGGAGCCAAGAACAGGGTAGGCTTCACCATCTAGAAGCTTTTAATTGTTTTGTTAACTGAACTATACATGAACCAAATCAGATTTTTTCATAAAGATTCAAGTACACAAATGCAAAGAATAGGTTAAAATAGAAAATCCCATATATTTAGATGCAGAAAGAATTTTCAGATACAGCTCTCTTTAATGGAGCATTACTCCTTGACAGATGGAGGAAAAGCTAGGGGAAAGCATGTGTTCCCACATAAAATCTCCACAAAACCTGAAACATACTATTTCAAGTAATTTTGTGTAATGTCTCAGGAAAATGAGAGTATAGCTTCCTCTCTAGCCATGTGTCTTCCCCTCCAAGATCATCTATATAGAGCTATAGACCAGAAAGAAATCACAAGCTCCTGCACTGCTTTTTATCTTCCCTATAGTTATCAAGAAAATCAGTAATTTATTGAAGAAACCTAGAAGTCATTTTACCAGTTTCTCCACTTTAGGACACAAAAACACTTCCAAAGAAATTCCAAATACTTCAGAAAGAGCACCACCTAAATACACACCGCTTAGAGCCACTTTTGTGCCACCAACCTGGGACTGCAGCAAGTAACAAACACAGCTGCAACAACCAACCAATGAAAACTAAGCTTCCTTATGCAAAGAAAAGACAGAAATAATTGCTAAACATGTACTTATAACCAAACATAGCAACAGATAACAAGTTAGAAGCTAAGCCTCCTCACTTTGGGACATCTATCCAGACTGCAAAAGATTTCTTTCCAAATGATGGTTACTTTAAAACATAAACAACTCTGAAAATTTATGCAGCCACACAGTTATTGATCTGCCACCATCAGCAAATTTAGAAAATAATAAAAAAGTAAAATCGTATACCCTACCTTCAAAGATACTCACAAAAATCTAAATAAAAATCTAATCACACACTACATGAGGCCAAAACCCTGTAGTTTGGATTCCATTAATTAAGCCTATTGAACAATGCCCAGAGTGACTGTTACAAGACTGTAGCATCACATCTGCATAACCCATTATTAACACATGTTATTTTCACCATTCCAATCAGAAGTTCAAAGTGCACTTCCTTTCTTATGGCAACATTGTGCAGACTTGATATTTTTGTACAATTAGGAAGTATTAGACAAACACTGTAGCGGATTTTGCTCTATAGCAAGTTTGGGGTTTTTTTCCTTTCACTCCCTCAGCTCTGCATTGTGCAGCAGTCAAGATAATTCAAAGTATTTTGGCTGACAGGAATCTGATGCAATAAAATGCCTAAGCCAAATGCCTCTAAAAGACGGGGTGGAGAAAAAGAATATTGGACAGAATACTGTCATACCAATACCTGTCTCCATCAGTACATGTTTAACCCCATTACAGCACTTTTTGATTTTGAAAGCTTGATTTTATTAAGCCAGATATGCCTATCTGAAAGATGAAAATAGAGCTACTCCTTTTTTCAAAGATTTTATACAAAGATTTATATTTTTAGTATAGTTTTTCCCTTTCTTTTCCACAAAGGTTTGGTACAGTCTCAATTACAGACTAGGTTCTTCACCTTCTAAGCCTAAAGTGGGGGTTTTAAAATTCACTCATTTGTGGTAAACCTCAGGATTTTTCTCAAGTATTACCAACTTCACCAAATATTACCTTTCATTGCTAACTAACTTCCATGTCTGTTTACAAAAACACCAAAGCACGAGGGCCCATACCACCTCCCTTTCAAGTTAACCAAAAAACACGCTGTCCATAAAAGCTCTTAAAGCTTTTTGCAAACTACATGAGTTCAAACTACCAGTCACACTATGAATGTTCAACATAACCACCAAGAAACCTGCAAGCAGCAGCTGAGCTGCAGAATAGAGACATCCTTCTGTGACAAGCTGGGAAGAGCTTGAGCAGCACACTGACAGTGGAGCTATTCACTGAAAAGAAAGCTACAGTCAGCAGCTGGCTGCAGAGTTACAACAGAAGTCTGAGAAGAGGCAGAATATACTTCCCCTATTCTCATGGGCTTCCCCAGGCACCTACAGATGCACCAAAAGCAAAGACATGGTGTTCCATGAACCTCTTGCATTAAATACATGCACCCAAATCACCCAAATCCACCAGGCAGCTCTTAGGCTGATCATCATATTTAGCAATTAGCAAGGAAGTGTAAGAGCAATAAGGAGAGAAGAGTTTGCAAAAATGCAGGGTAGGAACGGACAGGAAAAGAAAGGGCATTTTGAAACATGAGAGGGAGAAAGCATTAAAAACTCAATTTGCTGAGAAGAAAAAGGAGCTGCAACAGAAGTTCAGCACAGTTTTTAATTACAAGTAGAAAGAAGTTTGAGTGATAGGCAAGTTTCAAATGACATGTTTTCAAAAACTGGTTAAATACAGCCTAAAGTGAAATGATGCCATCTACACCTTAGACACATGCACCCCCAGACACACAAGAACTAGCTTCTAATTAAAACCACCATTTTTAATGTGTGGTGCCTTTCCACTCTGCTTCTTTTCCTCTCCAGCTCCAAACATAAATGGCGTTAGCTGGAAACTAGCTGGAGATGATGCTGGCATCCTAAATCAACCTTAAATAAGACAGTCACGTTCTCCTCATACAGCAGTGTTGCCGTTTCAACGTTACCATGCCTAAGCTCTCATATAAATAGAGGTATCAGTCAGTTTAAAACACACACAGATGACTGTCAAGGAGGTACTACTCTGGAGGTGTTATTTCAACAGTGGCAGCTTTTCTGAAGGAAGAGTAAATAGGGTAGGAATTAGTTCCAATTTTTACCTTTAAAAGAATGACCTACCATCATACCACTTACTGTCTCCACTTATTGTCATTTTTCCACATATGATCTCTGGTCTCTTCCTTCATTCAGTAATTACAGGAAAACAGTAAACATGAACATGGAGTACTACCTCCAGCAATCATACAGCTCAATCTACAGTGGCAGACCACTCAGTGAGCCACACACTTAGGTGAACATACATACTTAGGCTGCACATGCAGTATAATGGTTTTCAAAACTGGGATGATACTTTCCCCCATTACTGAGTAGACATAAAATTATCTTCTATGGGGAAAGTCAAGGTAAATGACTGATTATCAGAAGAGGAAATTATTTCAGTTCAGTGTTCAGCTGAAGAACCATTGTGAAATCATAGCCTGTATTTGATTCATGAAACCACATACAAAAGAATATAAGAAGGCACCTTTTCATGAAGATGATTTGAAGTGGCTTTTACTTCAGAAACTTGTGGCTTCTTTTATGGCATGCTTACAGTAAGTGTTAAGCAGTATCTCTCCACCTTAAAATACCCTTAAGGAAGAAGTACTTTTTTCCACATTCCTTGAAGCTATAAAGAAGAAACTAATCCCCACTATATGCTGCTTCAACACCACTGAGAAGCCTAAGATAAATTAATATTCACATTTAAATGAAGTACAAAATTTGACTTATAGTCCTGCTTTTGTATTGCAAGTAAGAGCCACTCAGCAAAACAGAAGAAACTGGAAAAAAAAATAGGAAAAGATGAGTTGGGAGTATCCAAGCTATGGGCACTTATTTATTGACATTACCCAAAATTACATTTGATAGAAAATCCCTTTAGGAATACCAAACAAAAAATGCTGTGCTAAGTTCTAGAAGTCTAGAACTACAAAAAGATAATTTAAAGTATCAAGTTATATAACCAAAGGTAAATATACTTTGCACTTGATCTTACTGCCACAACCTGCACTGAAATGCAAGCATATCCATGCAAAAACGATCATTTTTAAGTGGGATACATGTGATGGAAGTAAATACCATTCAATTTGAGAATGGATAGCAGAGAGGAAACAACTGTTCTCTACAACATCCCCCTATGGAAAATGACCTCAACTGGCTCACATTTTCCAATTAAGTTAAATGCTGATATCATCCAGTATGGACTCCTCTTTCAAGATTACCACCACAAGTGGTATTAAAAGCACCAGCTCCCTAGAGAGGCTCAGTCAAAAAGAGCAGGCAAGAGTAGACAGCTTTAGCCAATGTGGAATTCAAAAGCATACAAAAGCTTTCTAACACACAAGGCAATTTTGTGCCTCGCATCATATCAGCCCTACAACTCAGCATGCCACACTCATCATACAGAGCATGAGAAAAGCCTCCCACCTATGCAGAGCAGCAATAACTATGTAAGAAAGGCACCCTTCAGCATGTGCACAATTTTCCCCCTATGCCTATACAGCAAAAGACTTGTTTCACTGAAGGGCTTATTTACAAAATTACCTTAATGACTAAGAGACTCAGTGAGTTCATAAATCTAAACAAATCACCAGCTTTATAACACATAGTCATCAAAGACTGTACTTTGGTTTTGTTTCAGTTTCTCAGTACCATTCATAATCCCTCATGAGTGTTACACACCTACAGGTTTACATAATATAAAACATACAAAGAATGCAACACATAAGTGTCACCCAGTTCATAAAATCTACTGGTCTTACAAGTATCAACTTAGTTTTGACATGAGGTAGAACAAATTGGTTACATATATAAAAATCGTAACACAGCAACCTTGTTGTCTTTCCTAAACAACCATAATATCTCTCCAAGTACACTCAGTTGTTTTCTGCTCTCGGGTGCCCCTCACACAGCTTGTTTGATAAATGTACCAGGAGATTTGCAACTACAGAGTTACTAAAACTGAGGTGGATGTCCACCTGTTCCTTCAAATGAAGGTAAGAGTGGATAGGGGAGAGCAGGTAATCCCCAGCTGTACAAGTGCCACCTTTCTGGCATAGCTGTGGGTGTATTCTCTAGTTAATAACACACCTTAAACTCAGATGCAGGCTTCTTCAGAGCAAGCAAGCATATTCCTAAGTGCTACAACAATAAATTAATTAAAAGTAAAGTGAAGTCAGCTCTCCTATGCCAACAGGAACAGCTACAAAGCAATTCCTTCTTTTTCCTCATGAGGCTCAGGTAGACACAATCTTCAGCACCCTCAAAAGACAGACACATCCCCATTTACTCTACTGTATTAGACAGTTAAAACACTTCAAAGTAACCCATGTCCTTGTCATAAATTACCAATACTCAGATTTACAGCAAAATATATATGAAATACACCAACATTACAGACACTCAGGTCAACACAATTACTCAAAAACCACTGAAGCACTTGCAGGACACATCTATGCTGGAAAAATTGAACCTGATTCAGAGGAAGACAGAGGCAGGCTTCTGCAATTCACCAATGATGGATTCCAGCCTGGAGCACAAGCATTTGGTGGCTACACACAAGTTTCCCTGGACTAACGGGAATTAGCAATGAAGTTTAGAATTTCTATTACTGACAGCAATTTTACCTCTCACAAATCTGAAATTAACACTGATGGTGACATATCGATCATGAGCTGGCATTCATATTACATTACAAACAACTGTCAACCTGCACTTTAGGAGAGCATTAACAATGACAGTTTGAAACTCAGAGACAGCAGAGACCTGTGTCTGGTTTTACTGTGTTGTCAATTGCTGATATAACTGTGTACACCTCCCCATGCAATGCCCAAGAGGAAAGGAGACTGCCAACACCAAGGATCACAAGTTGCAGCCCTTCCAAACAGCTGAGATGGAATTATTTAATTAAAACTTCACTTCTATGAAAAAAGCACCAAACAAACAAGAAGTCCACACAAAAGCATACAATCATTTTACCTGCCCAGAAAAAATCAAAACAATTATTGTACCTAACTAACCGCAAGATTTCCAAGAAATACTGACTTCACTTTTTTGTTCAACTACTCCAGTTGACTTTCAAAGTTTTTATTTAGGATTACTCTGCTTCAGAGCAGTATTCCTCAGAGGCACTAATGCAACACTAAATACTTTGAGGAGGTCAAGTAACACGATACACGGCCTTCCTTTCCCCATTGGTGGGGTTCAAATCTTGCTAATGTCAGTAGTGAGCAAAAGCTGTTGACATCAGGCAGCTGAGCCATGTGGAATGAGCTACCATCCTCAGTCCAGTTTTTCCTGGACAGGTACTCCTACCTTCACAAGAACAACCAAGCCCACGCTCTGGCTGGCAAGTCTCAGCAGTTAGAAGCAGCATGGATAAGCAGTACCTTCCTCAGTCCTGAAGAAGAACAAGAACTTTTAAGACAGCTCTGTTCAAGTGAAAGCTGCACCACACCACTAAACAAAAAGGCAAGGAATTTCAATTCGTTAAGTACATCAAGTCACCACCTCCTACAACAGTATGCTGTCCTGAGCCTTGACCCCACAAACACCTGAATGCACCTGAACATATGGTTTATCCTATTTGCAGTTAACAGACCAAAGTGTTGCTCCTCTACAGCATGACAAAATCCAGAGAGTAAAGGTGAATTGTGTAATTTGCATCACAGTATACATACTCTCTCAAGGAGAGTACCAGGGTAAATTGAAAGTACCCCTCAAACCGTAACTACATTCTCTAGATTAATTTTACTTTTTCCTTTAGCTCAACAAAACAGATGGTTTTGTCAGCTTTAACAGGAATTAATTTGCTTCCGAAAACTTGACATTATACACAAACTTGAATTTCTTCTTTACACTGCTCATTGTGTGACAGTGTAAGATCTGCATAACAAAGACCAGGACATTAAAGACATTAGGGGCTCCCAAGCCTTTTTCCCCTTATCCCAAAAGCATGTTTTATTTTTGAACCAAATCAGTTTAAATACAATTCAGACAATTCAAAAAAGCAAAGCAAAATGAGTGTGAGATAAAATCCTTGCCAATGGAAATACTCCACTTCTCCATATATTTGAGCTTTTTAAGCATGAAAAGAAAAAAAAAAAAAAAAAAAAGACCCAAACCCACAGCAACCCCCTGAAGAAGCAGCTCTCAGCCACAAGCTGCTGGAACTGTAATCCCCCCAAGCCCGTCCCACCGTTACATAACAGTGCCAAGCCAGGATTTTCACCAGCTAGCCCAGAGTTACTGTTAGAAGGAGACATTTCCTATCACACACCAGCAACAGAAGGGGTTTTAAAATAAATTTAAAAATCAACAAAATGTAATAAAAACAAACCAAAAAAATCCCACACAGGCAAGCAGAGGGAAAAATTTAATCCAGAGACTACATCCATGTTAAAAGCATTTCCTTTTCAAGTAAGGTTTTATATGATAAAATAACTTAGAAGAACTTAACTAACTTGGTTTCTCAGGTTATACCTTTGATTGTCGGTTTCTCACCAAAATAACAAGACTTCAACTACTTATAAAGGTGCTCACAAAAATACCTTTTTAATTATTCTTTATTAATTTAACACAGCAAGCCCATTTCAGTTGTTCATCTCAAGAGGGTACAAATCATGTCCTATATGACAGAAACAACAGTGATCTTTCCTCTCTTACCACCGGTTGTTTTCTTGATTTCCTTAATGCCCATATGAAGGCAGTGTGAAGTGCCTATGATGCAGCAAAGAATAATCCTATTAACAATCAGTTTACTGTGTACTACACTCTTCAGATGCTATTTTAAGACCTTAAAAGGATTTCAATATTTAATAGAGGACTGAACCAGTTAAGCAGATCTTCCGATCTACATTGAAACACTGACATTATGAGATCAACAGTTAGCAGGGGCAATGGACACCCAAGCAGCATCTACGCTCTTTTTGTTCAAGACCTGATCTCAATGTAACCAAGTGGATTTCTCTTTGTGTTGCACTATAAAAATATTTAACTATACATACTGCTAAGTTTTCTTAAAAATAGCAGGTTTAGATGTTTGAGACATTTACGTGTGTGAAAAATGCAAGGGGCAATTGCTGACAAAACACATTTAGATGAGCTGAAACCACTGAAGGTTTTGCAAATACTGAAATAATTCCTATTCATGACAAACATTGTCTTAAGCCAAAGGAAGTGCTGCCACAGCAAAGATCAGGACATTTGGCCAAGTATTAGGACCAAGAAGATTAAGGAAATAAAAAAAATGAGACACACCATAATAATGAAGTTTTCCTAACAGGATGGTCGTTTGTTGTTTCTACAGGAGACGAGTAAAGCCTACTCTTGGCGTGATATAACAGATCGAAACTTAAATTGAAAATATTCCAGATATTACAAGATAAAGGTAAACTTATAAGTAATTTTTTTGAAATTCTTGCAATTATGTTTCTTACACTATCAGAATATCTACAATTTGCTTTGGAGGGGCATAAAATGAAGTAAGAGGGGAAAAGACATAAGAAGGTAAGCGTAAATATAAACACAAAACCATAAATAACACATCTTTCCAAATAATATTTACACTGAGCGTTTAATTTTGGCATACACTCATGTAAATACAGAAGTGCACATATTTAAAGGCCATTTCCATTTCTAGCTTCCCAGGGTCTGGACAGATGCATGCTGCACCTAGGATTTGTGCTGTCCACTGTAGCATACGGGTTATAACCTAACTGGGTGAAATATACTAGAGCTGGGTACACTTGGCTGTGTGCCCAGTGCGGAAAGAAACAAACAAAAAAACAAACAAAAAACCCCAGACCATTAAATACACGTGCACTTCCTACACACTGAGAAATGCACATGTGCAATTTACATCAGGCATCACCCCAGTAAATAAAACCTTGGTCTGTACTACGGGGCACAATGTGTTGTTAACCCAAACTCTAATCTGTTTATACGGCCGAGGCTGGCAGCACACGAATACCTCCGAAACAGAGCAAAAATCATGGAGCCGATACGTGTTTGTGCCGAGCACCCTCACGCACATCTGCACGCACACGCGGGAGCACGGCCACGGCACGCCCGCTGGATAACTTCACATCCAGGCAGGCCGGGCCGTCAGCAAGAGACGGCGATGGAGGAGAAGGAGGAGAAGGAGGAGAAGGAGGAGAAGGAGGAGAAGGAGGAGGAAGCAGCCTTCGCCGCCTCCCACAGCGCCCGCGGCCCGCGCCCACGGCCCGCCCCCCCGCACCCGGCATCCCCGCCGCGGGTGCCGCGGGGGCGGCCCTGCGGGAGCGGGGCACTGGGGAGCCAGGCGGCGCAACCGGTCCCCCAGCAGCGGCGCTCGGTGTGGGAGCGGAGCCCCGGCTGCTGGCACGGGGAGGTTTCCAGGCATCCTTGCTGCATGCGAGGAGCAGAACGGCAATGACAAGCGGCGGCGGCGCAGCCTGCGGGGGGGCTCCGGGGAGCGCAGTCCGGAGGAGAAGGAGAAATGGGGGGTGCCCAGAGGAGCAGGCGGGCTGGGGGAGGGGGCCGAGCCCTGCCCTCCTCTCCCCCAGGCACCGGGGCGGGGGAGGAAGCTGGGGCTCCCCCTCTCTCTCACGCCAGCCCTGTGCAGCGCCTTCAAGGCGGAGGGGGGGAGGCGGCGGGGGGAGGAAGGGGGGGAAATGCTGCAATGTAGCGCCGGGCAGGCAGGCGAGGGAAGCCGCAAACCCTCCACTGGGGCCCGGCGAAAGCCCCCGGGCCAAGCCCACTGCTCCCAGCGGCCGTGCCGCCGGCAGCCCCGCGGTACCTGCCCGGCGCGGAGAAGGAGGGACGGACGCGACCCCAGCCGGGGGCACGGCGGGAGGACCCGGCCGAAAGGGCGGCGGGGGCGCAGCACCCACCTTTCACCACCCTGTCCGTCGTCGATAACTTGGGATCAACGGCCTTATGCTCCGACATGTCCGGCGGCCGGGGAGGCGGCGAGGCTCTCCCCCCTCGGGCAGGGCAGGCGCGGGCTGAGGCGGCGGCGGCCGCTGCGGTCACGGCTCCGGCTCCTCCGCTGCGGCCGAAGTTGCCGCGTCCCGCCGCCGCTCGCTGGCTCGGCTGGGCTCTGCCGCGCGGTGCCTTCCTCCTTCGTCTTCCTCCACCCCCGTCCTCCTCTTCCTCCTCCAGTTAATTATTGCTCGCTTTCAATCACGCCTCCGGGCTGTGCAGGACGGCTCGCTCTTCCCCGCCGGCCGAAGACCCCGGCGACAACACCCGCGGCGGGCGGCTGTCAGGCAGCGCCGGCAGGAAAAGCCGCGAGTGGACGCGGGCAGCAGGAACAGCCAGGTTGCACACGCAGCGGCCAGCCCTGCGCTTCCTTCCTCCACGGCGCGCCGCTCCGGCTCCTCCCGCCGCCGCTACCACCAGGGCCGCGGCCGCCGCACTGGATCGGGATCTGGATCCGTATCTTCCCCGCCGCCCCCCGCAGGGTCTCTCTCCCGGCTCGCACCGACACCGGCCGCGGCCCCGCGCGCCGCTGCACACGCTCCGCCGCGCAGCCCCCGCGCGCCGCCGGCCCCGCCCGCCCGGCTCCCGCTCCCGCGCGCCGCCATTGGCCCGCGCCGCGCTGCCACTCACTGTCAGGCGGCCCCGCCCCGCGCGCGCCGCACCGCCCAGGTGCGCCCGCCCGCCCGCGCCGCGCGGAGCGCAGGGGCCGCGGAGCGCAGGGGCCGCGCATCCCGCGCCGAGCGGCTGCACGGCCCGGCCCGGCCCGGCCCGCGTGTGAGGCCGCTACCGGCCGCGGCGGCTGCGCGCCGGGGAACCGCGCGGTGGCCGCGCCTCCGTGCCCGGCCACCCTGCGCAGGTGCGGACGGGTGCGGAGCGCCGGCCGTTCCAAACGCCTGCCCCGCGGGGTGCCCGCCCCGGGCTGGGGCGTCCCCGGAGAGGTGACACGCAGGTACCGGCACGCGCGCAGCCGGAGCTGGCCTGCGCGAACGGGGATAAAGGGAAAATACACCCATTGTCCCTGGCTGTGTGTCTTGCCCAGCGCACCTGGCACACGCCAACTTGGCGAATGGGCTGGCGCAGCCTGCAGCGCTCGGCCTCAATGCTGGGGCACCACCGTCCCCTCAAATGGTCCTGCGAGAACAAACAGAATCGTCAAACACGGGTGAGAAGTGTTCGCCGCCCCCAGCTGGAAGACAACAACTCTTACTTTATGTTTCTTAGAAGATTGAAAAGTAATTTACATCTGTGAAGGTGTCCTCCATCATTCCAGACAACATAAATATTGTTTAGGGCTTGTTTATACACGTTGTTCAGGGGGAGCTATTCCTGACTAATTTCATGACTAATTTCCAGAATAAGGCTGAGCTGTTCCGGTTTACTTTAACACTGTGAGTTTTAATTAAAGAGGAAAATAGGGCACACCTATTCTGGAAGAGGGATGTTTACAGAATTGTTGTTGAATAACTTCTGTGTAGATGAGCCAAGAATCAACAGACACCTAACCCAGCTTCCCATTTCCCTCTGGGGTGATGTACAAGTTGCTTGCTTAGCAGATACTATTGCTTTAGAAAGCCACAAAGAATATAAGATGGCAGTTGTGACACATACTCTCTGCTTTGATTTGCCTGACATTTTTAGGGGACGTTTTGTTGGCTGTCCTTGTGGTATTTTCTCTGAACATGGGAAGACATTGTATGTGACTGACATTTAGCAGAACAGCATGAGTTCTCAGCTTGTTCCAACAACTGTGGTGAGCTCCATGTGCTGTGACCATCCTCTTGTCCCAGGAGCACAGACTAGCTGGGTAATAAAGTTGCCATCTGAGATTCCTATTGCAATGGTAATACGAGAATATGAAACAGAGCTAGGGCTCAAGCAAGGGCGTCCTTTATATGCCCAGAAAAATCCTGAAGCCCATGACAAGTAAGCAGAAATCTCCCCATATGGTAGGCATACTTCATGAAGCACCAAGGGCACAGAAGAATCTGGACAGAAAAAAACCCTACATCTTCCTCGCCACTGCTGGGAAACACTGCCCAGCGGCACATGCTGCTTGGACACAGAAGGAGAAGCAGCATGTGAGGAATGCAGCATGGCCAGTATTGCTTACACATTGTGGGCCCCAACTTCATGAGGTGTGGAAGACCAGTTTGGATCCGTTCTTCTGTGACTGCAGGCTGTTTGCATGAGTCATCTGGATTTGTCTTGATAGGCTGGAATAACAGAGATGCTGGATCTCTCCATTTGTTCCCCCATTAATCACAGGACAAGACTTCAGCTCTGATTTTTTAACAAGAAAGTGTCATTGTTGCTGCTGCTTATACAAGGACATCCAGTGTCACAACTCCAGCATGATTGTATTAATTCTGAAAGCTATATAGGAGTTCTTTTTTTTTTTTAATGGTTTTCCTTTGCTTCTAGTTTTCAATTATAATATGCCATCCAGCCTACATAAAGCTCTTTCATTTTATTTTGCAGAGGGTCTTGATTATTTATCTGTAGAATGTGTTTAGTCTTCCTTTCCAATGCAGAATCCCCATTTCAGGTCATTTCTTCTTTAGGAGTGTTCAGATGAGCTTTCGTCAGGCAAAGGTCAGTACCACAGCCAAATGCCACATATCATGCCACTTCTGCAAGGTATGATACAGCCAAGATTCAGATCACAGGTATAAGACCTCATGACTACTTTGTCATGGTGTGGTGAAATCTTAACCGCTTAACTTGTTTCAGGAGCAAAATCTTTATCCCGGGAGGGAGGGAAAGGAAGAGAGAGAAATCACCATACACTGTCTTTGTTCTCTGATGATGGTAACAAACTAGAGATATTCTGTGTTTCAGATTTGTGTTCATAGTAAAAGTTGTATAAGCATCCCTTATGACTTAAATCGGTCCTTTAAATCCATCCACACAGGTGGTCCTTCAGGTTTTTCTCACACTCCTTTGTCACAGAGGGATTTCTTTTTCATGGGTTCTGAGTCCTATTAGATTCCTTTTTCTCATTTAACAGTAGGAGGAGAATATGAAGATCCCATCTTTGAATGAAAAGAACACAGTCGGTGGATTCTGGGAAAATTCTAACACACTTGACCTCTTGCATCACTAATCCCTAGTACCATTGTTAGTCATTTCATCCCCTAGTAGAATAGAAGCCCAGCATGATACATTGGAAGCTCTGATCTTCCAAAGAGCAGTCACTTCTGACTACTGATTTTGAAGACAAGCTCTGTGAGAGCTGGGGGAGAGAGATTTTTTTCAAGTCTGGAATAAGTTAGTACCCACCTCTTTGCCTCAGATGAGCAATTCTTTTCCATTTTAGCTGAGACATGACAATTCTTCTAAGCACACAGCAGCTCTGGAAAGTAGCAGCATCCAGCTGAAGTGGAAGGAGGAATAAATGCCCATACAGTGAGAAGCCAGTAATTTTAAGCCAGACTTTCATAAAGACACACAGACTGAGGGATTTCAAACTGTGTCATAGATCCCATGAAAAATTAGCAATCAAGTTGTCTTCACTCTATTTCAGCAGCAAGGTGAGGATTATTTTATAAAAATGTAGCCATACTTTTGCCCACTGACTCAACCAATTAAGATACTGTTTTAAAGTACTGATTGCAAGAGATAGCATTTAAAATTTTAATCATTATTAGAGAAAGAATGTTCTAGCTACGGGGAGTCTGTCCTTCCTGCATTAGCCTCTGGGAGTTCTGGCTTCACATGTAATAGATACAAGTTTGACAGTATCTTGGAAGTAAGGGGGAATTAGGGAAGGCCCTTAAGTACTATGATGGCTGGATGGAAAATATGTGCAACAAGGTTAGTCTGGATATTGGTGCTGCCTTAATTGATGATTTTCTTGATTTTTCTTTTAAGAGAGATGTGTAATTGGTTTGGTTTACTTCCCTTCAATATAAAAATTACAGGGGATTCTCAACATCTGTGTATCTAGGTCTATTTCATAGGCCATAGCCTCTATAGCATCATTATCTACAACAAGATTAAAACCATGACATACTAGTCTGTGTTGGTGGTGTGTCTTGAGGAGATGCTCCATAGTGAAATCAATGTTCTGTTACAGCTCACTGTCACAACACTGACAACAAGCACCTAAAACTTTCAAAAGAACTAGATTCTTCTACATTTGACTAAAATAAATTTGATACCAAGTGTCGTATACTAGTCTTGGATAGGCAATATAATCTATCAGTACTCCACATGTCATTTGGTTCCATCATATCCAAGAGAGGAAATTCACCCCAGTAGAGAGCCTAGACAAAGGACCACATAGCAATTTAAATCACCATCAAGGGGCACTGTCTAAGGATTTTTTTTGCCAAAAGTTTTCCCACTCTTATTCTACCTCAGTACACAAGAGAAAGATAGATAAAGGGCCTGTAAGCCCTGTAAGCCTAGCAAGTAACAATTCTTTGTATCATTGAAATGCTGTCTGGTTATGTTTGCGAAGAGGTGGAAAGTTCAGATGGCAAAACACAGATACATTATCCATCACTAAATGTACCCTCACACTTTCCTCACAGTGGTCTTCATGGATCAGCTGTGGGCACGTAACCTGTTGATCATCAGCCTCTCTGGAGCTTTGCATGTTTTTCCCGGGATACATCTGTTGGGCTTTTGGCTTGGTTAATCATGCAGGTTCTGGATTTGGTCCTGAAGCTTTTAGCAGAATTTATACACACTGTTAATGATACTGTGCCTGGTTTAGAAAGCAAAGCTAAATAGATAATTCTACAGAGAGTCAGGGAACGGATGATATCAAAATGAATTGTGTTGCAATAAAATGCAAGCAATGGCATCTGGAATACAGAAGAGAGAAAGGTTAGCTACAAATTCCAAGATGCTGAATCAACATGGAAAACAGTAACAACTGGTGCCATGAACAGTTATACTGAGCTTGACTGACATTTGAAAAGTCAACAAATAGTAAAAGAGAAGAACACAAGTGAGAGAAAATAACCTTGAGCCCTGGAAATGGTTTACCCCATGCCAAAACTGGCCTCCTTACAACAGCTTTCAATATAAAAGAACTGTAACTGTGGTCATCTAAGGCTGCAAATTAATATTTGCATTCAGATTAAGTCTCTGGTGCAAAACTGATCCACAAGTCATGCCTGTAATCCCTCACAGCATGCAGATTCAAGAACAATCATGCACAGGACTTCCATATCTGTCCCCATTCCAATACCGCTGAGAAGCAGCCTAACGCAAGTTTCCTGCACTGCAGTTTCAGATTTCCTAAGCACGTACTTTCATCAGACTACTCCTCTAAGCCCAAAGGTGAAGACCAGATAAGAATTAATCTTGGATACAAGTAGAGTGAAGCCAGCATAAGAATAAATCAAAACCAGAGATAGAAAGAGTCATTTCAAACTGAAAAGCATGAAGTCAGAAAGTCACAGCGGCAGGAGTTTGAAAACCAAAGAGTCTGTATTGTAAGTCAAGTCAGGACTGGGACAAGGTGAGATATAGGAGCATGACACAAAGGAAGCAGGAACCAGGAATCAAGACTAAGCAAACAAGAATGAAAGGCAAGAGAGTCAGAAGCAAAACTACAGCCAAATGGCACTGCAGGCTGCCAAGAGCAACTGGTGGAGTTGCCTGACACATCTGCTATTAGAGGAAATTAGCCAAGCTTTAGCTCCTGCACAGCTGGGCCACAGTCCCAGTTGCCCTATTGCATCCAGCTGCAGGGCCAGTAGCCCAGGCAAAGCCCAACAGTGTGGTTAAATATGCGTTGACTTAAAACTCGATCTGCAGGAGTAGCTTGTCCCTATAAATTTACTGGTGCAAGCAGCAGGTTTAACTCAATTTATGTATCCAGAAGAACACTGCACTGATTTGCCTAAATGTGTTTAAAGTTATTGCTTTAATTAAGTACTGCAAGTTTGTGCAGTGAAAATGCCTTACTGTAGGGAAAAAAAAAAAAAAAGTTGTATCTGAACAGTGCCAAGGTTCCCAGAAGTGGAAAGACATCCCCTCATCTCCCCCTACTGGTGTGCACATTCCCGAGCCTCTGCCTGTGCCAATACGTTGTGAAACTGAAAGAAAGGACCCTTGGGAGCAGCTTCCAGCATCGAACTGTTCTCAAGATGTTGGCAACAGCTTAAAAACACAGTCCTGCTATCAAGAATTAGTCATTTGCTCCCAGGGAGTTCATCCTACGGGCTTTGGTTGTTAATTAGACATTACTTTTAATGGGAGTCTACAGAATACAGATTTTGCAAGGGGCTTTAGGATGTTATCCCAGTGAATATTAAAATCTTCCAGAAAATATAAATTAAGAAAGGAATAGAAGGAAAGCTCACTGCATTTTAAAGATGTTCTTGCAGTAGCAAACATCATGACAGACCAATGCCTGTTGAGAGAAAGGAACAATATTTGAAGGAAATGGGAACGGCAGAATAATAAGATATATATTCATTTTGTACTATAAGCATCTATACATAGCTGATTTACCTCTGGTGTGTTGTTGAAAACTACTAGTGACAGAAGCAGCTGAACAGATCCTGAAGTAAGACATGATACTCAGGATGTTTAATACCCAGGATGCTTTTCTGCCTCCTTTTTCAGGAGTAATGCTGATGACAGAGACACAAGAACAAAGAGGAATGTGTGTAATTACTTTTGCAAGAGTAAGCCTTATTTGTTTTCATAGAGATGCCATGATTTATTATTTAGTTTTTCTGCCTTTATGGCCTGAAAACAGTATGGATTAAATCCCTGCCACTTTAAAGGCAACATGCATGGAACACATTCTGGAGTAAATGATTTATTCAAGTGCCATCAGTGCCAGCTGAGGGCTCAGTGGTAACAGACCATAACTGGTGCTAAGAGTGAGATAATTAATCACAATAAGTTGATACTCAAGGAACAAACATGGAAAACTTTAATTTAGTTGCCAAAACTCTCAGAATATAAAGTGTCTTGTGATGTATTATTTAAAGAAGCATAGTGAATATGAAAAGGAACAATGGACTAGAAAGTGTTTTCCAAACTGACCTCCTGTGCTGTGTCTTTTCTGAGGAACTTTAGAATGGATAAAAAGGGACAGAAAAACCTGATCTCTGAATGCATGTTTGTAAAATTCCCAAATATTTACAAAGCAAAATACTGAAACCTGGAGATTACCATACAGTTTAAGGAGCTCCAATTAATATAACTGCAATATTGAATTAGATGTAAATAACTTACTCAGGTTGGCTTAGTGGTAGCACTACAAAATATAAAAATCTTCAGTTAATTTTCAGACTGACCATAATTTACACATTGGAAATCCAGATTCTCACTTACCCCAAGGCTTTAAACTGCTGTACAATGCAAAGCTGCTTTTTAATGGTTATAAGTTACATTTACACTCACTTAAAATACATTTTATATTGCCAGGGTGATGTAGAGCAGCCCTAATGTAAGGGAAGCCAGGTTTCTAATTGACTACAAACATCCTCAACCAAGGATGCAAATTCAGTGCTGCTGTCTTAACCAACTGCTGCAAAGGGACTCTGTCACTGTAGCAGTGCCCTAGTAGTCCCACGAGGCTTTCCTGCAGGGCAGTTTGCAAGATTAGGTATTAATCTCTTGAAAAAAACCCAGAAATATTGATAACCAATCTCCCCTTCTCCCCCATGCACCTATGTCATTCAAAAACATCGGCCTCAGGTACGCCGCAGAACATCCTTTCAATCATATTTTAATCAAATTGCTTTTCATCAGCTCCTCAAATTTTATGTAAGAAGCACATGAGCCCCTTTAATCTTTCCTCCTCCTCCCTCCTTTCTTAAAAGAAATTTCAGTGCTCTGTGCTTACTTAAAGAATGGCATTCAGCACAGCAAGAGACACATAAATCTTCTGAATTGCTAAAAAAGTGGTACCCAGAGGCTGTTTTGGCTCTAGATGATGACAATCGAGTGCACAGGACTGGAGAACACAGTTAAAAAACACTCAGATAATAAATATTCCTTTTAAAGTATCCTTTGCAGCAGAGACACGAGGGTTACTGATGTGTTAGAAACAATGGAAGTGCCTGGGAATGATCATGTAGAAGTTAAGGCTTCACCCCTTAAAAAGGTGGCAGGATCCATAGCGCAGCTGAAGTGCATCTATCTACACCAGTGCATGTGGCATAAGCAACCAGGAGGAGGAGCAGGAAACCAAGGTGCAGCAGGAAAACTATGACATAAGTTACCATCATGGCAACAGTGTGGGTTGATTCACATAACTGGAGTGTTGTAATGCATACTACAATGGATGTAGGGATAGGCAAGAAGGAGAGGTGGTGGGGTAGCCCTGTATCTTAAGAGAGTAGTTTGGTGGCTTAATGATGGTGGGAGTGTTGATCTGCTGGAGGTAGGAAGGCTCTGCAGAGGGATCTGGACAGGTTGGATTGATGGCTGAGGCCAATTGTAGGAGGGTCAACAAGGCGAAGAGCTGGGGCTGTCAAGCAGGCTGCTTGACAGGCTGCTCAGGGAAGTGGTGGAATCACCATCCCTGGAGGAATTTAGAAGACTTGTAAATGGAGCGTTTGGGGACATGGTTTAGTGATGAACTTGGTGGTTCTGGGTTACCAGTTGTACTTGATGACCTTAACCTACATGATTCTATGATTCTTATTGGTAGAGAACACGTCCATTCTATCAATAGATGTGCTCTATAGGATGGGACAATTTCATCATCCTGACTTTAATGGTTGGTGAAAATAATTTAAACTTAAGGCAAGGAGCAGACATTAACACTATTCAATACTATTAGGATGTTTCTTATTGAGTGTAAGTAAACACTTTTCAGTTACTCTTGCTCTTAGCTTTGCCAATAAACTCAGCACTTGTGTTCGTTCCTTATATGACACTGCTTTCTGCCTAAGATGGAAATATTTCTCTAACTCTTCTGGAGTTCACAGCTATCCCAAGAGTAATGACTTCTTGCTGGTTGTCTTCCAAAGGATGTTGTCAGCCCCTCAGTAGTTCATTTCGGGTGAAAATAACCCTTGTGCCAAGGCCAGGCCAAGATCATCTACCAAATAAGTCCCATTAAAATCTTCAGATAAGGCATAAATGACATTTAAGTACTACAGTGCTGGCCTTCTGCTCAGTAGTGAATTAATCTAATATCTGCAAAAATGGGTTTGCTCTGAGTTAAAAAATTGATAAGTGCTTATCCTGACCTCAGAGTGGGATTGGTGAGACTTGCAAAATTGAGTAGCCCAGGACATGCATGCTCTGCCAGATTCTCAGAAGTTTTCCACTTAAATATATCAGCTGGGAGAGGGCTGCTGACAACTATACCAGTGAAGGATCTGGATGCTGTTACAGTACATTGGTCCCTGGATACTTGAAGGCTGGGAGCAGCCCTGGCACTGTGATTCGTGCCAAACACAAAAGTCACAGAGAGTGCTAGAACCATGTGCTTGTGTCATGTTCCCCCCAGCTGGGAAAGAGTGTCATGTCATCTCATCTCTGAATCTACCTATTTTAGTCATGGAGCTTACAGGAAGAGAAAGGGAAGGGAGACGAGACAGAGGAAAGTGTTTGCTGCTATGCAGATATACAATTAAACAAAGTCTAGCAGATGGCAGACGACCTGACCTCCGTCTCTTTGCTAAAATGCTTTCCTTTTGCCTCCTTCCTGTCCAGACTTAGCTTGAGCTGTCACTTTTTTTCTTGCTCAAATTTTTTTTAGTCACTGGGTCAGCTGGGAAAAAAAAGTGTTGTTCACTGGAAAGAAACAAGACAAATGGATGCTTCCAACACCATACAATTAGATTGCGAAGCATAGCCACAGATAAAATATAGATGCATGTAAAATATGGCAACCAGACCTTCAGCCTTACTAATGCAATTATTCATATGCATGGCAACACAAATATGCTGTGGAAGGGAATCTGTGTCAGTGATAATGTTCGTTCAGATACTCATTTGCATATTCACGGACTCAGATGGAGAATAGGCAGTGGGGAAAGATTGGTTCACCTCCTTCCATTTCTGTGTCCTCAAAATTTTCCTCTTTTTTTTTCACTTCTGTTCTCTCATTTTAGTTTGGATTTTTTATTCCCCCTCCTCCCTCATTTTGGAAGCGCCTGGAAGAGTATTTCAGAAAAGTTTTACAGCAGCATGCTTCCCTTTAAGGATGAAGATTGCACCTTGCAATAACCATACACATTCTTCTAGAATTAAAGCTACTGTTCCTGCCTTCCCTCCCCTCCTCCCTCACTTCTTCTTTTTCCGCCCATCTTCTTAGCTCTGTTGTAGCCCATGGTGGGCAGTGATAGGGAGGGATGATTAAGACACTGCTCTGACATTTTCCAGTGATCCTTTCCCAGGAAGGAACCATTTCACAGACTCCCAGCATGTACTCTCATAGTGTCCAGAAGCACTTTCCAAAGTATTCTGGAGATTCTTAATTTTAAACTCCGCTATTTTAAGTGGTCACCAATTTCCCCCAATCAGAGTGTGTACTTTGAATGTCCTCAAGCTTTCTCTGGCCACTGTTTTTGAACCGTCTACCAAGATAAATTAGGGTTAACTCTGGCTAGGTCACTCACAAACAGAGATGAGCTTGGTAAATCTGGGTTTTTCCTATTTAAAAAAATTGCTAATACTGCTCTAAATATATAGTCACTGCCAACAGTAACACACATAGCAGCCAGCTTCCATCTGCATTGAGATTTCCCAGACAAGCTGTATAATATCACCCAGAAACTACTAAGCCTTGGCAATAATCAAAAGATTGGTGGTGGCGAGACCCTGCAGAAACAATGGATGAAGTTAATCAGGGAGGCCAATGAAATAAATACTAGCACAAAACTGAGGAAGAAGAAACTGCTGACATACTAGGAGCAGACACTAGCATTTTACTCTGAAGTTCTTCATATTATGCATATCATTCATATATAATATTCCCATTCTATGAAAAGCATATAGAAAACTTGTATGAAGTAATGCTAAAAACACTACACTGAATTTCTCCTAAGAGTATGCTGATTTTCCAAATGGAGGAGGAAGATGAAAGAATACTAACACCCCTCTGTCCCCTCTACTTGCCAGTTGCAGAGAATCATTTCCTTTCCTTGTGCAGACAAGCTACATAAGAAATAACAAACAAGAAGTTTCACATTTCACATTCAAAGATGCAGAGCATGGAAGCTGAACTCAGCAAAATTCACACTGGAAACAAGACGCACATTTTTAACACGGTGAGTAATTAACCAGAGGAATTGCTTGCCCTGGAATATGCTGAGACACTTGGAGCTTTTAAATCATGTCAGGGTGTCTATAAAAAGATGCTGTCTGCTTCAGTTGCAACATACTGAACTCAGAGTAGAAATTGGCCCTGCTATGAAGAAGGTTGGACTAGATGGTCCCGGTGGCTTTAGTGATTAGGAAATACACTCAGAAACACATCCAAGTGTAAAACCCAATTTGCACAAATTCTGGTAATGCACACCATTTATGAATTCACTTTTGCTGAGAACGTCAAGCACTCAAATTTAGAGTTAGCGCTCTGTGGGTGCACTAGTCATACTGTAGGATAGGATGTATACAAGAGGAAGAAAATGTGGTTTCAAGTGCAACCAAACCAAAATTCCAATTAAATGTGAACCCTGTGTTTGAACATTTTTGTTTATGTATTCATTTTTAAAAATCACTTCTTTTTAATAGCCTGAAAATGAAGAACTATATTCCAGTAAAAATAACACAGTGACCAGATACAGCTAGCGAAGGAAAGGGTATCAGCTCAGGAAAGCACTGCTTAACCCTGCATTGACCAACACCAAGCTGTTGAGACTCCCAAGCACCACAGTCTGCATTTCTTCTGAGACACCCATGTGTCATCATTTAATTTGTATAATCCACAGTAAACCTGATCATAATTACAGTTCCATCAGTCTTAGCCGCCTGCAAAACAAAATCCTTGTCCCAGAGTGTAAAGAGTAAAACTCCACTCTGCTCTCATCAGCCATTGCCAGAAAGAAACTTCAGCCCCCACTGCTGGAGCTTTCCCTTGGAGCACTGGTCACCAAGACCAGGCAGGAGGAATGCAGTGAAGCAGTTTGCACAGCTCATGCCTTGTTGGTTTGCATAAAAGTTTGGCTTTTATCCAAAGAGCTAGAATCCATGGCAGCTTCTCATTCCTAGGAATCATATATTGGAATGCTGAATGCCCTGCCACCTCTAATTAATTCAGAAAGTTCTTTATGGCATTTTATGCCAGCAAATTTATCAATTCAGCCTGCTGACTATGCGAGTCTTTTCTAAATACTCCACACTGAGTATCTGTAGGCAAGTAAAAGATGCCATGCATGAAAGCACAGCACTTTTTCTTAGACGTTCAGTGACAAGGTCTCTGTCTTGACTGCTTCATGGCACTGACGCTTAGGACGTCTTTCTAGTGATACTAGTACAAGCTATTGGTCATAGACCATCATGATTTTGCTTAACTTTATCCAGCTATTCATTTGAATATTGTCATTCATTTGTCAGATGAATTTCACCAATCAGGCTAGCTAGATGGAGTATTTTAGCCAGAACTTTTCCCTAAATTGCACCTTGTTTATGATTTTATCAGGGGAAAAAAAAAAAAGGCAACATTCAAGCCATTAAAGTCAGTGGTTTTACCTTACTCCTCAATTAGTCCACTTATTTCAGTGCAGCTCCACAGTCTTCCACAAGAGCTAAATATGTCTCCCAGTATAGTTTTACTGCCAGGAATAGTCCTTGTGCAATTGAAAGCTCCTTGAGCCGCCGTTGAAGGAAGATACCATGGTGATCTATGAGACACCAGACCTCTTAGGTGAGATGTCAAACTGAGGTCCCCAGAATTGCATTTCCAGACAGTAAGACTAAACCGAACTAGCTGGGGACATCACAGTCCTGCCTGCACAGTTCTCCTGTAGTAGTGAGATAGTTGTTCATCATTCTGCAATACAAACTCTGCTCTAGTATTTCTACATTTTTGATTTTGAGAATTGAGAAGCCTGGAGCTCAGTGCTTTTTCAAAATGTAATACACGCCAGATGCATATTTGTCCACCGCATGGTTATGTAAGAGTGGATTAACAAGTCTCTCTGCTTCTCCTTTCCCATGGCACAGCAGACATGATTTAAATCCCAGTCTGCGATATTTGCTGCCTGCTGATGTCTTTCCACGTGAAAGGTTTGAGATGTCATAGGCCACAGGACCACAGATGGGCAGCTAGCTATCAGTGCTGCAGGATTTCCTAGTCTATGGCTAGATATTAAATAGCTGTAACAAACAACAGACCCCAAACAGTGTTTCCTTAAAGCTGAGCTCCTCCATCCTGAAAACTGCAGAGTAGGATCCTGTCAGAACTGATTCTCCCACCAAAAAATTCAGCAGAGTTTTAGGAAAATCTGACCTATGAATAAACAAAAGTTACAGGAGAAGAGACATACATCCTTTGATTTTACTAATTTCTTCTCTTTTCTTCCTTTTCCCCCCATTTATATGAGTTTTTAAATCCAGATGATCAAAGCAATATGTATTGTAGCAGTACAGGAAAAAGAAAGCCCTTCACTCTCAGTTGTTCAGGCCCACACACTACTGCTGAGGTACCATTTTGATGTCCTGTTCTGGCAGCTGTGTAATTATATCTCAAGTAGCATAATTAGATTCACTGTGCACACAGTCATTGAAAGAGAGATTAACAACTGCAGTGGCTTTCAAGATAAGATTTTTATACTGATGCTCTTTCTGCTGCTATATGAAAATTCTTGTAGTGAAGTCAGTGAATCACAGTAATATGTAAGTGTTGACAGCTATTTATGTTAGGTCCTTTTGAATTTGTAAACAGAATATGACAGAACTAAAGCAAACACCAAGAGGTTATTTTGCACTCTGCTGAACTACACAAAGTGATATAAAGACATTTCAGAAAAGTTTTACAGAGCTGGAGAAAAATGCTGTACTGTAGGATGAAAACTCAAGATTGTTTTGGAGGAAAAACCCTTCACCTGGTTCACAGTTCAAGTTCATCCCTGTAGGATCGTGCTGGTTAACGTGAGCTTCCCATCTGTGTAAAGCAGATGATTCCCAAACCAGGCGTGCTCGGCGTGTCCACGTGGACAGGAGGGTGCAGTGCCAAGGCACAGCCTCTGTGTGAGCTGCACACGCTGCTGTGGCCAGCGTTGTCTCAGCTCCCAGCACACACACACAAACTAAAAGGGCGTGCAGGTTCTGCCATAGCTACAGACAGGATGTAGCCCACAGAGCATTTCAGCAGCCAGCCACATCCTCCTCCACTGTTTCTTTTTCAGATTTTATGGGAGTCCCCAGGATCCACATGGAGCAACACTCATTTCTTCTTCATATTGCTCTTTCCCTTAACCTCCCACTCTCGTTCCACTAGAAATCACCGAAGAGAGAAAAATACCTGAGGACCTGGGTATAAAAATGTGAAAAGCTTGCTTGGTGAAGCTATAGACAAAATATATTTAGAGTTAAAATTCACAAGAAATCTCTGCTCTGTGTCCCAGTTCTAGTTTTCAAAGAGTCGACTGTAAGGTGTGCAAGATTTTGGGTGTTTGTTTTTCGTTTGTTTGTTTCCCCTGCCTTTCCTTGCCACATTTCTATTTCTGAACACATTTCAAGGCAAAGAAACAGAGTACTTTCATTCAATCAAGGCCAATTCCCATTTTGATAGTGCAAAGACTTCAAGTGTGGCTCAGGCTGACCCAAGGTATGCTCAGACTAATCTTGTGATGTCATTAAGCAATAGAGATGATGGGCATAAACAGATTAACGTGAGAACTAACCACTCTGGCAGCATGGATGTCTTCACTGCTTCAGTCCTCTATGGAATTGCACAGTGTGCCTTTCCATCTCCAAGAGCTTCTGCTTACTTGATTCTTAAAGTGAAACAATAATACGGAACCAGTAGGAAGGGGCAGTGATCATTTGAGTTCTAACAGGTGAAAAAATGCATTATTTTTGTTGCAGACAGTAATTTTATAACTTATTTATGCAGTATTCTGATTTACTTATGCTAGTATAAATCAAGAGTAACTCAGCCACTCAGCCAGCATGAAGGAGTTCTCAAAAGTGAGATATTTGGTGTTTTCTCAGCTCGGAGGGGGTCACAACACTTTGTGTGAATACCTCCTGTCACTTCTGCCCTCCCCCCAAGAAAGCACATTGCCTGCTAGCTATAGAATAATGCTCAAAAGTGCAAGCACTCTGGGTTAAGAACTTCTAAATGTATTATTACTTAAAGCATTATCATTTTCAAGCCAATTTCATGATTTTGAGCACTCGGGGTTGGCAACAGTAAGCAAGTCAGAATAAATGAGGTGTAAATGCTAAGTAAGGCCAAAGAAATATGCACTACATGAACAGCATCATGTATGAATCTCTTCTCCACAGTTCTGTTGGCTGAGCCCTAGATAATATCTGGAATGCCACTTACTGAACGTTGCTTCAGTAACCTCTGTCCTGCTGCCAAAATCAATACTCCTGATTTTGGTAACACAGCCTGTTATGATACATGTTATTTAGTGGTGAACTGATCATAAAGAACCTGATGAAAACTGGAAATATTGAGAGAACAGACAATATTTTTAGGAAAAAATTATAAGACATGGAAAATTTTACTTACTTGGGCAGCTGAGCACAGCAGATGGCAAGATCTTCAGGGAAATAAACACAAAGTTTGGGAAAGCAAGAATGTGTTCTAGCAGTTGCCAGTGATCTCATGCAGCAGGAAAATCAGTCAAAAATTAAATAGACACTCAGTAGCACCAGTGTTTTGTCAACATTTAGTAAAGAACGGGAACTTGGCAGCCAGAAAGGATAGGACAGAGGAGGCTGACTGGCTTCGAGGGCCAGTATTTGCAAAAATAATTGTCAGGATCAGATGGTATTATCAATTTAGCAATCAGGAGGTTTCAATGGAGATTCACCACTTGTAAATCAAAGAGTGTGCAGCTATAAAACTAAACTTATCATAGAACCATTAAGGTTGGAAAATACATTCAAAATCATGGAGTCCAACCTTTGACCGAACACCACCACCCCAACTAAACCATAGCATTGAGTGCCACATCCAATTGTCTCTTCAACACTTCCAGGGATGGTAACTCCACCACCTCCCCGGGCAGTCTGTTCCAATGCTCAACCACCCTTTCAGTGAAAAAATTATTCCTGATGTCCAAACTGAACCTCCTCTGGTGCAGCTTGAGGCTATGTCCTCTTGTCCTGTCACTGCCTGGGAGAAGATGCTGACCCCCACCTGGCTACACTCTCAGGGAGTTGTAGAGAGCAAATGTGAACTTGCTACAGTCCCCTCCCAGGACAGTGACTGTCAAGTGATGAAACAAACTATGAGCAAGAGCTGGACATATTACATGATAAAGCAAATAATATTGTCCCAAGGACACATTTTTATCAATTAATATGGTTCATAAATATTCTCCTTGATTGATATGGTCTCTAAACAAATGATTAGCTTTAGAAATACAACTACTGAGTGTTCATAAATCCAAGTTATTCCACAGAAGGCCCATAACCATCTCTTTCAGGTAAAGACTGCACAATATTTCACCTAGGATTTGTCCTTTCTCCATTCATTGCTACTCAAACTTCACATTCCACATATATAGGATAAATAAGGAAGGCAAAATTTGGCCTATTATGTCAGACTGAATTAGCAAGGGATTTCATTTTAAAACAACAAATTTTAGATATCCAGAATTACCATTGTTCCACTTATGTTCCACATTTAAATCTTTACTCAAGGTCTCTTTGTACATGGGATTCTTTCTTAGTCTTCATTTTAAATTACTACCAGCTATCCAGGTGCCAAAACTTGAAAAAACGATAGCTATGGATGCAAGGAAAAGTGATGATGGAGAGAAATCATACATGCTTTTTGTATATAGATACTCAAAGTGCAATCATTGTGGAACTGAGTTGATCATTACTTACAACCATACAACTTCCGTAATATCTCCCTCATGATCAAGTATCAATTTGAAGACAAAAGGCTGGGTATACAAACAAATTGGACAAAACCTTTCTCATGTATCTCATGTACCTGTGTGTGATACTTACGCCTGCATGTACATGCCTGTGGCAGCTGAGATGAATGAAGTGCTCTTCACGGTAAAATTAACTCAGTTACTTTTTTTTAATTTGAATTTACACATTCAGTAGTAATTCTGCACTAATGAGGTGGGTGAACTCCTTGTCTACTGATGTCAGAGGATTTTCCTAAAAGGGGAAAGGATTTCATGCAGAATTTAAAAATAGCTGAATCAAGCAAAATGATTCATGATATATAGGTACGCATGTGGATATCTTAGGCCTAGATCTAAGTATAACAGGACCATGACCAAATAATAGGAACTCATAAGCTTTAGCAGGAATTGTGGACAATTTGTAGTATTTTTGTAATTTACATCAGCTTTTAATCTGGCTTTAGATATCCCAGAAGTGTAACATTGCAGAAAACAATCCCTTTAATTTTTGATCATGTTTTTATTAATTGGATGTTCCAGCAATTCAGGAAATTTCACTAGAGTCTTAGACTCTCAAGTATTTAAAAAAATTAAGGCATGCCATCTACTTCAAAACTTTGGGCCATTTGAGTAATCAAGACACACTGTTGTTCATCTAATCTAGCATTTTGCTATTAATACCAGCAAAAAACACACACAATGGTCAATTTCTGAGATATGCCTCCAGAAAAAAATTCCTCCCAAAATTTAATAATTTGAAATTTATTGGTTCTCTGAAACTTGAGAGCTGATTATGTACTTCCTGTGCTTTTAATATTATAACTCTGAATATATTTGGTTTTGAAGTATTTAAAAAGATTCTCTTTTGTACCCAGATAAAGATACTGACCCCAAATGTAGCTTCCACTACTGAAACCAATCATCTAAATGTTTGCATGGAAAGAGCAATCTTTCCATCAGTTCTGCATTTACAGTTGTTCAGTTATAATGAATCCTGCTTGCCTTTTGGCCAAATGTCTTATTTGAATGCAATTAACATTTCTTTGTCTTTTTTTTTTTAATTTTTTTAAAAAAACCCATTTCTAACCTTCCCCCCAAATTATGTATAGTATGCAGAATGTTTTCCAATAAAAGCTTCTGTACCCAGTTCTTACTCAGCACACTCAAATCTCCTTCAGAAATTATTTGTAATAATCCAATCAACCACCTACCTTGTCTCACTAATGTCTATCATCAGACATATAAAAACCCCCAAACCTGTGGAAAGGTTTATTCCTCAACCAATGTGTCTACAGACTTAATACACCTGTGGAATTGAATGGATGTTAATGTCTTTCCTATTAGGATCTGCAACAACCCGAGCAGATTCCAAGGCAATAAAAAAACCTCTCCCTCCCACTGATTCAATGGGAGGGACTTTAAGACACTCCCTAGCTCTTCTGTGCATTCAAAACCTTGCAGCATAAGACCTATGAGTCACTGAGCAGGGATCTCATCTTTATGTTCATCTGAGTGGCAATAAATAACTTTCATTCTTCATAAACAGATTAGTACATACCTATAAGCATATGCACATGCACAATTCTGGCATATAAAATAGGAAATAAATAAATAACCAGTGCTATCAAATGTATGGGAAATAAGTCTGAAGTGTTCCAGGTTACAGGTATTTCTATTTTGCTAGCTTGGAGGCAATTTCTTTGCATTTAGCAACAATTTTATTGTCTTTAATCATGTAACAATTGCCTTGAAGATACACACCTTATTTACAAGGAAATCACTTTTACATGTCATTCTGGTCAAATACCATGATTCAATTAGGACAGACAATATACACAGTGTGGAGAGATTGCCTCATCTTAACAATTAAATTCAGCATTACTTAACATTTGAGCTCCTAGGAACACAGATCTGTTCTCTCTGGTTTGCAATCCAATGACATTCAAAGTAAACACATACATGAGTAAGTTTATAGTCACACCCTCCTTCCCCTTTAAACTTTTGATTAAATATCCGTGTAATGTTTTTGATGAAAGACACATCAAAATATAATATTTTGACAAAGCAGTTCTACATCATTTCCTGTCCCAAATCTACATAAAGGCCCAGATTCATGGGTCTACTGAGAGAGAGGCTTGTAGCAGAAGGTCTGCACTGTACATTGCCTCCTGAGGGAAAGTGCAGTACATGTTGATGGCAGTGTAAGCCAACCATGGCAGGAAGCAAATGTACCTTTTCAACGTGAATGTCAAAATTACTTTTCATTTTCAGCCAAGAATGTCAAATATAAGTTCTGAAAATAAATCCATTTACAATTCAGACAGTTTTGCTTTCCTATTCTCTATCACAAAAAGTACTGCATTTGTTTGCACTTAGATTTCATCTTAAGTTTATTTATGGGTGTATCAAAAAGGTAGGTTTTTTCACATCTGCAATCCATTTGAACATGTAATAAAAGATGGCTTAAATTTTTTAAACAGATCACAGAATCATTAGGGTTGGAAAAGACCTTCAAGATTATCAAATCCAACCTTTGACTGAATACCACCATGACCATTAAACCATACTGCAAAGTGCCACATGTACTCATTCTTTGGACGCTTCCAGGGATGGTGAATCCACAACTTCCCTGGGGAGCCTATTCCAATGCTTACCACTCTTTCAGTGATCCAGGAGTTCTGTCTGACTGAAGAGGTTGAAACCAAAACTGCTAGCAGATGATACTCCTGGCAACCATGAGAGCATGCTTATAAAGAATTCAACTTTTTAATTGTAAATCTCTGTAAGTTACTAATTTTTCCCTGGGTCATATCTGAAACATAAATTCATAGCTGTGTTTCCCAATTCAAAGCTATTGTAGAAAAAACCAAAAGGAGATTCTGAGAAATCATTATTACAAAAAAAAATTAAAGAAATTGCTAACTATTTCAGTGTGGATGTTGACATGCCTGGTAGGCTCTTTCACAAAGTAGGGAGGCAAACATCATAACTGTGTTCTTTAAAGGTCCTTTCTTCACAGAAAAAATTATCATTAAAATACAAAGACATAACACAACCCCAAATCTACTCAGCTGGTATTAGCATCCTCTCTTGCCTTTGTGTAGAAAACAGACAAACTAAGCTTGCTTTGCTTAATGGCTTAGCTCAGACAGATAGCCACAAATCTCTCTGGACTGTTCCTTCACTCTTTCAGCTATTTGGTTTAGGCAGAAAGTGGAACAAATCCAAATGCAAACATGTCATGGACAATTGATTTTATATTTTGACCAGTAAAGAACAATTTTTGGTGGCAAGACTAAAGTTAAACTGTTGGATCAATATAATAGGAATTCTTTTGCAGTGTCTATTTATAATTACATTTGTATCATAGCAAAGCAGTTACGCAATTTCTATTTCTCTAATATACATTCACATGCTGGTGACTATTTAATGAAAATAGAATGATAAGAAGAATTATCGCCCACTGATTGCTTCTAGTTTAAGCTTGGGGAGGAGGGTGTATAAGCCTTCACTTTCACATTCTGTTCCTTCAGTTAAACATACAAGGCTTGGTCTGTAGATCTGTATCATGTTAAATATATATATATAGCTTGTGAGGTGGCCATAGTGCTGGGATGTGCAAATCCAGCTTTGAAGGCTACACCTCTTCCTGTTTATAAATAGAGTCCTGAATGTTAAATACTGCACTGAAGCAGATGGTACCTTACAAAAGAAGCCATTAAATAGCTTTAATTTTACTGTATCCATTATCGTACGTACAGGTAGAAAATGCTTACATATTTATGTGGATGAATGTGAAAATTATGTCTCATCCTCACACTTTTGACAAGTCCCTAATGTTGCAAAATCTGTGATTTCCTTAGCATAAAAGAGCTCCTCACCCTATTAGGAACAGCATATGCCCTTTAAGCCTTACACGGAGCTAGCCGGGGGCACATCTGCAGGGGTTCCTGTGGCAGGGGACAGGCCTAGGAGAAAGCTGTGCTCCCTACCCCAGCTGGGCACAGGCTCTGCAGCTCCACAGTCCTGATGCAGTCCTGATGCAGTCCTGAGCTGCCCTGCACCATCTGCATGGCCCAAGATTAGGACTTTACAATTAAGTCTTAAACAAACCAGCAAAAGCTACTGGGACATAATCAGCAAGCGTCTGAAGAGATCCTTATGCCTCAGCTGCAAACAGACTCAGTAGAAACATTACAAGACTGATAAAATAACTGTGTTCAATGGGGCATGGCAAAGTTAATTCCAAAGTCCAGAGGCTCCTCAGTAGCTGGAGACTGGAAAGGCAAAGGAGCAGAGAGGTGAAGACACTTATGGAGTCCCACCTGACAAAACTGCAAAAGTGACTGCAAAGCCTCTGGAACCAAACTGACAGACACTAGCTCTGGGAATCAAACCATGGAGGGATGTTGATGATGCTTGGTCCCCAGTGAGCTATTGTAAAGGAAGATAACTGCCAAGGACATTGTCCGATATAAAAAGGCAGAACGCGAGAGACAGGTATTTCTAGCCCAGTCAGACTGCGTCCCAAGAAGCTACAGTGCTGATTTACTTGTGAAGAGAGCTGGGTAAAACAATGTATTGTAATAAGAGTTTAACACCATATACTGGAACAGTCTTGGGAAGCTAAACTCCCTTTCTTTTCCTGGGAGATTCCACAGTGTGATTGTTTCTTCCTCACTCCAAGTCTGTTTGATATATTCCACCTTCTCTCCTAGGAAAATTTTATTTGTGCTGTTCCTTTCCCATATATTCAAGAATTTCTGGTTTTATGCACTCAGTTAAGCTGACAGTGGTGGTTTCTGGCACCTTCTGTGCTGCAGGTACAATTTGTTCAGTACTCTTTGTGTTGTCCTCAGACATCACTGAGCAACAGAGTAACGTTGTGATGTCTGTGTGTGTCACATGCCTGACAGACAATTCCAACCTCCCCCTAAAAGCACAAATCTAATCCTCAATTTGATAATGCATTTTTAACAAAAGAATGTATTTTGTTGGAGTAAACCATGCAAAACTTTCTTATTTTGAAGCATTCAAACTACTTCTAGTTGCTGATTAAATGCTTGTCCCTGTTAGCCTCCCCATAGTTTCAGTAACATAATTATATCCCCATCTCTCACAGCAGAGCTCATTTGTGAAAGCCTTGCATAAAAAATGTCAACTACATAATCAGAAAATAAAAAACATCCCATGATAATTGAGGTGACTAGCACTGGTAACAAATATAAAAGCACAGTGAAGGTGAGTGATTCACAAACAAACCATAGTTTTTTAGTGGGACTACCTGGGTAAGCATTACAATTAATGAAAAAAATCAGAGGAAACTGAGACTAGGTCATGAATAATTGTTTAACCAAAACAGAGCTAATTAATTATTTTAAAAGAACTTTTTGACCTGGAAAACACTATGCAGAGAGTAATTATTACAGAAACTCTGTAAATTGGGAGATATTTTGGAGTTACAGTAGGTGTGGGATGTGTAAAGATAGAAATGCTTCTACTTTATATGGAGGATGAGCAATGCACTAAAATTGCACAGGGATGTGCTGATGAAGTTCTTAAAATCAAAGGTCTTTGTTCCACCATTATCAAAAACATTCAGCAGAGAACATAGTTCTGGAAAGCTGCATTTCAAGCATCAGAGAACAGCATTTGCTTCGAGATGCTTCATTTTCAGTGAGACATTAAAAATGTTACATATGCAGTTACTCCTAATTGTGCTGGGATTATAACAATAGATGACTTTGTGCACTTTAATTTGCCATAACAATCATTAACTAGCTTTGTAGCAGTTGGTGTTTTCCATGAAATGAAGATGATCAGGTCAGTAATGAAGGGTTTGCCATGTGTTTGCAGCTGGGATTTTATTTGCTTTATCAGAACATTCATGCTCACACCATATGTGTTTTCCCTTACTCTAGTGACTCTGGCTTCTCAATGACTCTGAGCATTGCTTCAAATTGACTGAAGTTGGAAAAAGACTTCAGCTCTTTTTTGGTATTAATTTTTAAAAAAACAAGCTTCTAACCTCAAAATTTTGCAGCATTTATTAAAAATATTACTGAACATTTGGTTTAATGCTGCAAGTAGTTTTGCCACATCTGAGCAATGAGGTGGCAGCAGGACATTCTCTGCAGGGTGCAGGAGGGATTATGTTGATTGCAGTCTGAGGAAGAACCAAATCAATCCCTCTGTCACTTTTGGTATTACTTACTTAGCACTGTTCTTCTAGTTACCATAAGAAGTCATACAGACAAGTAATAATGTAGAACTCTGTCCAGCAGGGAAAGGTTCCCTCATGGGGAATCTGTGCACTGATAACAATGATTTATCATGATATTAATCTAGGGATTTATAAATCTAAAATGTAATTGCCAATCTGGAGAAAATCACCAAACAAATGACATGCCATTCCACATCAGAGCAGCACAGGCAACACTGGAGGTTTACTCACATGGCTACAGTATCGCCTTGTTACATAGAGAGACTGAGAGATTCATGAAATTCTGGTGAACAAAAAGCCTTGTCAATGCTGTGCAACACGACCTTCAACTTTGAAGAGTCTTAGAGAACTTTGCAATCAAGCACAATAAAGGATTGTGCTAGGCTTAATCCCTTGCCTCTGGCCTTAATTAATCTATAGTGTAGAGTTACTGATCACAGCATTGATTTTCTCCCATAGATTTCTAATATAATGTATCTTCAGACTCTCAGGCACAGTATCAGATAGAATTCCACTCTGGTCTGTTCATTGGTGCATTCTTGAAATCAGGAAATATAAGCCTACACTTGAAGAAATACAATGGTGACAGAAATGTAGTAAAAAACTTTGTATATAAAAAACCCCCTTATATACAGGGTATATAAATTGGGCAGAAATTGAGTTACAGTCACTTGTATCCATTTAATGCTTAATGGCCATGAAAAATTGATGTAACTACATATATTTATCACTTGCTGGGTTCATGTTAAACCTTGAAGCTGGGGGAACGTGTACCTAATAAAGCTACCCAGAGCTGCTTTTGGAGTTTCGAGGAAGGTCAGCCATGCATTAAAATGTACAATGCTGAGGAATTAACTTCCATATTTAAGCATGCATACTTACTAAAAATTGACCTTCCAGGAAATAATTACTTAAATATCTTCTGTCCACCCTGCCCCAATATTTAGTTTGCACCATACATTTTCATGGTTGGTTAATATTTAATTTTCTGTACCTAAATTAAGGAGCAGGAAGCAGAAGCCCTACAAATGAAAAAATACTTCCCTACAGTTCTTCCACCATTGTTCACTCTAAAGCCCACTACCTACTACTACCTACTGCCAAGTCATTAAATACCTACTGCAGCTCATTTTGTAAGAGTTCGCTAAGCAGCAAATGGACTTGACTTTAGGAGTGGGGAAAAATATACCATCCACTCTGGCAACACTGTTGTAGCACTAGAAAATGTATCCATTCCTAGTGATTCATCATCACAGGAAGGAATTCTGAAGTCCTTCCTGGATTAGAAGTGATGGCAAAATTATTCCAGTTTATAGCACTTTAATTATCATGGTGTCCACAGAAAATTTGGTATTTAATCCCAGTTTAGGGGAGTATTTTTAATCTGAGTCAGGGTTTCCTGATACTAAACACAGGTCTCAATTTATAAGAAGACTTACTTTAGAGCTGCAAGTATCTGATTGTTGCTTAAGGAAAGAGTGACTTTGACAGGACTGTCCATCCAGCTCATCACAAATGCCAGTGTATAGGCAAAATGAGAATCCAAGTACTGGCATAAATTAGAGTCCCATCAGATGGTAAAAGCCAAGAAAATGCCATGAAAAATTAACAGTTTTTAACTGTTATGAACAGCTTACATTATGGAAAACTACAGAGTTCAGGAAGAAGGGACATAAAGGCTGCTCCACTATTCGCTCTTTGCCAGTGGCCATTAGCACTTATCTAAGGAAGAAATGTGAGACAAACAGCAATTCTTTTAAATATTCAACCACCTTCATAACCATATTTCTAACCACCTTCCCAAACAGAAAACTGCACCTGAAAAAAAACCTTTTAATAGCCACTGACTGGCCTGTCTCCCACAGAAATTCAAGTCCTTTCTTTGGCATTCTTAGTTCTTTGTCTTCATAATGTCATGGATTTAACAAGCTGCATGAATTAACACTGTTGCCTGCACAACTCCCTCCTTTTTGTTTGTTTTGAAGTCACCTCCTAGCGTGAGTGTAGAAGAAGCCTTATACTGTAAGAAATAGTGAGTAATCACTGCCTACATGCTTTCTCTGAACCATCTATCATTTTACAGGCCTGTGTCATACCTCCCTTAGTCACCTCTTTTTCATAATGAAGGCAACTGTGCCACAACTGTTAATGAGGTTGATTTTCCCCTTTTTTCCCCTTATCACATCAATATATTTCCAACTGAAAGAAAATTTCCAACAGAATAGGGATAATGTTTGTAAATGCAAGCCAGGCTCCTCCCCTACCCTGCTCCTTGTAAAATAAGGCGATACTTCTATGCTATCTTCCAGATAAATCATAACTTGCATAACACTCCCTAAATAACCTCATTAATCCTTTAGATATGGGAACTGTAGCAGTATGTGTCTGTCTTTTCATCAAGGCCTAGAAAGTCAAAGAAGACTGTGTGTGGTTCATGTGTGAGCCAGGTGTGCACGATCTCATTTTACAGCAGGGCAGTAATTACAGAATAATCTGTGGTTAAGGAATTCTACATGCAAAGCATCTGAGTGCACTGGTCTGTCTCATGGTCTGCAGATATCAAAGAGCAATTGGGAGAAGGGTGATTGCTAAATTTTAACACTAAATTTATATAACAAAAGCAATAGTAGTATACATTTCTATACATATATCAAGAGAGATTATAAAATACTGCTAAAAACAGCTCCACCCCCCAGAGTTGCCTAACTCCTACTAGAGTCATTAAGACCTATGCAGCAAAACCATCATCACAGCAAGAAAAGTTGTATGCGAACACTTTTTAAATCTTTGTCTTTAGGCCATTATAATCTCTCAGTAACGGGAGATAATAATTGTCATCATTTCTTAATTGCTTTTTGGAACTTCACTCAGTCCCTGATTCTTAACATCTTTGCCTCCCTCTCCTTTCTAATTTGATGCTACTTTGTCCCAAAAATGTCAGCCTTTGTATAAGTAGACTAAAATCTCCCTCTCTCCTATTGGAACCAAAGTATTTCCTGGCCTCCAGGTGCACAAGGGCAAAGAGTGTGTGTTCAGACTCACACCCTCTTCCCAGCCCTTTGCACCCTGACTCCTTGCAGAGGAAACCTACCTGTGATTGCCAGGCAGGAGCTGAAAAGAGCTTGGTGACAAAGGCAGGACTGCAGGGTGTGTCATGGAGCTACTCTGCTCCAAGAAAGCCAGGCCAGGCAGTGCTAGCAGAACTGAAAGTGTGTGATCAAATCTTAAGAGATACTGAGGTGGATTTTGCCATCACCCTCTCCATATTGTGAACAATTATTTTCTTTTTTTTCTTGGAAGATGCACAGGTAATATAAACAAGTGTTGAATAGCAGTGTAATACAAGGTATGTTCTTGTTTTGTTTGTTTTTTCCCTCATCTTATAAAAACTGTCAAATCCTTTGGGACAATTTTGTGCAATGCTATAAACTCAGATTCCATGATCAGCTGAGAAAAAATGACGTAAAAAAATGACATGGTTCTATGCTTTGTTAACAAGTAATTTCATAAGAAACAAACTTATTATTTATTTGTATATTCTTTTGAATGTAAGTTTACTACATTGCATAAACCTAAGAGCACTACTAATGGCATTGTCATGCCTCACCAGCATTCTAGAGTACACTGGAATTCCTGTTCTACTTCCTAAAACCATTCTAAGACCTTGATGTGAATATTTTGTTGAAAAAAAAAATCAGTATACCAAATGTTGACCTGACAATAGTGGAACTTTGGTTCTGCAGATCAAACTTACAGTGGTACATTTTCAGTTAGGCATTCTCAAAATATGGGTACTGGGAGTGTTTTACCTGTGTTTCTAATGTTTTATGAGTAGCTTCTTGGTTATGGATATGAAGAGCTCAGCAAAGAGCCCCAGGGAACAGAGCCCCACTGGTTTTTTTTCACAATAGGTTTAGCACCTAAATATTTAGAAGAATGTGACACTTTTCCACAGAAAAGACACTCAAGTGAGTTGTTGAGAGTGATGAGAAGAAAGACATTGGGAATTTTATTTCAAGATTTAAACTAATTGCTTTATTTTGTCAATGTTTTCTGCTCAATCAATGCATTGTGTCATTGGGCTGGCCATCAGAATGGACTTCAGTGTAGTATTGATCCATATTTTTCTGGTGGTTTACACTGTTGTAATCCAGATAAGTAACTAGGGGAGTAATTTTTCAATCAAATCTGTGTTGAATCTGGCTCTGTGCCAGAACAAATCAGGCTAAACTTTTAAATATCCAGTTGGTTAATTATGAGGAAAAAATAATTGTGCCAGGAAAATCAAAATCAAAGCCTTTTGACATTGTGCACACCATTGTAAGTGTTGGAATAAGAAGGGTTGTGCCTGTGCATGGGCACTCACTGCTTCTTGTATTGATGGGGCAAGTACATTTAAGTAGATTTTTTAATTTTAGTAGCTTGTGAAGTACCTTGCAGTTCTTTGGGATGCTTGAGACTGTACTGAAGAACAGGCAGCTTAATCAGCTGCCACATTACAGGCCTCTGCTAAGTCTATCATGAACATGTGCCCATACAAAAACTGCATCATACTATGTAGGATTTCTTAGATACCTTTAATTTGCATTTATACCTAATTTAAAATTGAGTTCCCATGTTTTTTCATTAGTCAAAATATTTCACTGTATTTCATATGATAGACCTGAATTCTGTAAGTAGACTTTTCTTCCATGCATCTAAGAGGCGCATTAGGCCAATTTTGTACTGAAAATGTGTGTTTCCTCTGAATGTTACTGAAAGATGAAATCATGCATGGTTTGAACAGTGAAGCAGAAAAATTGTGTGACTATTCTAGGGAAATTTCAACATAAATAGGCAATACACAATAGCAGTATAAGTGAGGTTATTTATAGATGGATATTGTGCTGTGCAGATAGGCTGTGATGAGACAGTAATAGAACAAATTCTCAGTTCAACATATTTGATAAAGTTGTTCATACTCTCTATTTTCAATGGAAAACTCTCCACTCCCTTTTTGGAGCATTTATATTAGTATGTACTGATCTACATCTTCAGTTGCTTTTAAATGCACAAAAATAAATAGTTTTATTAGATTAGAAAACATTTTTTTCTGCATAGAGTGCCTTCTGTTTCTAAACATGTGGGGGTGTTTTTTGTTTTTTTGTTGTTGGTTTTTTTTTTTTTTTTTGGAGGACGGAGATTTCCAAACAGAAACTTAAGGGGGGAGAAAGAAACCTTTCCAGGTTGCAGCATTGATATAGCCCTGCATTCCATTTTTTTAGACATTCATTCATAGAGTTGCTCCTCTGATAACATTTAATTTTTCTGTTTGCAGTACCTCTAAATATGAACACTGAAAACATGAGTAAAAGGTGCCCAACATGCAAAGGTTGGCTTAAAAACATGACAACCCTTGAACTTTGGAGGGGTTTCTTAATATTTATTTTGGACCTAAAACCTTTGAGGTTTATGTTCTTTTACAACAATAATGAGCAGAAACATTGTTTTCATATAAAATAATGAGACTTCCAGCTAATTATACAGCTACACAGATGCAGAACACTTGTAGGTGAAATGCAGGTTTTGGGAAAAGGAAATTTAAAAAAAAAGGTGTGTGTTAATGATGACAGGATCGTTTCTGAGAGCTGCAAAGTGGGGGAAGGGGAGAGGCAAGGAGGGGCGATGGGGAGAAAAAGGAAATAAGAAAGGAAAATATATAATAGGGCATTGAAGACTAATGAATAGAAATGTATAAGATGTATGTTTTCATATTCTGAGTTGTTGACACGTGTCAGTGATGACAGAGTTATTGATGGCACCTCCAGGTTTTTGGCAGTATTGGCAGTGAAGGTGTTTTCCTAAATTTTTGATCCTATTTTGCTAGATATCCTTCTTGTTATTCAAGTGAGCAAGTCCAGCCTTTTTAAAATGTATAGAGGACCCACTTGGGTTTTCTTGTGAATCTCTGTGAGAAGCAGCTGTACTTAGCTACTCAGGAGTATTGTAATACCATACAGGCAAGGTGGCACATTAGTTCTAGTAATGTCAGATGATCCTTGCTAAGAAATGTTCCATATGACAAAAATGAAAGCATGAACTTTTTTTAACAACATGACACAATTCTTCAAGTTGTAGAAATAGTTCTGTTCTGTGGTTTTGGGGTTTTGGTTTTTTGGTTTTTTTTCCCTTGGTGTCTGTTTAGTCCTAGATTATTTTTATGCTAAGAAACCACAGAAGGTTACGTAGAATCTGCTGCATTCATGGTGTCTGGGCTAAAAGCATTCATCTAAAAATATCAGAGGATTATGGGTTACAGTAGGCAAGTTTCAGAGCTGCTGAAAGTTAAATAAACATTTTGCATTTGTTTACTAAAATAACATAACAAACCAAACCATATCAACTTCCTTGAACTTATAGCCAATTAAAACTAAACTTTATATATATATGTAACAGACTGGATTATAACTCTAAGAGCATATATTTTGTACAGTGCTGGAACTGGGTTGTATTTAATTCCATGTAATTTTTAGAGCTAAACATAGAGTTTTTAGAAGAGGTTGGTTTGAAAGTACTGGAGAATGACGTTCATCAGGTGGGCACAACACCAGCTGCACAGACAACATCTGTGGAAGAACCATGCTCAGACTAAGACTGAAAGTTTGCCATCAGACCCTCTTGCTGAGGCTGACAATAAGGCACCTACATTTGGAGTGCTAATGGGTTTTATGTGTGCAGACAGTTTTCTGTGGAAGTTCACTCATTTTCTAACATTTTCTAAAAAGCCAAGAACAATTAACACATGGAGCATGCTTCTGGAATTTTGTTCCCACTCTCCTTATCCTTACTCCCACAGTCTGCATTTTCCCTGGACTTCTGTAAAAGGCTGACTACAGAGGCCTCAATGGTTAAGCCAGCATGATTTCCACATGGCAAGAAAGTTAAAGGAGCCCTCCTCCACAGACAGGGAATGGGGTGAACTTCCATGGTGGATTGAATCCAATGCACATGAATCACCTCAAGACTTCTGCAGCAGCAGCACTAGTACCTGCTTTGGCTTTTCCCCACAGTGACCTTTGCAGAGCCTTCTTCTGTTCTGTGCAGGCAGAAGTCACCTGATGAAACTTCTCCTAAAATTACACTCAGGTTTCCTTTGCAACGTAGAAGTTAAAGGCCTGTCTTTTTTAGCAAGAGCTCACAAATACTATGCACTTGTTCAGTAATGCTCATTCAGGCACATTCAGCTCACACATGCAAGAAGCACACTGGTTTTGCTGTGGATGTGCAAAGGGAGAATGAGATTCATTGTCAATGAACATCTTTCTTAAAAGACATCTGGCATCAGAATGACAAATTGGACATATAAAAGGAGGGTGGTTGCTCCTTATGCTTCCTCTGTCTGCATGTGCCTCTCTCACATCATCATTTCTCTCATTTATTGAAAAATGACAGCTACACTGGGTTTTAAAAATATTTCCTCAAAGACCATCTTTGCAAAAGTCAAGAGTAAACTCATTATTTAAATCTCTTGGATGTGGTGAGAATGTTATCATATGGAAACTAGAAACCAAAATGCTTATGGGGTGACCAATGAAAGGATGAAATGAAATTCTAAAATCCCTAAGTCCATGGGAAATACAATCTACTCTGGAGCTTTCAGGTTATTTACAATGACATTTTCCCAGAATTTTTGCCAGTTTCTGTGATAAAGGATGAAGAACGGTTTTTGTATCTCTCTTCCTTTCTAAAGGGCTTCATTCTAGCAATTCTCTTGACAGTTTCACCTATTGCCTCCCTCCCTATTAGAAAGGGAAATAGAAACTTCTAAATTGCTTACACAGCCATAACCCTCCATAATTATGATCTATATCTCTTTCTCTTTTTAATTATTTCCCACCTGATCCATTTATTTGAATTAATTTCAACTCCTGAATATTATCTGCTTAGGAAACTCAACATGTTCTCTTGATATTCATTTCAGCCTACTGCTCCAAACTTAGTGTTAGTCACTTTGCTGCAGGGATCAGATGTCCTATTACATCGCCATGGTATTTTTGAACTCTTTTTCTTAGCCATCACCTCAGCCCAGTTTAAGTGCAGTGGAGTACTGGACTTTCTATTTATACTCTAGATGCATCAGATTAATTTTGTGGCTACTTCCCAAATAACACAAGGTTAACATTTCCCAAATATTACCAAAGCTAGAATGCGTCTACAGAAAACAATAGAAGCAAAGTTAAAAGTGAGATTCTGGAACTTGTTTAAAACCACACACACAAACACACACTCATATATCCCTCGCCGACATATGTGTGTATGCACTACAAAATGAGTAATTTCAGTGTTTTTAATTTATATGCCTTGTCTGATGTCACATGCCTCATAATTTTGCTGTGTTACACTTCACAATTTGTCTTATGTTTGTGAAGATGCCACATTGTAGGAGGTGTAGAAAAGTAACTAAGGCAAAAGGGGTCCAAAAAAAGGGGTGCATCAACCAACAAACAAAAATAAACCAGCCAACTGAACGAAAAATCTACTTTATTCCATCTTTGTTTACTTTCCCATTGCCTCCTTTCAAACCACACAGGCTGTGCTCCAGCTCTGAGAATGATTCCAAAAGCCCTGAATTCTCAAAGCATCAGCGTGATTTGAAACGGACCTGCACGTAGGCTGCTCCAGGGTAATCGTACAGCCCATCTCCAAGGCTAATTACCAGAACACAGTGGTGCACAGTATGGGTTTGTCATCCTTGGCTCTAAATGTGCCAGGCTAACCTGTTAACAGCTATCGCCTTTTCATTAGCATTACTGGCCTGCAGCCTTGTGCATACGAGGTGCATGTGCAGGAATTGATGTTTGACTCCAAACCTTGAGAGACGGACACTCAGCTGGCACTGAGAAGGCACCCCACACAGCCACAAGATGCATCCAGCAGCACAATCCCTATACAGGAGGCACACAGAATGTCCCCCTCTGGCACACCTGGCCAGCTGCCCCCTGCATGGTGGGATGAACACAGCTCCAGCATGTGTTCTTCACTGTCTGCTTTCAAGATCGACCTTTCCCATTATTGCAATTCATTGCTTGATGTTGAGACCATATCCTTGGGCACCTAATACATACTTGTCATCAGGCTTTTTAATAGGTAAAGGAAAAGATGAATCATCAGTCCCTAAAACAACTGTTTCTTTAAAACATGCCCAAACTGGGTTCTTCTGTGTTGGTGGCCAGCTTGCCTTTGCAAAAGCCTGTGACTTCCTGCCTCATTTTATGAGCAAAGCACACAGCACTGAGTAGCAATGCTTCAGGCTCATTGAGAGCTTTCTTGAGGATAGATAGAAGATTCCTAACTTCCCTTTGTCAAAAAGTATCAATATGTGCAGCATAATGGGTAGATAATGACAAGAACCTAGTAGGAGAAGAAAGCTTGTATAACCCCTCCATTTGGCATTCTTGCTGCAGTTATGGGCTGGCTATCCCCAGTTCTGATATTGACAATTTCAGGAGGATAATACAAATGATGCAAAAAATTTAGAGAAGAGCCATGAGAATTCTTAAAGGATTACAAAATGTCCTGAATCAGTGAAGAACTAAAAGCTTGGTCTATTTAGCTTATAGTGGAAAAGGTTAAGAAGCAATTTAACCCTTCTCTATGAGTAATAACAGGAGTAGAAGGCTCTTTGAATTAGTAGACATGAGTGTAACTGGAGAAAAGGGGCAGATGGACTGGTCTAGATAGGGAATAAAGTTGTCTTTCTGCAGGTGATGATAACTAAGCACTGGAACAAATTGTCAAGGGCTGTGGTGAATTATCCATGGTTGGTAGTTTTTGAAGGAGGAGCTGAAGACAAGTGTTTTGGAGGGAAGACAAGCTGGAATCTCTGTGACAGCTTATGATGTTGTAATCTACAGATTGCTGTATTTACTTTAAAGAAACAAATAGACCTTTGTATGACCCTCTGTTTAGATGCCTTCTGTGAGTCAGGTCCTGCTAACTCATAGGTTTCATGCCTTTAGATGGTGTTGCAACATTCAAGAAAAGGGAGCATTGCTGTAGACTTGTCTGAAGATTTTTCATGTTATTTATTTAGGTCAATAAAGACAACATGCCTGGGGTATTGATCATAGGTCCCATTTTTACTGAAGTGTTTCCCAATGGCTGTATGTATGCACACAGCAGTAGCATGTGTAAGTCCATCTCATTAATTAAATAAAATCCTGAATTTTAAGAAGTGCTTCTTCAAGCATCTGTATTTCAGTATATTCTTTACATATAAGACAAGATAATTAACAGTATCTTGTATGAACAAAGGCCAAAAAGACCATGCAAAAGGACAGCAGACCCCTGAAGCAGAAAAGCACCACTGTTTTTCTGTTTCAGTTTGCACTTTTCAAAAAGAAGAAATTTAGTAACTTCTGCACAGTTATGTAGGATGGCTATCCTAGCATTGCTGAGGTTTTTGCTATGTGATCCCTTCCTAGAAGTGCTTAATGACTGATAAAATTACTTTTTATAGCTTTTAGTTCCATGATGATTGTATCAAGCCATTTGCTGATAGAAGGTTCTCAAAGCGAGTTTATAGTCCAATTTAGCAATGCTGTATCTTAATATACCTTTGAATCAAAGTGTACTGGCAGTATTTTTCTAAGGATATTGGACATCTGAACCCATTTTCTAAGGATATTGGACATCTGAAGATTCAAGAAGTGTTTCTTGTGGTCAGAAATGTCTACAGGAGAAAGAAGTAGCTCAATATTCGATCTGAAACTGAGGGGGAGAAAGGTTTTTCACTCAACCCCTTCTTCCTCCAAAAGTCACGATACAGCAGAGGGAATGCAGTCCTCTGCAAATGATTTAATGGGCTCACAAGTAGCACAGCAAAAGCATTACCTCAGAGTAGCTTTTGAATGCACTTGCCATTGCTGTCCTCATTTTGACACCAAGACACCAAACATTTGAAGTATCTTCCTTACCTAAAGCTATTGGAATTTTGAATGTGCACTGCCGTAGTAGTCTTCTTAATAAAAAGAAAACTCTTGATAAAAGGCATTAAAGCCCTAAAGAAAGCAGCAGCAGCGAGCACTGGCTTCATTCTGTCACAGGAAACAGCTGGTATCTGGCTTTTACTGAGAGCTGCCAAGAAAAGGTTGATTGCCATATCAAGTGAGGATACAGCAGGCAGAGACCAACAGGGCATGGAGATTTCCAACAGGATGGAGCTGAAGCTCAGCTGTATAGCAATGATCCAAACATACAAAGCAGCTGCAATTGGAGTGTTTCAGTTTAAGTTAAAAGGCAGATTAGAGCCCTGCTGGAGCCCAGTTTGAACTTCCAAAAAGTTGAAAGGCATTTCAGTGTGGTGTTCATTTTCTTTTCAATAACAATGTGGTTATTAATCTTCTCTATTACCTTACAAAATGTGTCTACTTCCACTCAAAAGGATATAGTGCAGGATCATGTTACCCCTTATGGCTAGCTGATATAAAAGAATCTACTGGACACCTGCAGGTATTAGAAAGTTCTTACTTACTGGAAAGTGAGCTGTAATTAACTCTTTTATGCTAGCCAGCAACTATTTCATTTGTGGAGAGGTTGTTTAAACACTTTAAACCTTTTCTCCTCAGTACACATTAGAATGTTGATGCTATTTTCAACTAGTATCTGTTTTTCGGTATTGAGTGTTCCCTCATATTTCACAAAACAAAAAAGTTTTACAAACTTGGATATACTGATTTGATCCACCTAAGCTTCTGAAAATCTACTCAATCCTCCTCTGGAGTTCAAGATTGATTATATTTTATCATGGCAAGTCAGATCCAGCCCTTTCCCTGGCCAGCCAGAAATCATTTCCAAGGAAGAAAAGTGAGTGAGACACAGTCCTTCTGGTCCAGCTGCCACAATACCTGGTAGAGTAGGTTCTTGGCAATGAATCAGGTAGCAGAGTTCTTGTAAAAGAATATTTACAGAGGAAACATAAGGTAATTTTATACTACCCCAACCTTGTCTTGGGGACACAGAACATAACAGAAGAGTAGCAGAACAGAACAAATCAATTTTTTTTTAAAAGAAGAAATACCTCAGTACCAAATTACCTGTTGGTCTTTACTTGCTCTTTTGTTGACCAAATTTTCCACAGATGGTTCTGTCTATCTGTACACGCATCTCAGTATAAACGACCTTTGAAACTGGCTCAGCTCACATATATGTGTACATGAACCATCTCAGAAAAACATCAGCCCCCTGCCCCCAGGGCCATGGCAGGAGACACTGGACTCTTAAACTGCTTGGATTGCCTTGCACATGGCATTTTGTCCAAGGTTGAGGCACATGTAAAAACCACATGCAATTGTGTCACCATGTCAGTCCACACAAGTTCTTCTCCCTGTGCAGAACTAATCCCACACACTATATATTCATACTCAATTGAACAGATCCCAACAACCATGCATAATAAGTTGTATATACAGTCCTGTGCAGGAATTTCATAAAATTGCAGCATGTACTGCCATCTGTTAAGATTTACCCATGGTTTCTACTGGCAGTCAACCTTTATCTTCAGAAATATAACTTTCTAGGCAGAAATCAGTTTTTAAGGTCAGGACTGAGTAAACTTGAACTCACTGAACATAAAATTCCTCTGCTAAAGAAAATGTGCCTTAATCAGATGCTGAAAAAAAATGAAGAAAGGCTTTCAAAGTAACCAAAGTAGGTTACTTTGATTTAAAGAATAAATCATTCCATTTATATGAGGAGATAAATGTCAAATTTTCATTTCTCTAGTAGTCTTGTCTCTGCATACAAATCAGTAGCAACTGAAATTACTAAAACTTTCATGTCCAAAATTCAACACTTCTCTGACCTGGTCCAATGCTGAACCAGACAATGATGCTAAAAACAAGACTCTTGCTTAATATCATGAGGAATTTTAATTCTTGGAGGGAAAAAACCCAACAATCCCCACAAAATCCCAACAGGCATATTATCATATATTAAGAAGAATATATACATAGAGAATTAAACAAGAAAGATCATTCCCCTTCTTTTAAAAAATGAGGTATAAATACATTATATATAACATACACATATTGTCCACAGTCTGGGAATCAAGACAGAGTAAGCAACCAAAAACTCCCCAAGCAAGCCTAGTCAACAGAACATTTTATAAAAACTTTGGCTTCTTAGGAAGGATGTTGTTTTTATTATTGTTTCAATAGTAAGCCTTCTTCTGATACTCATTTTCACATCTCTTCTTTGAAGCTATCCTCTTTTTTGCTACTGGATTTAAAGCATTATCTTCTTCAGCAAAGGATTTCTGATAAGAGGTAGGTGAAATATGTGTTTACTCAAAAGAGAAAAAATAGATACTCTAGTATTCTATTAGAACCATAGAATCCATAGTTATTTTAAGAGAGCCACTTTTGACTCATTAGAAGTCAAAACTAGAACAGGATGAAGAGAAATCCTAATTTAGATATGGTGGCTTAATTTCAAATGCTACCAACAAACTTTTCAGAGGAAGTTTAATTGAATCATTGTTTATGATCCTCAGAGAGATTGTATCTGCAACATGAGATTTTGCTACAGAGATGCATCTAACAAGAAAGACAAATTCCTCTAATCTAGTTACTGTAGGGTAAACCAGAAGAAAACACAGGCAAATTTTTGATGATCTCTACTGTAGTCATGTTTTGTCAAGGACTAAGTGGCATCATAAATTATGCTTCCTGTTAAAACTGTGTAGGACTCAGTGACTATGAGAATTTTTAGAAGAATCTAACCTAAGAATCCTGAATTCATTTCAGGGCAAGTGGGACACTTCCTGTTTATCACAGTACACTAAGAGTGTGTGGGACTTCATGGAGTACTTATGAAATCTGAGGCTTAAACTCCACTCCAAGAAGAAGCAAAGGCTGGAAGGACAGTCAAAAGCATCTTAAAAAATTTTTGCATAGTATGGTCCACAGAGTTGTGTGTGATGGAATGGAGAGAGTATCTGGTGCAAAGAATCTTCAATGAATATCTCTCCTAGAACTGTTCTTAGACCAGAAGGGAGAACAAATCAGATAAAGGATAGGCTTCTGATACTGAGTCAGAAAATATTTTTGGAAGCTGAATTGATTGAAGAAGGTTCTGCATGCGAAATCCCAGGTGACGAGAGCAGTGGATCTGCTCATATATATTCTCATATTAGTATCATAATGAAAACATTATCACAGACTCTGATGTGGAGGATCCCTCTGTAGAGGCCAGGCTGAGAGGGATGATCATTCTGAAAGTAATCTGGTAGGTCTCTCAGGATGCATATGTACATTGAGATGCTGGTTGAACATAATTATAAATTTCAAGTATATTTTCAAAAGCTGACTGCCTCTCTTTTGCTGTTGAACTTTCTTAGTACTTTCCTGCTATTTGGGTACTGTCAAAGATTTTCCCATGAAAACAAAAGGGAGAACGAACAGTCAGCCCACACTCTCCGCGATCTGTCGCTGTTGTCTCTGTGCTCTTATGTTTTATTATATTTGTCTATCCACTCCTACAAAGTTCTACTTAGGTCTCTTAAATAAAACCAGATGGGAAAAAAGGTGGAAAGGGGATGATGGGGATGACCCAGAGTTGTCTTTCTGTTTTGTTTTTTTCTGATGTCTAGAAAGCCGGGATAAGAATTGGGTCTGGTAAAAAGTTTCCCAATTGTTTTATTGATGGGAAAAATTCTTTTCTCTGAAAGACTTTGCTCTTTCATCACAGAAGACATGAGGCTAAGTAAGAGAAAATGGGAGCCATTAAACTGAATTCTAGTTCTAGGTAACAGTAGCTCAATACAAAGTGTCTAAAACAACATATAAATAAATTTGTGTGCATATATGCACATATATACAGCAATGTTCTTCCTGCTGTCTTTGCCTTAGCTCTACCTGTAATAACATATGAAAAATATAAGCCTCAAAGATCCTTTTCCCATGTAATATGCAGGCAGAAATATGCAAAAGGAAGTAGGAGCTCAGAGTCCCCACCAGCACTCTGCCTGGAGTTTTGTCACTGCAAAAGGATGTGGCTCCTTCCACATCCCACAGCCACCAGCCCCATACCACCTCCACTACAGAACACACCAAGACTGTGGTGCCCTGCCCAGTACTCAGCCTTCCCTGAGGGCTGCCCACACATTGCCCAAACATTGCTCAAGTCCTGCACAGCACACACAGGACTGGTTTGGAAGCTCATCTTCCCAAACAAAACAAACAAAAAAAAAAATTATAGAGATTTGCACGCACTGTAGCTGTATGGCATGCTGGCAATAAAAGTTCTGACTGACTCACAAACCAATTTAACCAGTAAATAGCTGCTGGGAGCTCTTTCCACAGATAAGTACTGCTATCTTTTACATGCACATACACAGTGCAATATTCCAGCCCATTATTTCTTATTTAAATCATTTACCTATTCCCAGCACATAGTAAATCTTTTTTTCCATTTTCTATCCACGAATTTCACAGCAGATTGGAGAATCAGGGCAGCCATATATGATGCACGAACCTTGTATAACTTCCAAAATGGCTGCTCAAACTTGATCCACAACAATTTCAAACAGCAGAAGGTATCATTAAACTATACATCAGTTGTTTATAGTATGTACAGATGTTAACAACACCTGGAATTATGTACTCTGAATTGTGAGATAATTTCTGATGAATGAACACTGAATACAGCTGTGAAATATTTTCCCTCTAAACCTATTTATAAGAAAAGTATGGGCATCTGTTTGAATGAATCTTACTTTCCTCCTGACCTTTTTTTCTACTGTTACAGAAGTTAAGCTTGTTGGTTTTTAATTTGTCTCTCAAACATGAATTTAGTTTATTAGAGACAGGAATAAATTTGGTGTTACAGAGATTATGTTTAGCTTTGCAATTCTTGTATTAATTCATTCTTAAAACTAATCACATGGTGACATAGTTTGATTTTCTGAAGAAGCTTGATCTCCTATTAGCATATACAGTAACTTCATGAATTGTTGCCTGAAGCTAAACTGTTGTCTTGGTAGCAAAAATTGAAGTACAGATGCTCTCTAGGCCAGAAAAACTCAAACACTTAGTGCTGCATCCTGTGTACTTCAGTTTTGCTGTTAAATGTTAACACATACAGTCCAAATCAGATAATAACAAATGCTGACCTCCACACTCAGGCATTTGTTTTTAACATCTACATGTCAAGAAGATGCAAACTGCTAGCAGAAGACCTTAACTTGCTAACTGGAATATATGAAACAGACATAAAAGATGAGATCAAATACCAACATGAGAAAAAAGCACAGCTTACAACCTAGTGCAATTTCTGAGTATCTGTAGCTCAAAGAAGACAAGAACACAGTTTGTGTACCTGCAGCGAAGGATGGTGTCTGTTAGTGACCTCTGCTGAGAACACCAACTTGCGCTGCGCCACATGCCTGTTTAGCGAGGTACAGGCCCACTCTTCGTGGTCTTGATTAATGCACAGTCGTCAGGGACAGTATTACTGTCATGTTAAATAATGTGTCCCATGTATTTACACTAGCCCAGGATATTTCGCTGTGCCATGGCCCCAGAGAGCCCAGCTCTGTGTAGTAGAGGCAGGATTTCCTAGTGCATGCCCTGTATAAATGGCATTGAAGGTATTACTGAACTGCAAAGAAAAAAAGCACATACACAGATTATCACAGCCATCCTGTTTATACTACTTGTGCTTCAGCTATTTTGTTCCTTTCATTTTTATTCCATTTCAGTAAATTAAATAGTTGTCTTTCTGTATGTTTAGGGGGGTGTATTCATTTATGTTCGACTCACCTTTCCATCTGCGAACAAATACACAGTGACCCAAATATACACATTTACCCAAGATTTTATAGAGATCACAGTATGATACACAATCCTGAAAGCATTCATTCAATGCATAAGAAAGCTTTTCATTTAATCTACTTTGGGGGCGGGGGGAGAGAGAGATACCATGTGCCTCTCCATGCAGTGAATTAAATTGCTTTTCATTGACTCAGGTTACTCTGGGCACTGCTCATACTAATGCAGCCTTATTAAATTCAGGGAAGGCTGCTACAGTGAAGTCTGGGGTAAATGAAACAGTGTTCAAATGCTACACTTCAGATACCTATTTCAGATGCTGTTTTTGAAGAATGACATGTAACAGAAACAGTGTTTAACTTGCTCTAGGAATGCATCTTAAAGAAGTCTTCTGCTGTCTAATTACAGTAAGTCAAGTACATCTAAACTAGAAAGTTCATTAACATTTCAAGCATACACTACACCATCACTACTGCGTATTTCCTGACATTCCTATAAAACCTAGTGCTCTTGGGAAACGGATGGCTCACAGGGTTGCTAATGAGTGACAGACCCTTCATCTCTTGATCACTGGTCTGAATTCTGTTTAATCTGGAAGCAGCAAATAACTGTCAGTGGCTGATGGTGTTTATGAATTAATTTGATAACCACTCTTAGTTTAGATGGAAGCAGGGGAACATCCCAATTTTAAAAATCTTTGTCTACCTTCCTTGTCCCTTTCTCGTGAAATCATCTCTGATGTGTCTGGATCAGCATAGCACAGAAAACTACAGACTCCTCCAAGAGACTGGACAGACCAAATGTCAGTGGCCATACAGCTTTCATCACAGCTTGCCAAGGTGACAGAGTGATCATGTCATTCACTGGGTACACAAAAGGTGCAGTACAGAACTACTGACTGCAGGTCAGATGACAAACTCTCCCTTCCTCCTGGGGACACAACTGTGTGTTGGGAAGAAAAATTCTCCTTTAGGAATGAGTAACACCACATTACAGGACTTGCCTTAATGGCTGGGTAGGGTGCTTCTGGAAAACATAAAGGTGTTTTCACCTCACTACCTAATTTGCTTGTGATGAGGTTTCCTCTAAAACATGGGTTTTGGTAGAGCTAGTTATAAACTCCTTTTTTTTTACTGTTCGGCAGATACACAGTCCAGATATGGCCCCAACAGTGGTCTGTTTCCTTGGCATATGAGACTTTTATATGTATTAGAGAAGAAACATCCTTGAGAGGTAACAGAGGTGGGATTCCTCTTACCTGACTGGCCAATGCAAAGACTCTTTCTGTTTCTCCTTCTCTTTCCCCTCTTTCCTTTTCATGCTGGACCTATGTTAATTTTACAAAAAAGTAATACAGATTACATAGGAAGAATAGGTTGAATCAGACAAGGTAAAACCAAATGGTTCCCACTATCTTCCTAGTGCAGATCATTCTACCATTCACCCTTCAGCCTGGTTAAAGCACTTTCCTACTGTGTTGAGTGAATACATTCTTGCGACATCCAAGACAATGAGCATTACTTAACAGCAGTATCTCCAGGTAAAAACAGCAGGATGTCCAGGTAAAAAGACTGAACTTTGACTGGAAGTCAATAGGCTTCTCTATCTGTTGGTACCTACCTCTTTCATTCTGAAGACAGAGACTTTCTTGGGCTGCATCTGAAGTGACGTGTGAATATGCACCATGATGCTCTCGGGTATCCTGTGATCATCCAGACTAGAGGCAAGTTCAGCACAGACCAGGATTTCTACCCATTATATATGCCAAGATTCCCACTTAGTAGAAATCAAGGCACCAAGGAGTGGAAAACTTAAAGAATGTTGAGTCTTACCCAACATGCAGCTGGAATGTGGCTAAGGGGAATACACCAACTATATACATATATCTAGTCTCCAAAAATGAACAGCAAGTAGTTTTTTGTGTCTTTTTCTGTTAACCTGCTAGAGTTTTAAGTACTGGGGAGGAAATTCTGATTCCACTGGAGACTATGATGAACCTTCCACTGACTTTAGCAAGAATAGCACATTAATTTGGTAACAGCATAGTTTAGCTCCTCACTCTTCTAGAAGTTCTTCCTGGTTTGTCTCTGATCTACAAGAAGGCCACAGTTAACACCACCCACAGCTCTGCAGTCCCCAGATCAAAATATTTTGCTTCTGTTTTCTGACATTATCTTACTGTAGTTAAGTCTAGCAGCTGCCTGCTCAGAGAGACAGAGTAAGTGTGATAGAATGTAAAACATTGCTAAGACTTATATGACAACTTTGGTGATATTTACTGGTTCTCACCTTTTCTTAATTACAGGATTAGTAGAAAGAATCATTCTTCACCTAATTTTCCTGCCCCTTCATTTGCCATATGCAACTAGCTTCAAAAATGTGCTCATTAAGTAACTGTGGCCCAGCATCAAGACTGATTCCACAGGGATCTGAGACTAATATTAATGACTATTTTAAACTAAATTGATATGGGATGGAAATTGTTGAGAACAAACTCAAGATGCTGCAAGCTGGGAAGGGATGGCAAATTATTTAAGGGTAAGATTAAAGTGCATCACAGTGAATGAATGAGAGAACCAGACACAATCAGTGGGACAAAATATGGGTATTACCTGACATCCCAATAGGAGATGTGGGAATTAACAGCAGGTCAGCAAGCCTGTCTGGTTCCAGCATTGATCTCAGCACAGTCCCTTTGTACCTGTGAGAAACAGAAGCAAGAAATCTAAACAATACAGAGAGAGAACAGCAACAAACTTGCACCTGGTGTTTTTCTGAATGCTTAGAATGCTTAGGATGCTTATGCTGCACAGGACCAATAACGGTATATTATAGTTACATAATAGCCAATAAGCTTATTGTAGTAGTTAAGTGACCAATGGATAAGTGACATGAATGATAAACATACAAAAGTGTAAAAATGACACTGGCTTCGTAGAATAAACAGGTTTTTGCCTGGAACTGTTCTGGGGTGTGTATGTGTTGTACCTGTCTCAACAGCAACAGACACAGAGTATTCCAGCCTGCTTGGTGGCTCCTATTCCTCAGGTATGGTTTGTAAGAAACCAGGAAAAAGTCAGGTGTGTAGGGAGGCTACCTGGTCATTATCTGCTGTCTAAAAATTGTTCTGAATTAGGTATATACTATTGTTATGCCTGTACCAGTGGACCAAGTGTCTAAACAGGGAATGAATTTCAGCACATTACTGTTTATACTGTTGAATTGTTAGCACACTCTCTGGTGTGAATTTGGTCGACAGGAATTAGTGCTCCCCCTCACAATGACAGCATGGCTCAGCACTAAGACAAGGTCCATTTTCTGTAAGTAGCAAGGACAGATTATACCAAGGACAAATTATCTCTCTCTACCAGGAGAAGACCTTAGTCACACAATTATAAGCTCTGACATGATTTGCCAGAGACCAGGCTGTAGCGGTCTGTCTACCCACTGCTTTTCTTACTCTACATTGTTCCCCCTCTTTCCCCTGCCCCTAGCCCTGGTCACTCCCTCAGGCTCTCCCTATGGGTTCCTGTAGCCCAACTCCACCCATGTACCGCCCCTGCGGTCTGACAAAACCCCCTGCACCGGCATCTGGATGTTTCTCAGCCTCAGGAAACCACCTGGACAAGATGCAACAATGAAAGTCCTCTGAGGCTTCCATGAGGGTCTCTTCTCTGCCTCCTTTGCTATCACTGTGTTGCAGAGCCCAGCTAGGCAGAACAGGAGCTCAGGGAAATCCAAAAGGACTACGGGAGGGCGGAATGGCCGCCCTGCCCTAAGCAGCCCTGCTGCGCTCTCTCGGAAAGCTGCAGCTTGCTGAAACCAAACCTAGCACTGCAACACCAGGCCGTGGCTTTATAATGTTTCTTAGCATAAGGAGATGCAGCCCGTATGTTTGCATTGTGACATGCCCTTGGAGGCAAACTGCATATGCAACAAATCCATCCATATCCCCTCTTTGCAAAATAAAGTTGTTGTTGTGTCTTGGAAGGAGGAACAGATAATGTACTGAAATACTGACAAAATACTTCAGACCATACAGACAATAGCCTCACTATATGTGTTGTAAGAGCTGCAGAAAGCAGCTCTGAAGAAGCATATTAGTGCACAAAGCAGGGAGGATGTTTCCCCAGTCAGGAGACATTATCCCAGACATAGATGTCTTTTCACATTTAATGATTCCTTCTGAATACATATTTGTAGTTTCAACAATGATGATAGAGATGTTTCTAAAGTCTCAGCCAAAAAGACCATATCGCTAAGGTGTGTCATTCCCAGTCATGACTGGGCGTATGTGAAGCACCACAGTGAAAAATGTGGGCAATCCCTGTTTTAACTGTAGAATGGCCAGAGTCTGGCACCCACTGCGTTATTCCTAATGGAGGAACAGGCCTCCTGCCTTCCTGCCTCATCTCCATAAAGCCAGAATGTTTACTTTGCTGTCCAAGTTGTTGATCTTCAGGTCTTTCTTAAGGCTGTGTGGTTTTGCCTGGTGTCTGAAGGATGAGAGACGTGGGGTTCATGTTGCATTTACAAGTTTCTGGTTGTAAGACATGCATTATTTTGATGACAGCTACTTTTGTAATGCATAGGATGTCTAAACCATGCAATGGGCAACGGTTTTACATTTCTTTTTACGCTAGTATGTTTAAAAGGTTTATTTTTCCTGTCAAATTTAGCTATCCTTTCAAAAGCGCAAACACTTCTTGATAGGACAGCAGACATACTTGTAAGAAACTCCGAATCGTTTCCTTCGCCCACTCCCCATTTTAGATCATCTTTCACATGGAAACAGTTTCCCTCCTCCTCACTCACCTCCTCCTCCAAAAAAATTTCTGACATCTGTTCCTTTACCTCTCTTGCAGCCACTATTCCCCCATCATTTGCCTTTTATTTTATAGGATTCACTTGTGCACTTCAACTTTATGCTTTTTGGGGTATAAGCTGTTATAAGTGTTGCACTTCTAACCCTTGGAAAAAGCATCTTAATATTACAGACATTTACAGCACAATATAAATGATAATGTAGTTAGACTGGAAAGGCAATTCCCTAGTTAACACCTCCCACATGTAGTGATTAAGTACTAGGCTCAAAAGCATACAGCAAACCCAGTGCAGATACATTTCTAGAAAGAGACTGCAAATTCCTAACTCCAGATGGTCTGCAGTTGGTGAATAATTACATGGATTGTTTGGTGCTTCACTAATCAATCATGACAGAAACAAGGAGAAAAAGCATGTCTGGGTAAAGGCAAATGTCCTTTGGAAAAATCCCAAGTTATTATTTTGTGTATTTAATCTGCTCATCCAACATTGTCTTTTTTTCCCTTTTGTGGTATTATGCTGTTTTGATTTTTCAAGAATAAATCCAGAAAAAACAGTTTTTGGTGGGGTTGTTTTCCCGATAAAATACATAAGAGATGAGTCTGAACAGCATCAACATGACTGCAGGGCTGCATTGTATTTCAAAGACTGCAAAAATCCTAACTGGGAGAGGAAGGGACAGAGAATTAATATCCTGCATTACGTTCTGGAGATCATGAAGCCTTCTCCAACTATTTCTGTAACATCAGCATGAAACCTGCAATTTAGGATGTAGAAAACAAGGATTGGAAGGCAGAATTCCCATCTACAAATTTCTTTCTCACAGCATGAAAACAATTTGATTAAAAAAAAAAAAAGTAATTATCTAGATCAGATCATAAGCAATGAACATCAGCCCTGAGATTGGCTCAGCTGGTTAGTGCAGGGTGCTAACAGTGCCAGCATGATGGGTTCTATCCCCATATGGGCATTCACTCAAGAGTTGGATTCCATGATCCTTGTGGGTACCTTCCAACTATTCCATGAAAAATTCTGTGATTCTGGGCATATGGGATCAGGTCCAACTGAAATACATAGAACAAAGTCCAACACTGTCTTGATGATGTACTGCCCAGTATAATTTGATCTCTCTGTGCATCAAAAGAAGAGAAACAGTAAAATTAAATGCATAGAAGATGGAAAGGGTGGATGAAGGTACTGCAGGAATCAGAAGTAGAATGGGTGGGTTGGGAGTTTTACTTTGGGGGGGAGGGTGTGCAGAGAAAAAAGTACAAGAGCCACTTTATCCTACTGAATCTGTGAGTTCAGGTATCTTTGTGGTTTCTTGAACTTAAGTATAGTATTTAAGTCTGCAGGAAATGAAATGCATGGCAGTAGACAAAAAAATGTAATGAGCATGATAAACTGCATGACTGTTTCTCAGTTGGACATAAGAGCAGCAGAGCACAGAGACGTGCTGTATTTCACTCTGTCTAGATTTTCCATCTAAAGTAAAACTAGGGGGTTTTTTTAACTAGATGTTTGGGTTATTTGGGGGTTTTTTAAATTAGTGTAGGCATGACTCAGAAAAATACAAGCGGGCAATATAGAAAGGCTGTGAAAGCAGTGAGGTAAAAAGTACAGAATAACTGGGTTTCAGAGACCTGAAAGTAAATAAGATTTATCCATGTTAAGGCTAACTACTGTTTGCCTCTCAGTACTACTTCATTAGAGTCATGTAGCACATTACTAACCTGATCTTCTTAGGGAGGACAGTTGCCAAAAGGTGGATACTGCACACGGATGACATTAATACTTCCTTCTAGTACCAGTTTAAGTAATTTGGAATGAGATCTATATAAATTATGTGCAGACACTGCTTGTGGCAGTGCTTTTGCTGATGTTTTAGAATACAGACCTGGAACAAAGGCTAAGCTATCAAAGTATTGATCCATGTACAATGGGAAGAAAATTAGGTGAAGAATAAGCTTTTATCTGCTTTTTCCTTCACTGTCTTGGACTTAAAAATAAGCTTTTTTGGAAGAGACCTTCAAGATCTGTTGTCCAACTATAACCCAGCACCCCCATAATCACTCCTAACCCATGTCCCCAAGTGCCACATCCACATCTCTCTTAACACTTCCAGAGATGGTGACTCCACCACCTCCCTGGAAAACTTACTCCAATGCCTAACCACTCTTTCAGAAAAACATTTCTTCTAGAAAATATTTTCTTCTAGAAAAACGTTTTCTAGTATCTAATCTGAACTTCCTCTGGCACAATAAGACTACTTCCTCTCATCCTTTCACTTGAGACACAGCAGAAGAGACTAACCCCACCTGGCCACAACCTCCTTTCGGGTTGTTGTACAGAGCAACAAGGTTTCCCCTGAGCCTCCTTTTCTCTGGGCTGAACAATCCCAGCTCCCTCAGCCACTCCTATTTTCACCTGTTAAACCTTGTACTTTAATAAATGTTTCTAAGATTTCTCATGCTATTTTCTGTGAGAAGACACAGCTGATCTGGAATTCTGCCTCCACTTCCTTTTGAATACCTTTGTAGTTGGATGTAAAAGTTTCCAGGTAACTGAACCTTATCTATTTCTTCTGCAGCTGATCACTAGGAAATGTTTGCTTGCATCCTCTCCTTGGTCAGTGTAGAGATATTTCATTCCCTCCCACATTAAGGTCCTTAATGTGGTTTCCACTGGTGGGTTTCACTAACTCCAGCATTTGCTGCTGATTAGCTAGGACTGCAGCTTGCCTTGTTATCTCATTGGCACATCTGACTTGTTTCCTGGGGTGGGATGGGGGGGTCGCAGGCAGTGGGACATGCCGTTTCTTTTTAGTTTGCAAATTCTTTCAGAGCTTCTCTCAAAGAAAAATCCTCTGTACACTTTGAAAAAGCCTGGGCAGCATATGTTACTGTTCACATGCTGTCTTATGAAATGGTTGCACACTGCTGTTCACAGATGTTCAGACCAGTCCTGACTTACCAGGATGTGTTTACTGGTAGCTTGCACTTGGCAATTTTATTTCATAGCCCATTTGGGTTAACTGACTGCTCCTTCATGCCAATACCACCAACCTCTTTTGGAGACACATCACAAAGATTTTTCTGTGTCTGGACAAGAAGCAATGGGCTGCTGAATATCCATATTTTGACATTCCAGAAGCCAAAAACTGATCTTCTGACTCAGGATGTTCTTTGCTTGTTATATGTTCATCCTTCAGCATTGCTTGGCTCTTACTCATTGTGCCACAGCCATCTATACAAATATCTTGGACATTCAGTCTAGGCGTTAAATGAAGAAGGAATGAACATGAAGGCAAGAAAGTTCAAAGAGATGCCCCTTTCATTCAGTAAAGCAAGGTGGTAGTAATTTCCCATTACTTCTTTTGGTGAGCCAAACATCTGACAGCCAAACTTTCACAGTTAGGTCCCCAGTTGCAAGGATGATAGCTTTGCTCCATTTTTAATTAATGTCTCTTCAAGCTGTTGATAGAATTCATCAACTGCATCTTTGTCATCTGCTATCGTAGGAGTGTTAATCTGTATGATCGACATATTGACTGGATTTGCTAGAAAAAGAACTGTAATGATTTTATTGCTGATTGGATTACATCCAAGCATATACTTTGATCTCCTCTGGGATGTGACAAACACAGTGCAAGTTTATTCTAATTTTTCTGAGCTTAAGCAGCAGCCCAAGTAGCTGTTCATCATCCTAGAATGGCACCTATTATTCCACTGCAGCGCTGATTCTATATTTATCTACTTCTGATTTTTCCAATTCTTTTGTCACAATAATGTGCTTTTTCCTGCCCCCCCACCCCCCCATTGCATTTCACGTTCTTACATTAACACTTGGTATGCAGAATAATCCTCAGGCATTAACTTCCTAGAGATTTGGTAGGGCCAGAAACACTCTATATGACCAAATCTGAGCTGTAGTTTCTTTCATTCTATCATGGAAGAAAGATAAGAGGACAGATCTGCTGGCCACTGTTCTTTTTCTAACCCATCAACCTCTCCAGTTGTCATCTACCTAATCATGCACATCTCCTGAAGTTCTTCAATTTACCTGTAGCATGATCAGTATTTGTAGTTTCCCTACTCTGCTCAGCCTGCAAGTAATGAACTCCTCATCTGACAGGAGTCAGGTTTCTTGGTGAATATTTAATCCATGAAAATGACCAATGAAAGTGGAAGTACAAAAGGGATAAAAACGTGTGTTTGGTAACTGATGGAGGGGGTCACAGAAGTTGGAGGAAATACAGAACATTTGAAAACCAAAGGGAGAGTTCGAATATTGAACAAGTTGACTTGAACATTTGACACATGGCAAATGTTCCTTATCCCTAAGCAGGATAGGGTGAGCTCTGTGAAACCTCCAAAACGTAGCAGATTTGGTTGACACATATTTGGACAATCTTCTTTTGTATCTCATACCATTTCATATTCATATTTGATCTAGAAACATGGCAAGTGTCAAATTACTTTAAATCAGGACCCTATTAAACTGAAGGTATGACTCAAGTTGATTTTTAAACTGATTTTCTGCTTGTTAGAGCATGTTTCTCTTTTGAAGGTACTCCTTTGCTACACAGAACAAAATGACTGCTTAAGAAAAAAGGGAAAAAAACCCCAGAACAATTTCCTATGTTTTCTTGAATGCTTACATAACATTTTAAAGATGTTTTTATGAACTGAAATAAATTTTACTTCTAGGGACAAACCTGCCATGCATGTTCCACTAAATGATTTTGCTTTTCTGGGGTGCAAGTCAAAGCAGAATTTGGGATATTTCTGTGTTCTTTTCATAATTTCACATTATATTCCTCAATGATTTTCCCAGCTTCATCTTCAGGACTTTTCTCATACTCGATTTTCAGTTTCTTCCTTCAGATACCTGTGGATGTGACCTTACAGAAAAACAGAGGGGTGTGAATACTTTCAGTCCAATCTGTAACTTCTTCCATTAATCACTCTTCATAAGAAAAAGAGACAAACGAATAGCAGGGTCAAAGGTTGAGTTTTATTGATCATTCTGAGATGTTGTTTGCACATAGTGTCTGCTTTTTTGCCTGTTTACCTGAACCCATTAGAATTTGTCTCTTAAGGATCTGTTGACCCTAAGCTGTGATGCTTTAGGACATTATACATATCACCAGAAAAAAAAATTCCTGTGGCTGACTCCACCCACTGGTATAACCCTTTGTCACACATATCAGGTTCTGCAGCTGCCTAGAGGCTCTCCATACAATCATAATTAACAACCATAGGAACCTTTAAATGATGAAAAAATAATTGCAAAGTGAATTTGAACCTGATGCTGGCAATCAAAGTAGTATTTGTTTAGTCTGTTCTCCTCAGACGTAATGTACTTCTCTTCAGATTAATCCTGTAACTGATTTAAAAACGCTCCTTTTCTTGGAATGGCTGCACATAAGATTTGAAAATAAAAAATTGCTTCATCTAATGTTTTCTCAGAAGAATTTCATGGATTTATGTAGCCACATGTTTAAACTGCTTTGAATGATATCCCGGTACTCTGGATGTACAACATAAATCCATAACCGTTACCTCATTTATGAAATGTAGACAAGAGCTGCTTTTTTCCTTCTAATTTTTGCAATATAGACAGTAAATACAATCTTTTATAGATAGATACCCACAGTTACAACAAATCATTATAATTCTAATTACCAGCAATTAAAATATGACTTTCGTGTATTTCATTTCAGATGCACTTCATTCTTCTCGGCCTACAGACTTGTAATTGCAGTATCAGAATAATCAATATGAAATAAGTAGAAATGGAAAAATATTAATGAGGATCAGTGAAGAACTTGAAGAAACTCCTTGGCAAAAGCAGAGATGACAACTTTATCTTTGCCCATTACTACTGCAGCTCGTAACTGGTATGTGGGAAGTAAAGGAAGAGCTTTGCCTCTGAGGTACTACTTTGATTTGCCCTTAGTGAAGCCATGTTGGCTGTCACCAATTGCCTCCTTATTTTCCATGTGTCTTAGCACAGATTCCAGAAAGATTTGCTTCCTGATCTTTCCAAGCACCAAGGTGAGACTGACTGGCCTGTAGTTCCCCAGGTCTTTCTTTTTTCCCTTATTCAAACCGCGGGTTATGTTTTCCCTTTTCCAGTTGGTGGGAACTTCACCAGACTGACACAACTTCTCTAGTATGATGGATAGTGGTTTAGCATTTCATCAGGTCCCATGGACTTGATGTACCCTCAGGTTCCTATGATTAATTCATCCTTATCTTTAGGAAAATTTTTAGGAAGATGTTTTTTGTCCTGATGTCTATCTTAATCCTCCCTTACTACAACTTAAGCCTGTTACTTTTGTCTTATCCATCATGGACTCTGAAATATTGTCCTTCTTTTGCAGCAAGTCACTGAGCATTTGAAGAATGTCAGTGATTCTCCACTCTTCTCACCTCAAGCCTTAGCTTTATTTAAACAGTCCAGGTGTGTAAACCCATGCTTCAGAAATTGCTCAGCTGGGTGGCACACCGCTTATATCCCCTTGCCAAAGAGAATGCACGGCCCTACAAAGCCATTGTTAATATCAGCCATTGTACTTCTAGGAATAGGATTGTTGTAATTGCCAACTTCCACCAACAGACTTTTCAGGAGTCTTTTCATTAACAGGTTCAGCTAGAACAGAATGTTTTTGTATGTAGGAGTCAGCCAACTCAGCTGTTTACCACTGATATGCAACAGGGACAAATGGCCAGGTGCCAAATCACTGTATAAATGTGAGATTATGTTTTTAACATTTACCTAAGCAACAAAGTTCCAGAAAAAATATCCAGATACTACTAAGTACAGTCTGTGGAAGTCCTTCAGGAAATCTACACATTGAGGTATTTTAAGAAACTTAAGGGCTTGTGGGGATAGCAAGTTCAGAACAAGGCTTCCCTGTATTCAAGTGGGGTGGAGAATAAGAAAACTGAAACATGCTAACTGCTTTCTAAATACTGACAAAAGACATTTATTCTAATGGATTTTCCAGTGAACAATCTTGACATTCAATTTACATTCACCCAGTCTCCAAATGTCAATGAGATCTCCAGAGAAGAATATAAAGAAATTTGGTGGACAATTTATGCTTTCACCCATGAAACATACCTCATGTCAGGAGGACACAAACTGTTAAAAGGAAAATATGGACCAATGTAAAAGAGTAAATATAGGTACTGATAACCAGAGAACTGCCTGATAAACCAGGAGGCTGCCTGATAACTCTGCAGAGTTGTGTTCATCTGTGCTTTGTACGAGTAAGGATCCTTCCCCTCTCAACCTCCAGGGACAACTGATCTTCCAAGAGGAGAATTCTGAATAATAAGAAATGTACTCAAGTAGAAGTGAAGGAGGAGCACAAGAGGGAAATGATTCATTGCCATAACTGAAGTAGAAGAATAACCCATTCATATGCAAGGTCATTTGTTGCTCTGTGTCATTGTGCTAATGAATCACCGTGTGTTTATACACTGGGAGTAGTACCTTACCACTACAGAGAGGAAACAGAAACTGTTTGTAGCAGGGATTATACCAGTAATTTTAGTGAAAACTTCTAATTTCAAAACACCTGACAGAAGAAAGGGCTGTATTCATACATAAACCTGCAGAGAGTTCCTCACTTCTTTGGACTGTGTGCAATCTAAACATATTTGTCTTAGTGCCAGATCTGTGGCCAACTGATCTGAAGCAGAATTTGAAAGTGCAAACACTGATATATTGTGAACTGCCAAAAGTACAAGCTAGGGAGCACAATGTTTGTGCTTCTTCTACAGCTAGAGTGTTCATTAGTGGTTTAGAGGAGAAGAGAAATGGAAAGGCTGTGACAGGGAATAACTTTACTGGCAATAGGACTAATTTATGCTTTCATTTTCCCTCTAAATGTCTTAAGAAATGTTACCTCAACTAGAAGCCATTTATTCCAATAACTGTTAATTTGTGTATTAAGGAAGTTTATGTTCACATGTTGCAAAAAATCTGAACAGAGAATCTCTCAGCCTAAATTCCCAGTAGGTGATCTCTTAATTTGACTAGACCAGTTGCTGCTCTCTGAAGAAGACTGTTTTCTGAGTTGATCTGTGGATAAGAAAATGGATGAGGAGTATGTGCCTGTATTTTTTATAATTGTTCTGAAACCTGCAAGGGGGTCACTTATATGCTTCATGCAACACAATCATGGGGTCTCCCACTGTATTTCCCTTCCTGATGTGCAGAAATAATGCAAGATTCAACAATACATTCCTTCAGACCTCTACTGATTGTCAGGGAAAAAAATCCAAACACCCAGGAAACAACCTCTGCACAGGTTCACACCCCTGTGAAAACCAAACAAGACATAAACCTGATATTGAAGCAGTGCTTCAGCTTTCAATGCCAGATCTATGAGCAGTGGACAAATAGCTACTGTAGGAGGCACAGAGGAGAGACAGGAATGAGACAGATTCTTCACTTACTACTCTGCAGAGCCACATACCTCGGGAAAGAGCCTGGCACTATTCACCTGTCTGTACATGACTGCTCCACAGCTTTTCAGACCTGCTAGTTGTTACAAAGGATCAGGCTTATGCTACTGCATCAGCATGGCTTGGGCTAGTCACAAAAAATGAACCTATTTTATGTCTTGAATACTACAAGATATTGCTAACTCTTGCAACTGCGGTTGAATCTTGACATTTCATATGAGACTGTATATGTCTCACATGCTAAAGCAGTTCAGTAAATAAGTCCATCGAATGAGGTAATAAACAAACATAAAGAAGAACAAGAAAAATACAGGGACTGTCTTTCCTTTGCTCTCTGAACTCACCCATAAGCTGGTGGAGAAGACTGGACTTCTTTTGGGGCAGAACATTTCCACAATCTTCCTATCAGGTCAGTGAGAAAATTAAAAAATTAAATCTATACTAAAAGCAATAGGAAGTGACAGAGGATATTTTCAAGCCTGGCTCCTTCTCATCTCTACAGATGATTAACTAAAATTATCCCCAGCATGGATTTTCCCTGTAGTAACTTGTGCTCTCCTAAGCACTTTCACAGATGTTTAAGGTGTTAACAGAGCCCCAGAGACACTTCCAGAAGCAATTTAGACAGAATGTTAAATACAGGTATGGTCTATACAGGGCATACACACCCATATGCATCTCACAGCTCTCTTTAGACTACAGGAGCCAGCAACTAGAGAAGCATGTAGAAAGACTAGGGCATCATAACAAACAAAAAATGGCTATCCCATCATATATTGGGCCACAAACATTAGCTATAGATGTGTTAATTTCTCTCGGTCATTCTTGCAGAACACCATGGGCACACATAGTATCCCTTCCAGGTGACAATGTTTGACCTTTCCTTGATCTGTGTGATGTAAGGCTGATAGTAGGGCAGTTATTAGGATATGTATACAAGTTTCATAAATGACTGAGAGTTCACTGAACAAATTTTACCATTAAGTGTCTTAGAGTAATGCACATCTAAAAGTCACTGAACTGCAAGATAATGATGTTTAGTAGGCCAGTGAAGCATAAATACATGCATTGTTAAAATTAGTATTTTTAAATGGGACAAGTAAATACGCAGCTCTTATAAAGAATTTATGCACTGATTTGGAGAAAAAGATCTGTTCAAATGTAACTTGATGAAAGGGATTATCTTGAATTTCAGTGTGTTCCACTGTAATTCTATTAAAGAGCTGAACTCTACATTTTTCCCCCTACTAGGGATGTTAATCAGTTCCTTGATGTGATATTAGTTGCATTTAACCTGAGAGGAGATGGATTCAGTCATGCATACATGACTAACCCTGTTAAAACATCAACAACAGAACTGAAAATCTCCCATCCAGATATTAAGTGGAATACACAAGTAACAAAAGCCATGCTTTGAGATTCAGAGTCCCAAAATGTCAGTAACCACATTGAATCTATGACAAACAAAAACAGCAAGTTCAAAGAATGACACTTCATGTGTACTTAATGGAAAGGGGTAAAAAATGAAAATACAAAATATCTGTTCCTCAATAAGATTAATACTATAAATTATACTATACTATACTTACACTATATACTATATTTATGCTATATACTATACTGTAAAGGCTTTCAAGAGACAGAGCTGTCTATTCAAAGAAAGTGGCAATCAAGCAACAATTAAGCACAAATTAGTAGATGTCAGTTTTACCAGGTATTTTACTCCTTGGTACACGCTTACATTTTGGAATTAGACCTCTGTCCTCTCTAAAGCCTTTGATTTGCTTTGACACAAGGGAGACTATGACAAGGGGTTAACTGTACCCTGATATTTTAAAGACTCAGAGGATAACTCTGACTTCATTAACTGATGGAATACAGCTGATACCACTGGGTACTAGTGATCTTATTCCCACTATTTCTTTCTGCCCTGCTGTCTTCTTGATTATGCAGAGCAGAAAATGTTTTCCAAAGGAAGCAGTGCAGAGTGCATTTCTCACAGAGGTCCAGGATTTCCCATGTGCTTTCTCTTTGTATGCACTAGGTGGAAAGAGGTTCTGTGTTCATCTATTTCGTTGACTTAGTCAAGTTTCCCAAACACTAGAGCCAGGTTTAAGGATCAGTATAAAGATACACATTAGATGTGTTTTGGTATCCATTCTTTTCCTCTAGCCCCTAGCTGTGAGTCAAGAAAGGTGCAGAACCCTTGTAGGGTTTGTAACATAACGGGCATCTACCCAAACATACAAAATGGCACTAGATGCTTTGGTTTCATATCTGCACATAGATGAATTACCTAAACTTGAGGTATTTGAACTGGTTTTCTGTGGTGGCAAACTGGATTTGTTAAATTCAGATCAAGTTAGATGCACCACACAGGTACTCCTCCCTTTTCCAGTGATGAAAAGGTGGCTGAACTAGAATGTTTTCCAGAAGAATTTTTCGTTTTCCTCTCTCTTCATTACAACCTATTCTTACAACAACAAAAGGTTGTTACAGAGGCCGAATATTTGTCCTGAGGGCATTTCAGAAGGCTGTCATATCTTCTTCAGAAAACACCCTTAAAAACACACTCCCACTTCACTCCATCGATGGGTTTCATCTCTCTTCATGTCATGGCAACTCAGGACACCCTGGGCAGGTTTTTGCAGATTTGGGGTGTTTGCTGTTGTTGTTGGGTTTGGTGGTGGTTTTTTTTAAAGAACAATACTAAGATTTTAGTTTTCATTGTCTTTGAGCACACTGGAAACCAGAAAGCCAATCAACATGCCAGGGAATCTGCTTATTGATAAATAATACATCTTCTGGATGTGGCATGAGTTACTTAGGTTTCATAGTTTAATGCTGTGATAGTATAATCATATAATCAATGCCCCAGCCTAGGAATTAAAAATACATTGATCAGTACTGTGTTTGAAAGAACTAGCTTAGCAGAGAAAAGATAGTTTTATTCATTATTTCTAATAGCTCCCTACCAATCCATGTATTGAAAGTCATAACTTTTGAAAACACAGCCTCTCACCTGAGGAGTGAAGCAGCACAACAGACCTCCAAGCTGTTCGCAATAGCTTGCCCTCAGAGAATTTGCAATTACAGAGTGTGTAGATTGTTTCATTCTAGTTTAATATTTTAATCCATAAATTCACTAAATCTTTAAAGTTAGAGAATTCTGCCTGAGCTATTAAATCAGTAGTCAAGATAAATAAAAACCAAGAGTGGGTAATAAATCCCTTCTTTAAATAATTCCAAATTCTCTCTCTTTTTGGATGAATATTCAATTTTTCAGTTTATCCAAATACATAACTTGAAATGCAAATGCTTCAGGATTCTAACCTCCCAGATTGTATCACAGTGCTGCTGTAAGACAGTTGTCCTTAATTACAACAAAATACTGACTTACACTGCTATGGGAAAAGCAATGCATTAGGCTTTGTATTTCCTTCTCCTTAAACCCTGATCATGGTTCTTGGTAGGCAACACCGGGCTGTTTTGAGCACCAAGGGTTGTGTTCTCTGAGGTTTAAAGGAAATAGAAAATTGTGCCTCCCAGATCACACTCTTTAGCTCAGGCAATCAGCTTGCACCAACCTGAGCTGAGCCTCCAACAGGACTTTTGGTTTTGCCTCCAGAACAACCACAGCTGCTAATGTCAACAGGCTCCCCACTGGAGATCACTAGGCTTGGTATCTGTTTTCTACCAGTGATATAATTTGATTATATGCTCTAAAACATGCAAAAGAACAAGCCAAAACCTTTTTCTGGAGGCATAGTTGCTGAGGAAAACATATTCTCTCTGTATTCAGTACTTTAATAACCCTTTCGGTCCAATAAAAGAAGCAAACAAACAAACAAACCAACCATGGTTAATTTGCCTAGGAGCATACATAGCATTAATGTTAGTTTTCTTGTCTTGCACCTCCAAGGAAGCTGCTTTTTCTGTACAGGTTGTACTGGTCGATATTTTCTATCTGCCATTTCATCCCCACACTTACTTTTGAACACAGACATTAAGCAAACATATACAGTCTAATGCCATGTGTTCACACATTCATACAGTTTTGCTTCGGGGGGGTAAGGTGTGGAGTTTGTTTTAGCTATTACGCCAGAAAGGTCTGCGTACCTGAAAGAGCTGGTGAACTGAGTGAGGAAAGTAGAAGCAGCAGAAGCAATTTGACAGACAAAAGTGGAAATGATTTCCCTAAGAAACTTCTTGCAGCCTGATAGGCCCTGTCTCAAAGGTCTACTTTTTACTGCTGGTCTCAGCAACTCTGGAATGTTATCATTTAAAAAACACTAACCTTTCCTCTAGCCTCTGCAGTCTCAAGTGCTTTAAATTGCAGTGAACAAAATAGGTCAGGTTCAAGCTTGCAAGAAAATATCATACCTCTGAAAACTTCCAAATGCTTATGTCTGTAACACTGTTTGGCTTGAGCAAATTCGCTGCAAGATTGCGGATCTGTTTTGCATCTCCTTACTTCATGAGCTGAACTGTATCTTCCCATAAATTTAAATTTTACCTTTGCATTATAATAGAATTGAGGTGTATATATATTTCATCTTATTTCTTACTCTTCAACACTACATAAGCACTACTGTGTTTATTTACAACAGCTACTGTTACCAGGTTGTTGAAGCCCACAGATCTTCCTAATCTTCCTAATATTGCAGATTTTAAGCAACTTCTGTCAGAAAACATCACAACATCAGAATACAATGTATTTATAACCACATAGCAGTGAATGAAGACTTTTAAAAACATGCTTAAGAATTCTTGCCCTGATTTTAGCAAACTGCAATTATTTCTCAGTTTAAATTCCTATGAATTTCTCCGTTAGGTTTAATGCCATTATTTCTTTGTTATTATAAACAGTTGGATTATCATTTCATGTCCTCCCACAAACATATATTTTGGAAATTATTCTGGGAAAAAAGCGCACCAAAACTTCATCCCAAATACAGAGATCAAGAACAAGAGAAGTGCAAGCTGAAATAATTTGATTTACAGTAATAACAGACTGGAACTGCCCACTAGTTGTTTTCACTACAAATAATTATAGATAACAATCATCAGTTATGCAACCTCAGATGAAGCCCATTTTCCTGATATATAATACAGACATAAATGACCAAAATGCATGATGAGTTTGATAATTAAAACAGTGACACAATTCCAAGTGGACTAGTGTATGAAGTTTGTTGTAATACCAGTTGGCGTGAGTTTAATAATGAACGTAAATTACAATATAATTTTACCAGTTTGCAGAAAGGACCCTTTTTAACTGTTCTCCTTTAATAACAGAACACACAAAAAAAGTCATTCCTAGTTCAATTTAGTCTTGCTTAGTACTCTTACTTCTTTTTGTGAAACATTAACCAAGATATTTAAAGTTAGATACAAGGAACTATTCCTTTCTGTTCCTTTCAGAATGAAACTGTGCACTGCATGCTGGCCCCTCTAACATTACCAAGGGTTTGTATGTAGGGTTACTGCAGTGCATGGAGAGAACACAGCAACAAGGCCTAACAGGCTGCCTGTTACCCAGCTGTCTCTTTACATTTTGTGTGTGCTGCAGTGAAGGCTCAGTGCCTTCAGCCATTCAGGAACTGCCCAGCTGTGCAAAAAACAAAGCACATTTAGCATGTGTGAGGCAAATTAATCTTGCAAATTTCATTTTGCCAAACAGAGCAAGAAGACAAGGCAACCAAGACCTAGCTAGGCTGCAGTTCTAATTACCTTCACGAATCTGGAATTGTAACCACTAATTCTGACTAAAGAATCATACTGAATTACTAACTGGAATGAATGTGACTATTTTCCTATAACCTGGACATTCACAATGTTTCTGCCTATCGCAGAGGTTGTTCTTCATTTATGTGCTTGGGAAACATGTAGGAACACCTTTATGACAGCCATGAGGAATAAAGACTTCCATTCTATATCTCCCTGAGGCTGGGGAGGTCCTCTCCCGAACTTCATCTAGCAGGAAAATGGCACCTCTCCACAACCTTCTGTACAATCCACATTCCAGTTTGCATCATCACCTCCTCAGCATAGCTTGACACAGAGCTCGTTGCCAGGGCTTTGATTCCTCAGCAAAAACCACTAAAGCATTCCAAAAACCTGAGCCAATAAAACACCTCATTCCTTGCTCTAAAACATTCCCAGCATGAGCCCATGGAGAAGAGATAAGAAAAAGCTGCCACTGCAAGACAACACTTAGATATCCGGGCTTACAAACCACTTCCTTGCACACAGGAGGCCTCAGCATTACTAAAGTGGCAATATTTCCTCTTAGTGCTCCAGATTCATGAGGTGGTTGAGCGTATCCAGGAAGGCATCTTTTCTCTTACAAAAAGGCTTCTTTCTCTTGCTAGCTCGTGTTGCTGTCTGTTGCATAAGCTGTGAGCAGTCCTAAAGATTTATACATCAACATGAAATTTATATTTATATAACTCTTTTATATCACTTCAGAAACTCTGTTTTGTCCTTACCTTCTCCTTTGTTCTCTGGAGGAAACTGTCTGCTCCCTGTGGGATAATTCTCTCTATGAAATTATTTGGCCTGCTTGATGAGCAGGCTCCATAGACTACCCCTTGCAGAATCACACCCCTTTAGTATTTTGTCTAAAAACTACATAACACCCCCATCTCACCTTGTTTTATTTTTCTCTCCTGATCTAACATTCCTCTAAAGGTTTTCTTGAAGTACTCTTGATAAATTACTTGTGCTAATCCAGTGATCCAACTGCTGACAGAGAATGAGGTGGTCTCCTGGCTAACTTACCAAATGCTGATCTCGCACATACACTCTAATTTCTAACTGCGAGCCAAGATATCTGCTGACAGGTGGTAACTCCTCCAGGATCTGCTCTCCTGCAACATGCTGAGTTGTTTTCTTGGCTTATTCATTTATTCCCTAAAGAAAGAAATAGGATCCCTCATAACTCTTGCTTGTTAAGCCTGGCTCATGTTCTCTATGACTTTGGCCAGGAACCATGTGGTTGGAGGATTTATATGAAATGGAAAGGTTGTGATTCCAGCAAGAATTCCACATGAACTATCAACTGTGATTTATTGGTCCCTACAATGACCTAAAAATATGTTGAATGGTTATATTCTTTCAGTGAGTGCTTGGCATTTGAAAGCAATGCTTTTTCAGGTGATGCAAGAATGCCTTCAGACCTGTGCAGTGCAGAAAAAGATTTTCAATGGTAATTATTCATTTCTGTAAGTTGTGCACTATAAGGCTATCATGACAAGTCCTGGCAAAGTATTATCTGCCCAGTATTTCTGCTCAAATTTTTGGCTTTAACTGGCATTACTGCAGGTACATTGCTTAAAGTAATACACTCCTAAGGCACATAATTCATAAAATACATGGTACATACTTTTTAAGCCTTCCCTCTCACCTTGGTCTCATTGTGTGTTGGAAATTTGGTGGTGGTCTCCTATGTTCTTGAACACCTGGAAAGCTTGTCAGATGCCCCCCTCTCCTAAGAGTGGGCTGACCACTATGATATTTATAGTTGACTGCTTTCTGCACATGGCCTCTCATCTTCAAAACACAGCAAGAAAAAGAGAATTCAGAACAAACACAATCGTGCCGCAGGTACAGGCCCAGATCTCACTCAAGTGCCCTGTTCTGCAGTTTTCTATTAAACCTTCGTAAAACAATACAGAATTCTGGGTAGAAGGATTAGAGTCCGTGTCTGCCTCTCCTTTCCTTTTAATAAACAGTGCTCTACCTGTCAGGCGGCACCTTTTCCTTCCTGTCATACAATGTTAATTCAGTGAAGGATATAGTAGAGGGCAAAGCAAACAAGCAGTAAAACACTCTGACAGCAATTATTTTTGGTAAATCATGTAAGTCTGAAGCTGCCACACCGCACGTCTCAGAAATACCCTCAGCCTGCTGCTTAACCAAGCGTTCTCTTTCCCATGCCACTCCAGAGGCCGTGCAGCAACCAGGAGTGCTTCTCCCTGGGCCAATTACAGCAACCAACTGGTGCTGCTGTGCTGCTGGGAAAACACTACTGGAGTAGCACACCATAGCATTTATATCCCTTTCTCATCCCTGTTCTTCTATCCCCTAACAAACAACATTCCTAACCAATCACAATGCTACAGTCAGGAAAATAATTTTTTCATAATGTAGCATAAAACACAAAATCTATCTTTCTAATAAAAGTATATTTACTTTCACTTTTCCATGCTCTTCTGTTAATAAAGTACACATGCACACAAAAGCGCTTATCTCTTTCAGCTCTACTACAGCTGATAAATTCATGCAAGTGCTCTATCTTCCAGCTTTTCAGTGCCTAACATGGACTTTTCAAAAGATCAAAGCAATTAAAAAAGAAATGAGTGTATGAAACTAGCTTCAAAATTGTCTCAGTCCTCCTGCTGTTGCTGGCAGTTTTGATGTGACTTCCCCTGCTTTCTTCTTCCTACATCTCTGTTCACAGAATGAAGAACTATGGCCACACAGAGGGTTTCCTTAAGAAAGGTTTCAACATAGTATAGATAAGAATTTTCCTTCTGTATAAATTGCATACAGGGTTTTTTTAATCTCCATGGAGAACTACTTTTATATTAGATTACCTAAGAAGACATGCCCACTCTACCTGGACTCAGATTTGATGTGTGTTGCAAGAGCAGTAAATTAAGTTACTGCACCTAGCAGAGTTGGAGCTGATAGCATTCACTCTCATAAACAGTATGAGTTAGATATAGTCCTTCACAGAGATCTCTCTTCCTCTGCTAGCATGTGGAAGAGACTTTAGAATGATTTGGAAATGTTCCTTTTTGAATTGATGAAGATCTGTAGACCATATTCAGATTTCTACATGTCTGTGGCAAACCAGCTCATTACTTTATGAGATTTTTGTGGACCTAGGAGTTAAAAACAGAAGCTCAGGTGGACCCTGGCTGATGGTTTTCTGGAGTTCACTCTCAATTTCTTTAAATGTTTTGAATATAATAGTAAATAGATTAGATTTTACTTACCCCAACAGGCTTTTAAATGCTAGGAGAAATTTATTCTTGTGAAAAAGTAAGTTTCACTCAGGAAGTTTAGGATCTATCCAGAAGCTGATGAAATTGGTGGCAATCACGTGAATTATTTTGACAAGCAGATCAGATTTCAGGTAGGTATAGGAGCATGTTGATGGACATCACAGAAGATGATCCTATGCCACACAGAGCTGCTGTCTCATTTGTTTTAAGGAAAGGAGGAGATCAAATGTTTTCCCATATTTTAAACACACTGTGCCTTACTGGCTTCATAGAGTCATTTTTCCAAAATAGTCCAGGAACCAACCAGAGATCTTTTAACATGCTTGGAAAACAAAATTTCTCAGCTAACATACACTAAAATCTTGGGCAATGTTAAGAACTCATCAGAGTTATTTCCCACACTTTAGTATTAATCAAGAGTTTAAAATATAGTATAGTTCTAGGTCTGTTTATTTAATTCTTTGTGCTTCATTAAAAATAGAGTTTAGGAGCAAAGCAAAATTCTCATAAAACAAACCTAGACACGTTACAGAAACACTGCAGCATGCAGAGACTCAAAATGTCACATATACTCTTTCAGTCTTTTTATTTCTCTCCCCCCTAGAATTTCTTTAAAGAATGTTTCATAAAAGCCTCAGGAACTGTTCAGTCTGGTTTATGGTCAATTCATATCGGATGGATTCACCACAATCAGAATTTTGGCACATTTTACCAATGAACTCTCTGAAGTTTTATCAGTGTACTAATCAATGTGCTTTCAGATCACTTGTGATCCAAGGTAACCAATTAACAGGGATGCCCTACACTAGATAATTGTGAAAAGAGGCAATTGGTGCTTGCTTTGGTGGGGGTTTTTTGTGTGTATTTGTTTTTCTGTCTGTTTGCTTTTGCTTTTCTAGATGACAGTGACAAGAGGAAAAGATGGCTATTATGGCAAAGGTAGCTGAGCTGTCCTCACACTCATGAAAGTGTAGTCACTTCCTGCAGTGCAGTGCCACCTTGCAGGCTCAGGGCTGCTGATCCTGGGTGGCAGGCAACCACTGGAATTCACTGAATACGGGCAAAAGTCATACATTCTGTGCTGCTCTGAAAGAGCTAGCCAGTGCAGTGCCTGAGTGCAGAGTGCAGAGCCTGAGTGCTGGTGTCCCCTGACAGTTCTGTCATGCCCTTGAGTCTGTTCCCCTCCTCTCCCTGCACTGCAGGCTGAGCATCCTCTCCCAGAAGTACATTACTACAGAATTTGTTCCACCGGCTGTCCTGGCTACAGGAAAGGCAACACCAGTCTATGCTTAGTAGGATACTGGACTAACATCACCAGTTTTAGGGAAATTTAAAAATTAGCAATAAGAAACCCACTACAAAACACCTTTCACTAGGTTAAATTGCTTTTCTTGGACCTTGGACTCCTGACATATTTTTTGGAATAACATGTACTTCTTGCTGTTAAGACTGAATTTCCTTTCTGTTGCGATTGCCAATACAGAATTTATAGTTATTAAGAAAGTATCTGTTGATACAATCCAGTATTGGAGAGGGTCTGAAACACTGACTTTTACACTACTCCATACAAAGAATGAAAGTAAATCACTGTAAGAAAAATAATAACATATTTTGTAGTTCTAAAAACATGAATGGAGGTGGTCTTTTATCTTTTCTGTTCTGAATGTTATATAAGAGCATGATTTACTTTTGATGAAGACCATAGCTACCACTGATGTTAATAGACTGAATTAGCCTGAAAACACTATAAAAGAAGTGGTTCATAATTTAGATTCAGACTTTGAACTCTGCTGTTAAAACTTACATAACAAAAGATACAAAGAACATAAGGTTAGAAAAACGTTGTGTAGAAATGAAAGCATTCAAGATGCCCTGAGAGCTTTATTCTGGTCAATACTGCCATGCCCTGCTTTACAAATTATGTCTTATCTGTACTGCAAACTGTGAACAAGTGAGGGCTCAGCCTGGATCCCACTCACAGTCTGCCCCAAGCAGGAAAGAAGAAAAAGGGTTGCATGTGGCCCACACAGCTGCCATTCAGAGGAAAGGACAAACACTCAAATGTGCTGATATGGAATCTAAACGACTAAACTCACTAAACTTTCCAGCTCTGCAAAGCGTAACAGCAAATGTGAAAGAAATGAGAACAGCACTAGCAATGGAAATGTGAATTAGTGGCAAGATGGTTGTTTCCTTTTCGGCCCTCATATCAGTGTGTGATGATAAAAACTGCTAAAATGAACTTTACTGGTCTTGCAATCCTTGGAAGGAAGTAACAATGCTTGGTTTGCTGGATAACAACTAAGATCCCAAAATATTTTTAAATGAAATAGGAGTCTTCACTTACAGACTGTTAGACTATCATGACAAATTTATACTTATTATATTTATGTTTAATTATATGTAATACTTTTTGTATTCATATGCTTATATAAATTTAGATTGTTAACGACAGTCCCCACAAATAAAAGGCCTAATCTAAGAACTAACCCGCTCTATCAAACTCCTATGTTCTACCTCCCTATTGCAGACAGTATTTTTCGCATGGCCAGTGGCCTTGGGCCACCAGAGGGAGCCTGCACAGCTTCACAAACCGCACAGGCACAGGGAGAGTGACAAAAGGAAAACCGGCTGAGTTGCTCCTATAGATCCTTTAGATTGAAGAGGACGACTGAAGTCTTCTCAGGTTCCATTTCCACTGAAACCTTTCACATAGAACCCAGGCTTCATGGGGCATTATTTTGCTGCTTCAGTGTGGAAAAGATAGGAAGCTATTCAAAGTGAATGAAGAAAGAGAAAAATGTTGCAGTAATCACATTAAAAAGGAGACAACAAACAGCTAACTATTTCAGCTTTATATAAAATTAGTAAACCAGGAAAATAACAATTTATTACATTAATTCCATCATATTTCTGTTTCTGTTCTGTCTGTGTATGGCCTAATCTGCCTACACTGGAAGAGACTTCAGAAAAGGAATTCTCTCACTTCTTATAGGCACAGTATGGGTAGAATGAATAAGAAACAAAGCGATGGACTCTCTGTACTTGTACTTCTCCAAATATTTGATATTGTCTCAAAAATGTCTTTATGAATGAAAAAAATACTTTTAATTATTCTAAAAATAAGAAAACTGAACACAACTTAATAATGCATTTACAACTTTCACCATCCACTGATCAGTGGATGCTTTTTTGAAGAAGATTTGTCCCTTGAATACCTTATATTTACAGCCATAGCATTCTAAATGCATTCAGTAATTTCTCAAGCAGCCCTGTGAAATGCCAGGTTGATGATTATAAAAGTGGTAAGATTTATGGAGTGCTCTTTCAGAACAAATTAGAAATTTCCTGTGATGACTTTATTGGAAAAAGATCAAAGAAACATCTCTCTAATAGTCTTGATGGTTCTTATTATGGCAACTGTGTGTTTTCCTGCAGAACACAGGAATGAAGAAACATCAAAAGGGAAGTGACGAAAGGGGGCAAGAGATGAAGGATGGAAGGGAAATGATGGCAAAAGGCCACTGACCAGAAACTATGTACAGCAGTAAAAGAGGAAACAGAAAGGACAATGAGTATGTGAGATGTCTGCATCTTGAATTCAGCTATTATACAACATCCACCAGTGAAACTATTGGTGGCTTCTAACACCTGATCAGAGAGGCCTGTTTTCTTCTTGAATAGCAACTTGACAGCCAATACAACCATTCTTATTGACTGTAACAGAGCAGTATAAATAGATAGCCAGGTACTCCCCCCTCTGCATGCCAGAGGGCAACTAAGCTCATTAGAGGCCTGCATCCAGGCTATGATTTCTTCTCAATCCAGTAACTGTTGGATGTACGGAAAAAAATCTAAAGATAAATGTCTTGGGTCTGACAATTAGTGGGAACAAAAGATCTATCCTACAGTCAAGTGTCTTCACTCACCTTTGACTCCAGCTACTCCTGGAGCGCGATAAAATGTGCTTGCTTACTTTATTTTCATAAATCCTCCAATCCTTTATGTATCTTTCCCAATGTCATCCCACACTGTAAATGCCTCGGGTAATTAGAAAAATTGCTACAGGCTGTAAAAAGTTAAAAGGTTTCTACCCCTCTGAAGAAATAGTCACTGTGATTGGGCCAGTTTTCAAATTAAAAGTTTCAATCTGTTGGGAAACTATAATTTCAAGCATATTTCTTCCATTTCCCACTAGCTACAACATCAAAGATTGGCAGAATGAGAGCTAAGAAGCTTCAATCCAAAAAAATGGTCCAATAATGTCTCATCTTAACCACAGGACATCCCTTGTGCCCTGACTAGAACACCCTCAGTTTAATTGCTACTGCAACATTGCCAATTTGTGGCATTACTGGAAAATATTAATAGTATTCAATAGCTTTTTCTTATGGGTCAAGTATTGCAGTCAGTAGAGTCCATGAGAATCATAGTTTTCACTTCTCAAAAAACTGAAGATTTGCATGGTGCAGCTCTGACTTACCTCTAAGTGCATCCAGGATTAGAAAAGAAAGCAATTACAAAGACTCAAAGAGATCATGTGCACTTTAAGTTTCATGTGATTCTGATGGGCCAGGCACAAGCTGTGGGCTTCCTCTCTGCTGGTTTGCTTTTCTGATGCTTTTCATTTTTCGTTGTTGGGGGTGGTGGTGCAGTTCTGACATGTTTTACCCAAAGCAGTCCAGGATTTGGAGACTGCCAGGGGTGGCAAACACCACGCAAAGGATTTCTTACACTTATTCCATCTGACTCTTCTGTTGGACATTTCAAGTGGCCACGTTACTAAAAAACTTTACAGAAACCAAAGAATGCTTTTCACTGAGCATTTTAGTTGTTGCCTTGGCAGACATATATTGTTCAGAGGAAAAGATTTTACTCAGACAAGTCAGTGGTATCTTCAGTTCTTACCTTCCTAATCCAAGTAATAAAAGAACTTTGAAGGCAGTAAAGGAGGTATTTTAAGGGCCCCAAACCAAGTGAACACAAGCCTGTCTATTTGAGATCCAACATCATGGCCACTTTGCAGTGAGACATTCATATCTCTTCACCCAGATGATGCTTCTTTGCACATTTAGTGTATTTTACAGGGTCCTTCTGTTCTCTCCCTTGCACTAAAACACCAAAATGTTGTGTCCCTGTTTCCCACATAACATACAGCATAAGTGATCCCCACCTGCCTTGCTACAGCCATCAACTCATTTAAATAAAGAGCATCAATTTTCAACAGGAAAAAATAGCAATAGGTGAATTGAAAAAGTTAACAGCTTGGAGCTTAAATTTAAAATTTTTGTTACCTGCAATGTTTAAATAATAAGATGATCTCCTAAGACTTGCACTAGTTTCACATTACAAATTTTACTCGTGGCTCTGGACTTAGGTTGGAGTTTGGAACTCTCTAAGTTTGAGAGATAAACTTCAAGTTTAAACCCTTCGCCCCACTTGTGACCAAGTATTTCAGTGTACTGCTATGGTTTGATATCAAATTGTATTTGCACGTATTTTTAATATTTCTACAAGAATATCCAACTGAGATGAAATGTTTTGTTGAGAGAAACACCTGCTGGGTCCTATTACAACATACTAATAATGGGACCTGTCTGCTGTACTTAAAAAAGAAAGGATTTTCCCCTACAGTTTAACTGAAATGGAAAGGGGACAGAATATGGTCTTCACTGAGTACGGAGGTAACTCAGCAAAGGAGATGCATGTGTGTGCTTCATAAAGGTATCACTTTTCTTTCCAAATATAAAGTAACAGCTTTGGATGTGGGAAGGAGCGCTGTGTCTATTCATTTAAAAATATGGCCAATATTTATAGCCTTCATATTTTCTTTTTTTTAGATCTCTACTTAAACATAATTGTCTACCATATCTATAATTCTAACTGCCTGACTCAAAACTATTTTCCTGCTCAATTTTTAGAGGATAAACAGAAGAGGCACACAAAATCATTATGTGTAACCAAAGATCCTGTGTGCATATATGTACAGCACATCTATGCAGTATCCACAGATACACATAAATCTACATATATAGTGTTGACATTTTATGAGAAACAAAATTAATACATAAAACTACTTAGAAGGGGTCAATTCAAACACCAAAACACCTCTAATGTGTTTCAGTTTTGAGCCCTGATTTTATTTAATCAAACATATAGGAGGAAAAAAATCTGTTACAAGGGTTTACAACACTTTCCAGGTATTGTCCAAACATGAGTGGTTCAGATACAAAATAGGTATGATGTGTGGTGTGACATGAGCTTAGATGGCAAGAAATGCACCAAATTCTTCACGAACAGCATAGCAATTAAACTATAACAAATGGCTGCCACTAAAACTATTATTCTACCAACACCATTTATCCTACATAATTGTTTCAAAACTGTTTTAAAGAAGTGTATCTGAATAAATAGATGTATATATGCATGTGGATAAGCATTTTTCATACATACATACATAAACATACATTTTTATATTTTGACATTTAATTTTTCATCCTTCTGAGTACATATATGTTGTCAGTGGACTTGGTTAACTACATAGGTTTCAAAAGTAAAGAAAAGAGAAGAGAAAGTAGAGAAATAGAATGATCAATAGAGCAAAATTCCAGAAAGAACAGCTGTCTGGAATACAAGTATGCCATTGTTTTTAGGTTTACTATTGCCTGGCTTTTTAAGCTAAATCTTTCATTTTTTACTTGCTTTAGTCAAACACCAGGAAACCGACATTGCACCACAGCTTCCACCTAAGCCATCTACCTCGAAAATAATTACTATTCTTTCTCTTAAAACAGCACTGGCCACAACCACAGCCAAAAACCATATGACTAAATGGCTCCTCAGTATGCACCAGAATTCTAGTTCTGGTGATAAAATCCTGGCTTTGAGGATTTCAAATACACAATATTGCATACAGTTGCTGAGCATTGTGTCTCATCTTCCCCATTCTGCACAAGCATAATGGGTGAAAGGGCTCAGAGGAATAATTGTTATTTTTCTCTATCATAAATGTCAGCAACTGACTGTTTTCACTGCATAGCTTTTATTGCATTATTTGCTTGGTGTCCAATAATCCCTACGAGCCATGATGCTGGAGTTTCACATCCCTGAGCCACTTTCACACAGCCCACACACCACTCAGCATCCTGCTGCCACAATAGTTATTTCCAAAAAGCCTGTTTTGAAACAGTATCTTTAAAAGGCAAGGCCCACAGAACTGCTCTATGCTAACAGAAAGAACAGCACAATTTATCCTGGAGCAAGGCAACATGACAGGAAAGTCAGCATTGCCTGAGTCCTTTGATTTTGTATCTGCACATGCACCATAAAACTCTGCATATGAGACAGAAAATAACATAAATTGTTTATAGGATAGGTGGGTGAGAAATTTGGCTCCACTACAAGATTATACCTATGTGTATATACTACTGCATGTAGGAACTGACACAAGAAGGTGTCATGTATTACCGATAAGGGAGAAAAATGAACTTCTATTGTCCCCTGGAGCACAGAAAAGTAGCAAAGAAAGGTACTGTAAGTTTGTATTTGACTTTTGTACATCCAGTCCAGAACACTGCCCCTGATAGTAGTTAGCATCAGAATTTTGAAATAAAAGTGGTAGATACCATCCATTGTCTGTATCTAAAGTCTTGTCCGAAGTTCAGTATCCCAGATTCAATCTCATTTCCAAAGTTTTTATTTCTATGTACTGTAACTTCAGATGTGTTTCTATCAGTTTTCAGATCTGCATAATTTTTGACCTTGATGCCACTCTAGCTAGAAGCTGCATGAGAAGTATTTAATGAAAGTCACTTTGCTGACCTATGACTCAGAGGGGTAGCTCTGAATCACTGTGCCTCTGAGGGTTACTCACAGGGTATGACAAGGACAGCTTCTGGCAACATGAACTTCCCAGAATCTGGAAATAGAAGAAGCTCAGATGTTTCCTCTGCCCTACAGTGCCACATCCTTTTTCACTCTGACACAGCCCCTGCCCTCTTCCCTGAGCTGCTCATACACTCATGCCCTGGTGCACCACAGCTTGCTCTGAACCTGCACGCAGCAATGCACTGCCACACTTGGGGTAGGTCAACCCTGGCAGCCACGACCTACCAGTTTCTCTAAAAGGCATCAGGAGGCAGCAGTTAAGAATGAGTAAAGAAGGCAGATGGGAGCAGAATAGTGAGGGATGGAGACAACTATTGTGCTTCATCATTGGAAGCTTTGGAAATCCTGGGGGTTTTGCCTGGTTGGGGTCCTCCTGTTGTCAACCACCGCAAAGCAGCCAAATGTGGGTACCTCATGGGTCAAAGTTAAAAGTCCATCCAAGTAGCATTACTGGGTGATCACATTGTTCTGATTGTGCTGACTGCACAGGCAGTAGGCCATCAGCATAAATCACAAGAGACACTGCTGAATCAGCTCCTTCTCTGAGGAAAATGAGGCTAAGCAACCTATAAATCCCAGAAGCTACCCTGCTACAGTCCAACAGAATCACACAAATTTTCTCCCCCAACTCCTTCCTTCCATTTTCATTTAGCCAGCAATGAAATGCAGGGAGATTATTCATCAGAAAATAACTCATTCAAATATTAACATGAGGGCTGTTTGGTAGCTGGGTTCCAACTCATAAACAAGCTGTCTGCATTTAAGAGAGGCTTTAATAAGGCAGCTACTTCCAAGCTCAGGAGTATTCGATGGGGGGAAAATTGTTTGGATCATCAGCAGATGATACCTATTTTACCTTCTTATCACTAAAAACCATTTATTTAATGGTTGTTACTCTTACTGCCTGAGATGAGTAATAACTAGACATCAATTTCTATTCTAACTTACCATGTATGCACACTGGGAAGTTGAGTCTTGCTGTGATAATTCCCCTGGATCTCTGGAAATTTTGCTTAAGGAAGCTGTGACAAGATCTGGTCTGTGAGACAGATCTGTACAGGTTCTAAAGGTGGTCTCTTTCTCAGAGAATGATTTCTCTGTTCCCAGTGCATAAGCTATAGGATGAATGAAGCTCTCATTCTAGTCTGGGGTTTGTATCTTGCATTGATCTTCATTTGTATTGCCTGCCTTTTGCATAAGATTCATAGCCCAGCTGTGTAACAGTCCCAGCATTAACAATTCTGTCAGTAAAAATGAAAAGCTACACGAACATGCATTACAGTAGCAGTTAAAACTGATTCATAGAATGCAAACACACAAAACCATCTGTAATTCTCCATGTAAAACTAGTTTAAAAATAAAGTGCAGAACTGGGCAGACATATTCTGATTGCTGTTAAATTTGTGATTGTAGACATATGCCAGATATTAGCTTTTATTCAATTTTGCCTTACACGACAAAGGCTATTTGTTCAAATTCAAGGCTATAGCACATCCTCGGATTACTAGAAACAAGCAATGGACATTCTCCATGTTCACTCTTCAGCATGGGTCTACCATCACTAGCCAACATCTCAACTGTCAATGACAGGCTGTTTCCACTTTAATTTAAATGGAATTGCTGCTAACTATGGCTTGCTGTGATTACGTGCCTTGTTATGTACCTCTTTGATTTCATTTTAGAAGCTCAGCTATTAAGAATATCTGGCAATTTTGATCATCTTCATCAGTTGCCCTCTAAACCTGTAATTCAGAATGACTCTAACAGGCAACTACGACACCCATCAAACAACATTAAAATCTGTTGCAAAGAGAGGGGATGGGACGACAGAGTGAAGGACGGAAAGCCAGATTTCCTAGTGCATAATGTGCCATGTGGTAAATTATATAATTTAGGCTAAGCCTGATTCAAATATTTCTTCATATTTTTTGTGTGCGTGCAAAGGAAAATAAAACATCAGCTTCATTTTTGTTCACGCCTCCTCTTCATAGAGCAGAACACCTGCTGTCCACTGTAATAGGAGAAGGTTCTGGCCATTTTGTCTACCAAAATGCTACCCATAAACAACAAAATGGCAGCATTTTATTGCATTCTGCCTGGGCTATATAGTCCCCAACACTAAAATATGTTCTCCAGTGGCCTAGATATCAGGGTGTAGATGAAGATCTTCAGTTTTTAATTAATAATACATAGTGCAGAATCTGAAAGGCTATCTATAATTTATGTATCAGTGTCTCAAAAGCAGTCATTCATACATTATATATTCAGACAGAAAATTATCTCGCTTTTATTTTCCAATAAAAAGTGTAAGATGTTACTATGTACCCTCCAAAATGGAACAGTGCTACCCAGAGCTTTATAGCTCTCAAAAATGCCAGGTTCCACTGGGTTCTCTTTGCTACAAGAGGCTAAAGGTGCAAAAGCATTACTCACTGAGCATCTCTCAATCTCTTCTATTGGGCTTTCAAAAATGATCAGGCCACTTCTTGGATAAATGTACATAGAGTACACAGAGGGACAGATAATGTGAGAAAAAGAAGTTTATCAAAATAGAAGGATATGATTTAACAATAAGGGGTTTCCAAGCTGGACTTAAGAAAAACTGATTATGGTAATATACCACAAGAGTTCTATAAAATAGAGGGCCAAAAAAGTAATTTTTAGAATACAAATATATGCAAAGCTATTGCATATAAAGCATGTTGAATATTAACAGTCATTCTCATCATGCTGTCCTATTTTCCAAGCACCCACCTACTTATGGGCACTTCAAAAAGGAAAAATGAAAAATGCATACTTTATATACCAAACATGCAAGTCTTAAAAGTTGCTTTCAATGCTATATTTTCTCCCTGTCTCTAGCAAGCTGCAAAGCTAAAAAATCCTGTATTTTCTTCCTCTTTCTATCAAGCCACAAAGCCTAAAATAGTGATATCAGGCTACATGGTGCAAAGAAAGTCAGTCTCTCTTGCACCTCAGTCTTTGCACTTTTATGTGCAAAGCAATGTAGACAAGATGCCAGCAGGATCAAATGAGCCCTCCCTCCTGCCTCAGGTACTGGAGAAGTCATTTCTGGCAGGCTGGAAGTTCCAGCAGTCTGACAGACCATCTGGACTCTTTCTTTCCAGGACAGAGGGAAATGACTCATATTTACGATTGCTTTGCTGCAGCTCCACCAGAGTGGATGAGGCACCAACCAAAGTACACCGTGTATTTTTTTTCAGACTTGCCCGTCTTCCATGTTCTACACTCCTAAAAAAACTGTTACTTTTTTTCCTCCTAAAGTACTGAAAACCATACAGCCTCAACAGAGATTCAGTCCAACTGAGATAAGAAATATTTTCCAATCTCATAAAGGCAAGGAGATGATAAATCAATTAATATTTGTGATGTATCTGGACATATGATGTCCAGATCATATCACACACATGATGTTTGTATGTAGTGAGACTGTGATCAGAATTCACAAGACAACTTTCAGCAAAGTGAGGAGTATCAACCCACAGAGAAAGAAGGTATAGAAATTATAATTTTTAAAATGTGGATTTAAAGTTACCATCTGAACTTTATTACCTTAGAACACTATTATTTTGGAGAAAACAAAACATTTCAGTGTGACCTACAAGCAAACAATCTAGAAGAGAAACATAAATCCTTGAGATTTGTACACTTCACTTTCCTTTATGAAGTCATAGAATGGTTTGGGTTGAAAGAGACCTTAAAGATTATCTTGTTCCATGCCATGGGCGTGGACACCTTCCACCAGATTGTTCAAAGCCCCATCCAGCCAGGGCTGGGAAATCCCAGCACCCAGTAAGAACATTTTGAAGGTTAGAAGGTTAAAATTACAACTGGGCAGGAAGAATCCCACCGTGACCCAAAATGTCACCATCTGTAAGACAATGTAACCTTGAGAAGACATTGCTTCTTTCTTAGTGTAAAAACATGCCAGAAGGGACATTCCATTTCCAGTCACATGTGCCACATGAACTGCCAGAGCTATTGATGGATTTAAGGTGGATACAATGGCCTCCACTGGTACAGGAACACACATTTTTTCACTACTACACAGCAACAAGCAGTGCAAATCATTTTGGCAGCAGAAAGATGGAAAAAAGCAAGTCTGAATGGCTGCAGAGCACCATTAAACATCCAGAACACCTGATTTGCACTGAAGACAGTACAGCTCAATTTTAAAATACCAGCTTAGACTATTTAGCTGCATGTAGTTTGGCTGCTGAGTTGTCCAGGAACTTAACAGATAATGATTATAAATTATAATTTAACAGTGATGGATTGAGCAAGGAGGGCCTGAAGAGTGCTGAGACCAGCTTGAACAAACTATCTCAAATCACAAACATCACAAGAAGTCCAAGAAAGGTACTTCTTGGACTTAGGCAAGGTACTTCTGACTTAGGCAAACAGCAGTAGGGATGTGCAGGCACTGAGATGGAAGTGAAAGTCAGAAGTGTCAAGCAGAAGAAACCAAAGACTTGGTAGCAGCTCTTTAAACAATAAAGCATCTTTTGCTGAGCAGGCATGACAACACATACTCTAAAGATGTGTATGACTGACAGTCAATCAATTTATACTATAAAAGACCAGTCCCACTTTAACACCGTGGGGATTTCTTGCATTCCTCCCTAAGGTGTGTGATGATCCTTCCCTTGGGTGGTGACACCTCTCAAGGCTAACCCTCGAGGCTGAGCAAAGAGATTGGCCCACGGTCAATGATATGGGTCAGTAACATCGATCTCTACTTGATAAGCTAGCTCTGATATTATTGATTAAATAAAAAGTGCACTGTATTAGTTTTATTGCGCAGTAAATAATCCTGATTACAGCCTTTTGTTCTTTTGACCTTCTGTCCTTTTGCTTTTTACTATTTTGCAACTTTACCTTTATTTTCTTCATTTTTACCAAATCAGTATCATTAACAATCTAAATAAAGCACTCAGCTTATTCATACTGAATACGTGGTTTGCCATCCTTAATCCTGCAGGACAAAGCCATATAAAGGCTTAATTACACCTTCAGACAAAAACGTTGTCTGAAGGTCCCATTCAGTTCCCTAGCACTGCACTACTTAGTTGGCCATTTGTACAGGATGCACACACGTGTACTGCAACAGTACAAACAGGAGTACGGAATCAACACTGCCAGCCAGGTGTCCCAGCAAAATCTGGGCCAGTGACCATATTTCAAGAGCAATCCTATCTAAAAGCTCCTAAATTCAGGCTCTATCCACATGATTCAGTGCCATGACACTAGGAAAGACACCAACAGCATCACTAGCAAATGCTCTGCAGAGTCTGGACCAAGTGATTTTTGGGGATAGAAGACATCAGCTACACCCTAATTTTCTCCTCACAAGTTTTTCTGTTCTAATGTTTTAAAGAACCATTCTATGTATGTTCCTTAGCATCATTCCTCCTCTCAAATCCGTCCCCAGTTTCAGGTTTCCTTACAGGCAAGTCCAATATTTTAAGTCTGGCTGGGTAATTTCCATTTCCTGTTTGAATTGTCTCACTCCTTCCTTCAATTTCTTTGTTTAAGGAGTGGCTTGTTTCTTCTGGTTTTTTAAGTCAGGAGAAGGAAAAAAGAAGCTGAGAAAACAAAAATCTACTTTATCACATTTATCAGCCATTCTACAAAAAAATCTTTAAAAAAGCCCTGTGAAACCTCAGGCTCTCTAGCTCAGGCAAATATGAAAAAGAACTATATCTTAGCAAGTAGTTAATTGCAGGCAAATGGAAATGCAATATATGCTGAAATTGCTTCTGCAATAGGAACTGTTGGATTTTCTCATTAATTGAAAAGCAAAATATTGGCAAATTAGACTGTAATTTCAGAAAAAATCTCTTAGGTCACTTGGTCTATTTTGTCTGTTCTGCCAGGACTGAGCTGTTCATTTTGAAGTGTTTTCTACAACCTGTTTTTGAGTAACTCCTATTAAAAAGTGAGTAAGATCATTTCAGTGAAAGGTTCTTTGTCATTCATTTGCCACCTGACAAGTTGTCTTTGAAAACTACCACAAACTACTTAAACTTTGTGCTATTAGAAAATATTCCTTAATAGACGTGTTATTTTTTTTCTGTACTGTTTCAGTGTATCTGAAAAGGAATTTCTTACTTGAAGAATAACGACTATAATCTGGACTAAATGAATTCTGTGGTCAATAGTTAAAGGTATGAGCATTACTGAACCAACAGGCAGAGGCTGTAAATCAACATTGTTTTAACAAACCATTACATTACAATAATTACACTTCGAAAAATAACAAATAGTTCTCCACAAATAAAATGTCAGGACTGCATAATGTTATATTGCCACTGGGAAGAAAAATAGGTCACCTTAGTCTCTCAGGCACAGATGATCAATAAGAGGCGAGTGCTGACTATTGGTTGGGAACTATATATCACCTTTGCTCTGGTTTCATTATTGGATATTTCTCTCTGCATTCTCAAACATCAAAGTCAATACTTCATTGGTTTTAGATCTCCACATGTTGCTACCATCCCATTAAGTCATCTTAAATTAGTTCTTTGTTGTTTGCCACTTGCTATTTTTCAAGAACGCAATTCAAGTATTGCCTTCCTCTATCTTACAGACCATTCTTAACAATTAATTTTAGAGATGAGACAAGCATTACTCCTGTGTGGTTCAAGCAGTGACTACTTTGCTAGAAATACTGGCAAATCTTTTATAATTTAAAAAAAATTACAATATGAGAAAAGAAGGAGAAAGAATGAAGCACAGGAAGATATGTCCATAGACCTTGAGGAGAGTGAAGAGGGAATAAACCTGACTTGCACCAGCCAAGAATACAGCCCAAAGACAGTGAGTAACCTATGTGTAACAAATCCAGTATGTATGCAACCAGTGATGCTTCCAGACATGCTTCCAGAGGAGTGGAGAAACACACTGCTATTGGAGGTCTGAACTGACCTCAAGAAATATTGTCTTCCTGGTCATTCCTTTGTTTGTGGGTTGTATATGGCAAGACAAACCAGCAGTTCATTTACGACCGAGCTCTGCTTATAATCCATAAACCACTCTGTTGTCTACTTAATCAATTCAATCTACATTTTTCTAACATCCTGCTGTGTACTGCATCAAGTTATTTATTAGTGGTGTAGTTCTTCAACACACATTTTCAAACAGAGGTATAAAACAACCCTGATGGCAGGCATTAAAAATTCGTATTTACCAACAATTACTGTAACACATAGATGACACATCAGGTATTACCTTTCTAAGTTTGTAAGAGCACCTCGCTATATAGCATTATACTGGAGCATTGACTTTCTTATGCTCTAAACAGCATTTGAACTGGTTTCTAACCACAACATGATTAATTCAGTTTATTATCACTGAAGGCTTAAATGTGGTAACCCCAATACATAGATTTTTGTTGAGCAAAATCTTGAGGATTAATGTGACCTGTACATGCATTCCAAAGCTTATATCACAGTAACAGGTTATTGGACATTAAATTATATTCCATAGATGGGGGAGGGGGGAGGGAAGAATTTATTTCTGCTCTCTGTTATACCTATAAAAAACTTTAAAAAAAACCCACGCATCTGAAGTTTTTTCAAAACTATGTAACACTGGTGTGACCACTGAAGATGCTACGGGAGGAAAAACAGATTTTATATATATATATATATATATATATATATATATATAAAATAATGAAATTAAAGAATGACACAAAACATTTTCATGACATACTGGAAGTGCTTTTATGTTCCAGGCCACCTATTTTATATTCTCTTATGCTTCATCTGTGTCATTAACCAATTTAATCAGAATGGTACTAAAGAAAGAAGCTATTAGATCTGTCTCACTTGACCAATTTTTTCCTTAACTGAGAGTGTTACTGTGTACAGCAACATTTTCTCTTGGAGCCATGTTCTTTGCCAGATCTGCTTTGTTTTTATTTTAGTGGATGTGAACTTAAATAACAAAATGAAGGTCTCAAGCACAATTTTCTTGCTTTCTTGAAAGCTATCATACAGACTGAGTAATACTTTTATTCTTTTATAGATCTTCATAATATTTAACCAATATTTAGAAATATGTCATGTACTTAGTTTCTCCTTTTTTCCACTAGACAAGAAGAGTGGACACTCAGCTAACTCCATGTTAATTCTTGCAGTAACATCGAACATCAAAATGCAGTGTCTGTGTGCACTGGCAGAAGAACTAACATGACTACACAGCCTGAATCTAAAATACATGCAAACCCCTACTAAGATACAAAAACTAACAGTATCATCTGACACGCAACATTTCCAACTGATTATGTTAGCAATTATAGCAATATTATCTGTATTGTAGTATAACCTAGCAATACTGTCAGTGGATTTTACAATGAAACCTGCAAGTAAAATTAAGTTAGTAATGAACAGTGAATAAAGCTTTCAAAACCACTTCAAGCTCTTTAACAGACAAAAGGCTTTTCAAACCTGTGGAAAACAAATATGTAATACGTGTAGGAAATTATACTGGCAATGTATTGAATGTTGACTATATCCAAAGGAGAAGCCATTATTCCAACAATAGCAATATGTTCACAAAGGGAAAAACAAAAGCAGTATCAGAAAGAAATTAGTCTTGACAAGATCAGTGAGAATCCAAAGCTAAAAAGTTTTACAGGAGTATATAATTATCCCCAAATTAGTGTTATGAATCTAGGATGTTTGGAAGCAAGCTTATACTTCACGGAAATTTATTAAAATTGAAGCTTGAAATTCATACCGAGGACAGCCAGGCAACTTAAACGCAACACTGACTTCATTCCCAAGACATGTTTTTCATGATTTAACATGGACTTTTTCTTTGTTTTCCCTCTAATACAGCACTGCTTCATGACACATGCCGAGGTTGCTTAATAATTTAAGTAGTTTTTCCTTGCCTAGAAACAGTGAGTGTTCTTACACCTCCAGCATGAATTATAAATTCCTTGGCTTTATGATATATATAAAGTGCAATCATTACGAGGTTGAAGAGCTGTGGAAACCTAATTCCTCTGCTGGACTTGTAGAGAAGACCGCAACCTGACAGACCCCACAGCAAACTTAATTTGTAGGTAGGAGTCTGCTGAAACTGACAGTAATATGTAGTCATATGCAGACATAACACCACACCAGAGAAAATCTTCATGACTGGGCTGGTATAAGAAGTATAAATTGATGGAAATAACCCTGCAGTTAGAGAATTCAGCTGTCTTCCTCTTAGAAATAATTCTTCTGGCTGTAGGCCTCAATATACCTAACACTGTCTTAAGCTGCAACTAGTCAGAGATCAGCACCATGCTCACCATTCCCCTTGTTGTTCCCATCATTGTCCTGTACAGGTCAGTATCACTGTCTCAAAAGCTGTGATGGCAGCACCATAGCTCAGGAAAAACCTGTGTTCAAGAGTAAACTAGTTGAGCTCAGTAGCAAAGGCTCAGTTGGGTCCAACTAAAAGCACAGACCCAGCAGACTCAGCCTCACCATCAGCAGGCAGAGATGAAAGTGCAGCCACCATGACAAACAACTTGCACCACACAAAGCAGTCCATTAAAACCGCCACAATCCTCACCAAGTCTTATCCTCCCTTAAACTGAGATCTAACAACACAATTCCTGCACTACCTTCCATCCCCATCTTCTCAGCAACCTGTCCTAGATGGTCTCCTTCCAGCCTTGCATGGATCACCCTACACATAGCACCACGGCCACCAGAGGAGAGCCCAGGTTTCACCCTGGCCACTGCAAGCCTCCGTGCATGCCGTGCGCGCTGACCAACGCTTCAGCAAGGGCTCCTTGTGGAGCAGGGCCTCTTGCTTCTGGATTCTGCTGAAGGCTTTTCTTTCTTTGACTAGTAGAAGCCTGCCTGTTGTTTGGTTTAAAATCTGAGTAGAGCAAATAATGTTCTTCCTTTTAGGACTCATTTCCTCAGTGCTGGCTCTCAGAATGTAAATAACTGGGCTGTCACAATCCATTTTGTCCCTCATCCTGACACCCAGGACAACCCCCTAATTTTGTTTTGTTTTTACTGGAATGAGAGTTCCAAGTTCCATTTAAATTATTTTTATATTTAAATACATTTATATTTAATGATTGTTTTTCTTTTCATGAATTCCTATTTCCACAGCGAAGATCCTTGCAGTTAAGAACTGTAAATCATCCCAACTGCATCCAACCACATTACCGAACCCATTTTTTAGGAAGCAGCAATTATTACTGCCATGGAAAAATAGTCAGATGTGGTGTTTCTACATGTTTTATCTTTGACATATTGCATCCTCCATTATAAGATATCTCATTTGTGTTCATCCTGCTCACAGTTCAAGACTACTGACACTGTAGTGCTGCATCCCTTGCACCCAAAAATACAGTACTGGAATAAGGTATTGTCCAGATACCTGTCATTTAAAGGAATAAAATCCAAAGGTTAAAAATGAGCAGCAAGGAACAACAGGAGGTATTCCAGGCTCTCTTCCTGATGCACATGCACCCTGACATGATTGGATCTATTCCAGATTTTCCCAGTGTCTGTGTAGCTAGATGTTTCCTCTGTGTGATAGGCCACACCAAGTAAGAAATTCACCAAAACCAGCCACATGTTGGCAGAAGTGACTGAAAAAAACCCCTGAAACATTAATAATAATAATAATAATTATAATAATAATCAGAAGAAGAAGAAGAAGAAGAAGAAGAATCATCTACCTGTGTAATGATAGAAACAGGAACAGCTCAGAGGGTTCAGTTTTCCAAGCAATTCAGCTGGACACAGTCCCTGCAGTGCGCAAAGTCTTTCCAGAAGTAGTTCCCTCACTGAAGTCCAGCCTCCTGCAATTAGCGGTTTGTGGTTGATTGCAAACTGTGAAGGTTTTGTCACACTAGGACATCTATAAAGACTGCCTCTGCATGAATTTTCCTTCCTCTAATACTGCTTGAATTCATTCTGCAGCCTTTCCTTCAGTTCAGGCAGTCTCTTTATTTTGGACACCCCTATTACTGAAACTGGTACATAGCAAATTCACATTTGAGACCTTTAAAACCTTCGACAAGTTTCTCTAAAATCAGCCGAAAAACATAAAAGTTCAGGTATGGAAGGTGAACTCAGGAGTCTAGGTGAGCAAGAAGCACACATCTATGCACAAAGTGGTTTGAAAAGGTTTGCTTCCTTTGAAAACTTATTTCAAAAGGTACTTTCAGTTTTTCTGTAATCCTATTTTGTAGGGAAACACCAGCTCCTTGTGGTGGGTCTGGCCTTTCTTTTTAACTTCGAAGATGCCACCTTGACTGATGTCTCCTGACTAAATTTGGTGGCCAGTGCAGCAGTGAGCTGAAGCATTTGCAGTGTCTCCCATGGGCTGCTTGTTTTGATTTTTTTTAGTTTTTGTTTTACTCTACTCTGTGCCACTCCAAAAAATAAATACATGGCACAATATTGTGGAGATGGTAATCATGCCACACCAGAACGCCTGATCGCTAGGGGATACCTCCTAGGTGCCTTTCATCTCTGAGAGGCTTTTCTCCACAGGGTGAGCTGGGCACACTCTTGCACCAAACCCCAACACTCTTGCACAGCTAGAAAGGTTAGACTTCCTCCTCGTTTCCTCCCCACACCCAGACAGCCTCGGCGGCAGAGGGCTCTCCCCGCGGCTGGCGGGGCGATGCCGGGGTGCGTGGGGGTGTGAGTTTAGCGGAGGATATGGGTGGGGCCCAGCGGGCAGCGGAGCCCCGCGGCCGCAGCAGCCGGGGAGGCCTCCGCGCTTCCGTGCCGGCGGCGGCCGGGACAGGACCCTCGGGCAGGGACAGCGCCCTCGGGCCGGGATTTTGGTGGCCGGGATTTTGGTGGCCGGGACTGCGCGGGCGGCGGAGCCATGAGCCCGGCAGGTCGGTGCGAGGCGGGTTGCGAGGGCGGGGAGGTTCCCACAGGGTGCTGTGTCCCGGCGTGGTGTTGGGGAGTGGAGACCCTGCCCTTGAAAGTAGCCCTCAAGTGCAGGCGGTGTCTAATGCATCTCTTACGGTCTCGCAGTACCAACGTAAATTTGCTGAAGAGGAGGAGATGTACCACCAAAAAGTTAGGAAATGTAAGAAGAAAAGTTATACGAGCAATATTAATTCGGTCCTACATGTGTATCGACTTAATACGTCGATACTATCGATAGTCTTAATTGGCTGATCACATGTTGTGTTATTAATTAAAAATTGATCATCCTCTTGCAGTCTCTCAGCTATCCATATGGGATCCAGCCTGTAGTGTACTACAAAACTGTGCTAGACTTTGCACAGGAATATTATTCCTTGTTTATGCTTTTATTGGTGTTTGTTGTTATACCTGTGTGCCTCAAAACTGTTCGTGTGTATTTTGTTACTCCCTCGGTAGTGTTGGAATGCATTGTCCCATTGACTGGCGGAAAAATTTGATGAAAAGTTAAAATTACTTACAAAGGCCTCATGTAAATCAGAGGCAGTCCTTAATCTGAACCAGAAACGTGTGACTCCATGTCCCTGTGCGCATTCTTCCCAGTTGTGTTCCCTAATTCACAGAAATACTGTCTATTTACTGCTCCCATTTTCTTCATGTGTCTTTGCAAGGCTCAGCAACACTTAAATCAAGCCCAGTGACTGCCAAGCTGGGCACTCAATAAAAAAGAAATGAATGACATGTAGCCCGATACCAGAGGTTTGACTTACTTGCTTGCAGGGAGCCTAGCTTTATTTTTGTGATTCTTTTATTAGGCGGGAAAATATTTTATTCTCATTTTCTGAATGAGGAATTGAGAAACAGAAGTCTGAGGGCCTGAGTCTGCAGAGGTGCCTCAATGCTTTGTTTTTCTGTTCTGATTCAGCATTTTAAATGACTGCTTCAGATGTCAAGACATGTTTTTTTACCAAGTACTTTTATGTTTTGCATCATTTTATAACATCAGAGTTACCACATTAGTTATTTAATTATCAGGTGCAGCTTTGTAATGACATTAGCATTGCAAGCCATCTTTACCTACTTCTGTCATTAAACAAATAAAAAACACCAGGAAAGAAAGGCAAAGTGACTTTTCCAGCTGTTTTATAATAAGTTAGTTGTAGATGAAATATCAAAACTCAGTACTGCTTTGCTTTCTACTTAGGGCTGGTGGTGAAATGGGTATGGTTATTTTACTGGTTATTTTCTATCTAGACCCAACTTCCAGTATTGTGAGCTTCTTTAAAGGAAAAAGTCACATATATGAGCAAAACTACATTTAATAGTATTTCCAAATATGCCTGTGCTATCCCAGTTATTAGGCAAACTGATATTTGTAGATGGGAACAGTCAGCAGGGCAGTATTCTGATAATCATAGACGTATGCTCAGTGATCATTCTGTATCAATGACAGGATACAACTCTGCATGACCTGGGGGCATATAGTTTACAGTCTGGATCTTGGTGAATAAAGGCAGTCAAATCCTGAGTATGCACATGAAATAGCTGGAGTAATTGCTGAGTCAATATGTAAGAACACCAAAGAGGGATGGCTGCTTTCCCAGCTGCTTGCAGCCAGTTCCACACGTTGGCAGGGGAACAAGTAACAGTAGGCTTAGCCAGCAGAGGATGTGCTGGCCTTCTTCTCCATCATCATTTGCCTCTGTCATTTTTTAATGTATTGCTTTGCCTAAGCCTCATCCACCTCCAACCTCCACGCACAGACCTCTCTCCTGCAGATTTGCCACAGCATCAAAGCTTTCTTCCCACAGTGTATAGAGGTCTGTTTTGTGCTGATGGAACAGTATCTGTGATGTACTGAGGTTGCTTTAGGTGGATTGCCCAAGGCGAGTCTAGCTCAAATCTGAAAGCTATTTGGGATGCTTGGTGAGACAGACAGGCTTGTAACTGGTCAGTACTTTGTAGAAGACCCTAGATGAACTTCTTTATGTAAATTCCATTAAAGATGCTGTAGCTAGTAGAGCTAAAACATCTGTAGTGTGGGATCTTTGATGACATCTGCCTTCACTTGAGGCAGAAGGCACTGACAGGATAACTTCATTGTTATGCCATGTTGGAGTTATCACTCCTCTTTGCACTCGGGAATGTAATTATCTTCATTGAGATCTTTCACTGTCAGTCCTTTATTTACACAATGTACATTTCTGTGTCTCCAACTGTTTCTGGGTTGATGTTTATGTAAGAGATGTTCTGGGAGGGAATCTAGACAGTGAATAGACACAAGTAATACTTGATTCTTGTTTTTCTCATGAATTAGGGAGTGCTTGAGTTTTTAGTCGTCAATAATTTTTCAGCTTCCTTCACTTTTAGGGAAAAAGAGATCTCAGAAAATTATTTGATTCAAAATGCAGGAGGTCTAGTGGTGGAGTTTTGAAGCAGATTCAGTAATAAAATGATAATAAAAATCGTAATATTCATATTCAATATTAATTAAGTAATATTCAAATTATTAATGATTTTTTAGTAATTGGAGTATCAAAGAAGCCAGAACTGAAGTACCTCAAAGCTATCATTTGTCTTCAGAAGTGTTGGGATGCTCATTCAGATTCAAAAGTTGATCCTAACTAGCTGTGTTCCTTATTCTAATCCTCTCCCTGTTGCAAGCAGCAGTTACTGAAGTTTGCATAGAAGCAATTGACCATCCACATTTAAAAAATTGTCTCAGTGGTATCACTGATGACATGATAAATATGAAAGAAAACCGCAATCTCAGTTTCTTAAATGGAAGAACATTTTTGTCCAGGGACTCAAAACCAACAGTGTGACTCTTTCCCTGTCTATATAGTTCTTGAAACTGGTCTTTGAGCATTTGATTAGCTTATATACTTCTTTATTTGCTTGTAGGTAATAAAGAATGTTTTTATCTCCTCTAACAAGCTTAAGTGCCCCAACGCAAACAGCAGCAATAGGTTGTGATATAATTATAACCCCATGGGAGGTCCAGTGATCTCTGGCTGTTGTTAAAAAAATAAAGTTGTCCTGATGTTTTGTATAAATCAAAATCAGCCTATTGCATTGTGAACTGTGGGAAAAAAAAAAAAAAACCAAAAACCCTAGGTTATATTAAATGTAAACAAAGTAATAAGTTCAGAATGGTATTTAAAATAATTTTTGAAATGACTGTGAAGATAGGAAAGGAGTCATGAATACCAAGATTTAAATTTTAAACTGGAATCTATTTCATGTAATACTGTTGATGTTCATTTCGTGTTTATTGGCTCCCTGCATTGTAAGAAAGCAAGGCTTTGTATTAAGCCACAGTGTATAATTTATGCTATCACAGACTTGACAGTTAAAGCAAATTGGTTTTACCAGCCCCATCATTTCTTTGTTTTTCAATGTTTCTGTGAGTTTTTTTGTACAGATAGGTAAGAAGAGTCTTACACGTTTGACATTGAGACAGTTCAAGCAGAGGTATGGATGAGTTTGGAAAGCACCCATTTGCATTCAGATCACATGCTTAACAGCTGGAAAGGACTTGAAACTTTACACAGGTGATTATAAATAGCTGCAGTCTGTGGCTAAGGTTCACTGCTTCTTGGGTGGCAAACAGTCATTTTTGTATGACCAGTTGACAACTAAGGAGTTTTCTTTATTGCCAAATACTATATACTATTAAAAACAAATTTACAACAGTAAGTACAGTTCCTCTTAGTAGTATCTTGAAATCACTTCTGTGCTAAATGAGAACTCTGAACATATCTCTAGGAACTACAGTTACTGTCTGAGTATAGCCTATTTGGAATATCAGTATTCAGTGATACTCAGTTACTACTTTCATCAGAAATCAGTGTTTTACTAGTTTTACTAGTGTGCCATCTGGACATTGATTCAGGGCATTCAAGCTCTGAAGTACACAGTAACATATATTGGGATTAGAAAAGGAAAGCAAACCACTCTCTCCCTTGTTTTTAACTGGGAACAAAACTAATTTCAAAGCCTGTTCAACTTTTTTTTTCAGTCTTTCTGAGCTCTGTGCAGAATTTGGGCATAGTGGTGTTTGCAATATGCAATGCAGGGCTTAGCTTTCCTGTCCAGAGAAGTTCTTAAGGATGATAAAGGAGATGGTTTTACAAGCATATGTTCCATGTTTCCCATGGTTAGTGAAGTAGTGGATTCCTCAAAACATGCTAAGAGTACTGGGTTTTTATGAGAAATGCTCTCTAGCGTATCCAGCTGTCTTATGTACTGCCCTATGGCTTTTTATTTCTACAGTTGAGATGTATGTTTGTATAAAGTCCAGATTCATTGTGCAAAATTTCATTGTTATTATTGATATCTACAACAGTTAAACCTGGAAATCAAAAAAGAAAAGCAAGTCAAAGAAAACATTTGAAAAATTGGTAAAATTTACTGGTGATCTGTTGGCATTTTAAATATTTCCTTTGCGTGTGGTATGATGTGCTTTTGTTTGTGAAAGTGTGTATTTATATACCTAACGATGTTCTTTAGAAAAGGAAATGTGAATTTTCACAACTGCTGTTGCCTCTGTTTAAGGAATAGAGAATTCATGTAAGACTGTGAAGCTGAAATGCAATACCTTTGTCAAGTTTCACAGTTTTTTCTCTGTACCTACTTGTAAACTTACTTCAAATGAGTTGCTGAAACTTTCAGGTTTTCATAGCTGAAAGAAATGTATGGCTGTGTCTGGTCTTTCTGCTGGAGTGTACCACAGCTTCTGTCCAGCCCTGCATCCTTGGGTTTCCTTTCTGTGGAAACCAACATCAGAAGAGAGGCTTTCCTGGGTGACCAGGTTTTGCCCTCACACCAAGTTAAGGTGCAACTATAGAGCAGCTGGATCTGAGAGCTAATGCCTGATCCTAGATCCCCTACTCCAGACATGCCTAAAAGAGTTTTCTTACAAGAAATAATGTCAGATAAACAACCCCCTGTCCCCAAACCTGACTGAGACCCTGTCATATACAGTTCAATTCATGCCCAAATGTGCTTTATCCTCCACATTTTTCAGTGTTGGGGACATGCATGTGTTGTGTCTCTCAAATAAAGCAAGGTATTTTCCTGTCAAAATGTAATGAAGTAATGATATTTTCACTCACTGTTTATTGTTATACTTGTTTCCAGTTAAAAAGAAAAAAACAAAACCCAACCCCAAAAAGAAATATTGTTTTTTAGTTGTTCTCTCTACAAGGTGAGTGTTAAGTTGTGAAGAATAAATAATTCCAGTTTGTTTACTGTAGTCAGTAAAAAGTGGTGTTAATATCAGATTAGAAGTACAATAGAAATAGTGAGCATTTCTTTTCTAGTGGAAAATATCAAAAATTCTAGAAGCCTTGGGAAAAATGGAACAATTAATAGAATGACATTTATGAATTAAACTTTTAAGAAATAAGGTAATATATGCTAAACATATTTTCATATAGTATACTCTTCCGTTTTTCATAATTTTCATTTATTTGTGAAACATTTACAGATTAAATAGCTGAAAGGAAAAAGTTATAGTATGCCTGGAATGAATTGAACATGGACAATTTTTAGTCATTTGAAGACTGAAAATAAAAACCTTCATGTTAAGTAGTGCTGTGTCCTCTGTAAAAAGGAAAGGCTAAATACAGAATTTACAGGCTTCAAAGCAGTTTAATGCTAATATGATCGTGAGCACCAAATGAAAACAAGGAGTACTTTAATCAGAAGCCACAAGTGTGGTGTTCCTCTGATTTATTAAAATTTGTGATAGAAAAGACCTGGGCACTTGCTCTTTGTTGAATTATAATATGCATGGGTGACAGAAATAAATTTCTTAAATTAACAAGAGTATATGAACAGCAGAAACCAGATATCTTCTGAGTTTGATTAGCTTCCCTTTAAAAATATGAAATACAGTGGGAACTGGAAAATATGCAGTATTCAGTATAAACCCCTTCAAGAAGAAGTGATTTTCCTAAGGAATTTTGTTACTAAGAATTTTTTGCCATGTTTGCAGTAGCATTCCTGTGATTCAGTTGTGACCGAAGTCTGTAGTGCTGGCCAGGAGTGTATGCTTGAGCTGGTGTAAAAACTCCCAAGAAGGTGGCCAGTGTATCTCACGTTGTACAAGCAGACTGTATCTACCTAGAACAACTTGTTCCCATTATAAAGTCAGTTTAGAGGAGCATTTTAAGAGGGGGGGAAAAAAAGTCCTCTGAAAAATGACTATTTGATCATTATTTTTCAAATGCCTTTTGTTTGAGGGAGCTGAAATAAACAATCCATGTGAGTTATAGTCTCAATTCAAGTTCACTTCAAAGTGAGAGGAAAGCTAATGTCTTTACAAACCATTCTGTGGGAGGTGAAGGTGTGCGTGTTAACGGGTTAATGGTGTTGAAACGGGTCTTAATGTCTCTACTAACTCTGGGCAGTAGGTTTGTTGCAGAGCCCACACAGCTTAGCTCCTGAAACAAGTAAATACGTGTATCAAGCCTGAACTTCTGAACTTTGGGGTAAAATAGTACGTTCACGGGGGGAATATGTGGTAGGTGGTGCGGGAAGGCTGTACCTTCCCTGTACCTCAGCCAGTGGGGAAAGGAAGAGGGCAACGTGCGGCCAGGAGTTGGGGGTAAAAGTAGGCTGCGCCCTCCAAAACCTCGAGGGAGAGCACCCTGCAGGCGTGTGCCCCAGTGGGCTGTCTCCCTTTACTCGAATTAAATTGCAGGGCTCCTCTGTCCCCTTTTTGGACATAAACCTCTGACGTTTGTGGATTTTCCTGACAAAAGCAAGGCCTTCAAGTAAGCCAGATAGACCACAACATCTTTACGGGTATCTAAATGATTCTCGCCTGTCCAGAAAGTAAACTCTAGCAGCTTAATCTTACTTTTATTATCTAAGAGTAATTTGCATTTCAAATTCATCTGAATCTTTTAAAAAGTATTTTTTAAAGGTAGGCTCATATTATGAGAAAATGTTATAAAGATTTAATCAAATGATAGAAGTGGTCGTGCTTGGAAAGGATGTTCTGTAGTATCTGGAAAATCTAATAAAAATGCACAAAACTCAATATACCTTATTTCCTCCACCCCCCTGAGATGTCTTTTAGTAGATATTTCACTGAGTCTCTGGTTGCTGTAGACTTTCTACCTGTAAACATGGAAAGCTAATTCCCCAGCCTAGTGTGTCTCAGAATAGCTCTATTTAATCAACAAAGCCTTGTTGCTGTGCACTATCAAAGGAAATTTTGCTAGTGTTTTTAATCAAAACTTTAAGGTTCTTATACACGCATTCTGGTTTTGTAACACAATAATCTTATCATGAAAACTTTCAAATGTGTTTCTCTCCCTTATACATTCTGTTCCCTGTTCAAGACTAGCTATTTTAGAGGAGGCCAAATCTAATTTGGCCTTGAATGAAACAGTCTGCAATGATTGAATTGGGGAAAATGTATTTCCAGTGAAAGTTGAGGCCAGATCCTACATTTAGCAGTTTGGAAACACAAGAATTTTCTGCTTAAAGGGTACATTCAGGACAGTTTCATTTTAATTTTCTGCTAGTGTTCTTGCCAAGCTATTGTCAGTTGGTTTTCTAAGAGAGTTTAAAAACAGCTATGTTTCATTGGCAAACTTACAGCCTGTATTTCAGCACTGATGCTTATAGAATTCATTGAAATGGCAAGCCATGTTTCTATATCTTAGCTTGCAAATACATAATGTATACCATAGTTTTTGTACTCCCACATGCTGTTAAGTCCATGCTCATTTTGAATGGCATATATAATAATGCATAGCATTCGTTTTGAACACAACCATGCCTTAAATAACATCATTAAAAGACAGAACTGTCCTCTTGAACTGTGGCAACTCATTCATTGGATGCAACACTTTGGATACTTCTGTGAAAAGCTAGTCCTTTTTGTCAGAAATCAAGGGTTGAACATTAACTTAAAATACTTAAAATATTGTGAAAGTCAATTATGCTATTTAATTTCTCTCACCACAATTATGTCACAGATGAGCATTGTAACATTTGAATTTCCAAATGTACATGCTCTACCCAAAACAATCTGTTCTGCTTAATAAGTGAAGTTTTCACTCTTGTGTAACAAAAAACCAGTCCAGTACTGGATAAATTATAGTTCAGAATCTAAGTCTTTATTAAAGTTGTAGTGTTTAGAGGAGTGTTTCCAAACTTAAGTTCCTCTGCTTTTATAGGTTTTTATTTCTTACTGCAAGATCAGAGTGGTTAGAAGTCTCTCAAGAGGTTTAAGCAACTGTCATTTTTTGAAATTGACTCTTGAACATGTTGTTTTGTTTGTGTATATTTCACTTCTTGGTATATTGCTAAAATCTGGATCACTGAATTTTGATATCATAATAGCATTTAATTTAAGAAATGTTTCATTTTATTGTGGTTTGCCTGTGGACCACAACAGGCCAGGTACCTGTAAGTGCATTGAACACTACAGGAGCATATGGCATTGCAGCCTGTACCAGCTATAGATTCAGTAAAAGTGGCCATGTTCAAAAGTTTCTCTTGAGGCACCAGCTTTGGTACAAGTGTGCCTGAGATAGTGGGAGCTCAGCTTCATGCTCATGTTAGTGTATTTTAGCATTGAGTGGTTGTGGTCAGGGAGCACTGTATAAAGACTTAGTTTCCTAATGCTGCAAGGCTACTTCCACACTGGTAAGTAGTGTTCCCTACTAAACAGGATGTGCAGAGGTCAGCAGTAGGGCCTGAGAGCCATGCAGGGTACATTGAAGAGAGTATTTTGGACTTGCTCTTGTCTGGTCCTATGGCCTTCACAGGCAGTGTGCATGAAGTGTGATTCTGAAGATTTAAGATGTTTGTGCAGTTATAACACTAATGTGCAGTAAATGGAAAATGGAACGTGGGCAGAATAAACTCCAGAGGAGGAAAATTAAAACTGCACATTGTGTTTCATACCTTTACCAAATGTGCTAGCAGTTATTGCTGAGCAGCTGGCACTCGGTAGCATGTTAAACTGTGGGATTTTGAGGAGTCTTACATTAGACACTAATAAAATACAAGTATAGTGATGATGGTGATAGATCTATGACAGCATCAGCCTGTTATCTTTGAAGATTTTTCTTTTTCTGAATGTTCAAGAGGAAAGTAAAAACTTAGTTACATAGATTTAGTCAAACAATGAGGGACTTGATGTAAAAAGCAAGATGCTTCATAGTTCTTTTGTCCTGGCCTGTCCACCCCAAGCTTCTGAGTTTTACTGTATTTGAACTACACAGGGTCTCTGACTGTAGTGAGATAAGGTTTAATTTGGTCTCAAGAACTGTTCAGGAAAGATTTGTTTTCACTTTCTTTTCTGTACCTTTCTAACTAGAAATGGAGAATAGTGTGCTTGAAAAGGTAGAAGGACTGGTGAGATACTTTTCTTCCAGAGTACTTAATTCCTCTGGACATAGTTTCCCTGTTTCTATCCCACAGTGAGGCTATACCACAGTGACAGCAATGTATGGCAGGTATGTATGTATTGTATGGCAAATCTGTTCACAAGAACCTGAACATACAGAACTGGTTTATTTCCAGGAAGCATCCCATGTGGTCTAAAGCAGTAGTAGTTACACAAAATCTTTCTGTGAGGACTCCCCACTAGAGGAGGACCCAAAATTGTTACCCAGGTAACTCTCCAAGTTGTTCTTATATTAGGACCAGTAATAATTCTGGGAATTTATTTTGCAGGGGGAAAAGATAACTGCATGTGTTAAAATCATACCGAGGACATAGCTTATTGGAAAAATGTCTTTTGAATCTCATGCAAGCTAGTGGTATTTGGGCATCATTTGCAGGCCTGTGGTTGAATTTGTGAAGGCAGGTTGGAATTCATTTAACTAAGTTGTTTTCTTTATCTGATGGACAGAAATAAAAGTAGTTTGTTATATAGGTAATTTGTGGAATCTTTGTCTTAAGGCAGTAGAGAGGAAGCAGAGGTGGGTTTAATATAGAGAAGTCAGCCTTCCACTGAGGTTGTTCCTGAGTGTTTTATTTAGCTTGGTTTCTAACTCACTGTTAGCTCTGTCATTGCTCATTTCATGAAGCTGCATTTATGTAATGATTTTCTACTTCATTTACTTCCTTCTGTGTGCAACATTAGCATGAATGCTGTTTAAAAGGTCAAAACAAAAATATAAAGTGGTTGTCCAGCACTGATGAGAGATTTGTCTTGGGTTGTTTTGTTGTTACTGTTTGGGGGTCTTTTAGTGACTGTCATGTATTTGTCAGAAAAGGAGGAAAGAAATGAGCTGAAACTGGAGGACAATTTCTTCTACACCCTCATAACTTTGACATGTTATACGTCAAACAAAAACTGCTTCTCACATTTACTTAAATTTCTGGATGAATGCTCAAGTAAATGAGATGCATTAAAAAATGGATTTAAAATCAG